>NC_138509.1:42854729-43263662 GCF_964252035.2 Podarcis erhardii
CACATGGATCCTCAGGATTTTTGCATTGGGCTACTCCAAACTCACTGTCAGATATTAAAAATCTTTATAAAATAGAGAATTAAATACATACAGAATGTTAAATTTTCAGTTTCGAAATATTAGTACTAGTTTAGTACTGTATTTCTATATTACTATAGTACTGTATTAGTTATTTTCAAATACTTAAATATTTTTAGGGTGTAAGACCCAATTAAAGCCCGTTATTTACATACAGTATTACAGTATTTACATACAGTATTAGGCATACTGTATTAACTTTATTAACTGTATTAAAGCATTAACTTTGAGATATTATTTTTATTTAATGAACCCTCAGCCTTATTCAAAGTAAGCTTAAATTAGCTATTTCACTTATTAATCAAAGTGCTATTACTGTGCGACAGCAATATTTTATGTTTTATTCTTTTAATGATAGTTTAGGATTTATTTAAATATCATTTCAGTCTTTTCAGAGCTATATATTCACTGCTCTGTAATAGTCTATAAGCATAATTGTTACTGTAAATTAAATTTGCTTTTTATGAAAATACCGTGCGTGTTTATGTTTTGTTTCTTTTTTCAAAGCCAAAAAGTGTTTCAGGCTTGTCGAGTTTCCCGGAGTGTGGAGTTATAGAGAGTCGAGTTTTCGGGGTTCTAATGTTGATCATATGACTCTAAAATACTTTTAAAAAACTTTAAAACTCACTAATTTTCATCTGAAATTTAGAAAACTTCCTGGGGCAGGACCCCGGTATGGGCCCCCCCAATATTTTTTATAAGTCGGCGCCCCTGAATATGCATCCAAAAAGCCTCACTTTTAGCAGGCAGCGGAAACAGACCGCCATTGGTCCCTGCTGACTGATGTCACCAGGGAGAATGCCCACCGCCATGGCTACCACCAGATGAGTTTCTACATGCTGCTGCATGAATGTTGTCCAATGATAGCAGTGAACTCAGAGGGCTGTAGGGAGCATAGTGCTCTTTCAGCTAACCTTGCTGGACTTGGACCTCATATTTAGCAGGTTTTGACCTGTCAACATCACTAGTTATTATTTGACATGGCAAAGGTACTGCAGCATTGTGAAAAAAATTGTTAATTAGGTGCCAATGTGATCAATCCAAATTTATTGAGAGGTTGTTTTTAACCTCATCAAAATGAATACCTAAAGCAACTTGGACAACAATAAATGGTACTGGGGTTGGTTTGTATATCAAGCAACATAGCAGTCTTCAGAATTAAAATACTTTTACAGTTCCAGTTTACTAACAGGCCTTCAGTTTTGTTTGCATTGCATTTATTTTTTCCAGGATTTTGTTTTAAGATAACGCCAAAGCCGAATACTTCTTGGGGGGGGGGGTGCAGAAAGAAGGCACAATTGTATTTACTTCCAGCACAATGTAGAGTACATCAAGCTGTTCTGCAGTGCTAAGTGTTCTTTCATTTAGACAATTAATTTGAAATTAAATATTAATAAATATACTTCAGGTAATAAATGACATACCCTAATTTAATTAAATATAGATTATTGTGCATTTTGTAAATGGGACATTTTTATAAGGAAATATAATGGAATTGTTATGTTTCTCTTTTATTGTAAAAATGAGCAAGCTTCTCCTGCGTTTAGCTCTTATTGTGTCTCATTAAATTTTAAAAATAGCTATTTTAATTGTCAAGCATTAGACAGACTGCAAGGAAAACCTGACACTTAAGTTTCAATTTTGCAATATGTAACTTTAATGAAAACTCTTGCATCCTGCTTGTGACCTGTCATCCAGTTCTTAAGGACTTGAATTCTCTATTTCAGTATTTGTGAAGAGCCTGCAAATGACAGCAGCAAAATGCCATAAAAATAATATTATTATTAGCATTGGCAGATGATGAAGTGTTGCTACTCCTGCAAGGCGATGGGGTGTGGGGCAGGACTGAGGCTGGGAAGGCATGCCTTTAAAGGAGCCAGCAGTGAAGACAGGCTCCATCTTCATTACAGAGTTCCATGCTCCCCATAGTCCTCTCTATGAAGGGCTGTATGTTGCAAGTCCAGTTTAAAAACCAAGACCCATAAGAATGAAGAACAGAGGCATTGGTGGCCCATGAACACTTACCATATTTTTCCGTCTATAAGACGAGGTTTTTTACCCATTTTTTTAAGGTTTAAAAATGTGGGGCATCTTATCTATGGAATATAGCAATTAAATATATCAGTAAAGACGGTACTTGCTCTAGCAGTCACAGCTCCTGATAGTGCCGAACCGCACAGTGCCGAGCCGTGGGGCCTCCGTAGTCCGCTTGCCTCCTCCCGCTCTGCCCGCCCTACAGCCCTACAGCTGGGAGGGAGGCTGTAGGCTGTTCGTTTTTGCCATGCAGCGTCTTTGCCTGGCTCTGCAAACTCTGTAAACTAAGGGGGAAGGCCGCCTGCAAAGTGGAGCTGCCAATCAAAGATATATCTCTCCTCTGTGCCTTTCCTCCATGGGAAAGGCACAGGAAAGGCACAGAGGGGAGAAATGGCTTGATTGGCAGCTCCGTTTTGCAGGCGGCCTTCCACCCTTCCCTCTTCTTTTACAGAGTTTGCGTGGGTGGGGGAGACTACGGAATAGTGGGCAGCGCAACGTTACACAAGAGGAGCCACAAAAATTTCTGCACTGCTCGCGTCGCAGAAACCAGCGGCAAGCAGGAGGGCTAATGGGGGCAATTAGGCAGCTGCGACTGGGGCAGTTGTGTGCTGTGCTCTGGTGGGTGAGCGATTTTCAGCATTCCCCCCAAATAATCCTCCCCAAAAGCTCAATCCCCCTATTTTCTAAATTTTAAGGCCCCCAAAATAGATAAGTCTTATAGATTGGGGGCATCTTATAGACGGAAAAATGCGGTAGTACCTAGGCTAGTGACTAAGGAGGCACACAGATCACTTGGTCATTGCCTTACCCTTTAGGGTGAGATGGATTGTATTTATAAATTTGCATCTAGTTATAAAAATCAGCATATGCACATTGTATGCAAATCTGTATCCTCTCCCCCCCCCCCAGCTCTTTTTTGCAATGCCAATGGCTAAAAGGAAAACTGATTTGCCTTCTTATCAAACATCTTGTTCCTCATTTACGGAATGAGTGGCAAGTGGCAAAAAGTAGAGGCTCCACAACCACCCCCAAGAATCATCAACATGATAACATCAACAGCGTTGCCAGCTCCTACTGTGGATTGCTTCACTTCAGGCAGTTGCCCTTGTCAATGCTGCTTCCTTCCTTAGAGTTTAGTATGCAGTCACAAAGATGACCCCTTCCTGCCACCCAAGGACTCTTCTCCCAGACAGTATCCATAAGTCTAGAACCTACCTTGATGTTTCAAATGTGTAGGTTAAAATGTAGGAAGAACCTAAGAAGTGTTGAAAGCTGCCTTTTATCAAGTCAGAATTTTGATCTATTTACCTCAATGTTGTTACACTAACTGGCAGAAACTCTCCAAGTTTTCAGACAGGAGATGCCAGGGGTTGAACCTAGGGGTTGAACCTGCATACAATGCATGTGATCTGTCAGTAAGCTAAGGTCCTTCCTTGACTGACTGACTGACTGACTGACTGACTGACTTACTGACTGATTGACTGATGGTAAGTGGATAGATAATTATTTTTTGTCTTTTCTTTTCAGCTATCTTATTGAATTTCCATTCCCTTGTTAAATAAACTTCTTAATCTGGACACCTGCTTTGACTGGCAAACTTGCAGCTCATGTGTTTTTGTCTGCCCTCCGCCTCTGAATCTGCCCAGTTGTTCATCCTACAAGGCTGTAGATCAAGAGAGAATGAGAAGCTGGTGGAAGCCTTTGGCCAGCAGTGACTGGACAGGCATATCATCTCACCAATTGTCCACCTCATGCTTAAGAAGGTGCTGCTGGTGCAAACCAGTTGTACAGAAAGGAACAAGAAAGATTAGACTAGGACTTGGATCCAGTTGCCCCACAATCCTCCACAATAGGCCAGTTTATGCAGTTTCATACACATTTAACTTATCTCTCTGCCCTGACACTGGCAGGAGCTCCTGTAATGGCTGCTGTTGGCAGCTGCCATTTTCATTTCCAATAATCCTCTGGGAATTGTGTCATTCCAGGACATTCAGGGGGATGGAGGCCTCCACTGGGAGCCACCTTTCATTTTATGATGGCTACCGTCTCTTTTCAATAGTCAGCTAGAATGAAGCAGTATCTGGGGAATTCTGAGAAAAGAAATTGGCAGTTGCCAGCAGCAGCCACTAGTCACAGCTCCTGCCACAGGCAATTTGCCACAGTCCATGGGGAAAAGGCTATTATAGGAAAGAAGGAAACATGCCTCGGAGACAAATGGAAGTAAGGAAGCAAACGCAGTCATAGTTAACCAACGTAATTTCCACAAATAACTTATTAACTCAAAGAAATATGTAATACTGAAAACAAGTGACCTTATGAAATGGGGGAGGGGGTGGTTCTTCCCAACCCAATAGTAAACAGACAAATTTTTTATGATGCTGCATATTTTTGCTAGAATATCAGCAATTTCTAATGCGTGGCAGCTGTGAAAAAGGCAACTTCCATATTAAAGATCATTATGGAAGGGATTAGTGATAAAGCTGCCAATATCATAATGTCATCCTATAAAGCGATGGTGTGACTGCGCTAGGAATATTGTATACAGATTTGTCATCTCGTATTGTAGAGCTGGGAAAGCTTCAGAAAAGGATAACCAAAATGATCAAGGGCTTGAAGCAACTCCCTTAGGAGGAAAGGTTACAACATTTGGGTGTTATTTTATTTAGGAAAAAGAAAGTGGGTGGATGTGATAAGAGGTGTGAAGAAAGTGGCGAGAGATAACTTTTTCTCTCCCTCTTTCATAACACTTGAACCCAGGGCACCCAGTGAAGCTGAATGTTGGAGAAATTCAAGACAGACAACATAAACAACTTTTTCACACAGCGCATAGTTTAAAAATATAATTTTCTCCCACGAGATATAGCAATGGCTATCAACTTTGATGGCTTTAAAAAGAGGATTAAGACAAATGCATAGAAAAATGCATACAAAACAAACATTTCAGGGAGAAGACTTGGATAGAAGCACCCATCTCCCAGACATTTAGTTTTCTATGAGGAGGAGAAATGGTTTAGCACTGAGGAGGGTTAAGCCAGTCATATCAGCTCCTGGCTACAATAAGAAGAGGTGTATCCTAGACATATGTTTACCATCTCAGTAGAACTAGGCCCTAGACATCTTGTTTAGAATGATGTATGTGCAACACCAAGGGATTTGCAATTGATTTGCAAGGGGTTCACTAACAAGTTTAATGGATTTTATGTACCTACTCAATGTGTTAAATTCTCTAGTATCTCATGGTGTCTCCTGGGATAGAGCTTTATCCTAAAGAACATTCAAATACTGTTCATTTGCATCACAGTTTTAAGAGAAAACAGTGTAGGGCGGGTTTCTTTCACCCATGTTATTAGTGTTTGGCCTTCCCATCACATGCTATGTATCTACCAATTTTCTATCTCTCTTCCTTGAGAAGTCTTTCCCCTCTCACATTATTCTTTTAGTATCTCCTATTCCAAACATACAATTGCTTTTCTGTCTTCCTCCCCTACACCGCCACCCCAATGTATTTCAACCCACTTACTAGTTTCCAGCTTGGGTCTCACATGGTTTCCATTGCAGTGTTTGCTCCTGGACTCTAGGATGTGTGCATATGCACACACTGGATGACCTATGAGAGAACGAGATGCAAAAGTCAATGTGGCTGCTGCGTAGTAAGCATTGATACAGGCCTACCTTGGAGGAAATCCATCAGCCCAGAAGGAGCTAGGCTGATGGATTTCAACTGAGCCTCCTTTATACCTCCCATCATGCCTTATTGACCAGTTATCTGACCAGGCAACTATGAGCAGAAGCAGAAGCTGTGCAGATTTACATGTTTTGCAGCATTACATGTTACGAGGACTATATGATGCGGTTCTAGCATGAATAATAGGTTCCACATATTGAAAATCAAATTCAGTCCATCCTACTACACAACCCTCTCCACCTCTTCTCATTTTTCTTTGTTTACATGGCACATAGGCTCCCACATGCTTGTGCTGTCCATCTCTTTTCAAGAGCAGCCTGTTGTGTACACTTAACCATCATTATAGTAATTTTAAGAGCTCCATTATTTCCATCAGTACTGAAAGTTAGCACCACTCAAGTTTCAGATTGTTGCTCAAAATGCACTGGGGATATTTACAAACACCCCCAGGAGAGCATTAGCCTACTATTTTCAATAAGAGCTTCTGGGCTGAACCACATTCTATGAGAAAGAATGCCATGTGGATTTGACAAAGATTGTAGGATATGCAACCCAAAATGATGTCATCTGATCATGCCAGAGCCTTTAGAAAATGCTTCTGTTCAAATCCTCTCAGTTAGGGCCTGACTACAGCTTATGTTAAACATGTCACATTGTTTCCTGGCGTTTGTTTGTTTGTTTTATTTAATAGTGTGTTCAATGGGTCCATGGAAAAAAGGTAAAGGTAATGGACCCCTGGATGGTTAAGTCCAGTCAAAGATGACTATGGGGTGTGGCACTCATCTTGCTTCAGGCAAAGGGAGCTGGCGTTTGTCCACAGACAACTTTCTGGGTCATGTGGCAAGCATGACTAAACCGCTTCTGATGCAACAGAACACCATGCTGGAAACCAGAGCGCACAGAAATGCCGTTTACCTTCCCACCACAGCGGTGCCTGTTTATTTACTTGTACTGGTGCCTTTTGAACTGCTAGGTTAGCAGAAGCTGGGACAGAGCAATGGGAGCTCACTCCATCGTGCAGATTTGAACCACCAACTGTCCGATTGCCAAGCCCAAGAGGCTCAGTGGTTTAGACCACAGCGTCACCCGCATCCCTTTAATGGCTCCATGAGAATCACCCATGATTAGTGATAGGAAAAAATGTCCCATTGGCACCAGTGGAAGCATGTTTCCTGTTGCTAACTGCAGTGGGGGGGGGGCAACTTCCACAGAGATCATGGCTGAATTTATTAAGCCAAGAACACTGAGCCACCATTACATGCATAGATGGCCAGTGTCTAGCATTGTGTTTCTGAGAATGTGTATTTAGGGATGGAGGAGAATTTTGTTCTGTCTCCATTTTAATCACACTGACCTAATTTGCACTTCTTGGACAAATACACTAATTAGAACATAATTTCCCTTAAGATTTTGCACTTCTTTTCTGATACTGTTCTCGGCTTGAAACCCACTAGGTGGTTTCAGTTTTATCAGAGTAGACCCATTGAAATTAATGGAGATTACTAAATTAGGTCTATTGACTTTAGTGGATCTATTCTAGAGTTGAATCCCATCCATTTTTTGAAAAAAAAAAGTTAAAGGTATTATGCGACATGTATTTATATACTTATTTTAATATGCCTTCTCATACAGTTTTCTTTAAATCACAGATTAATACAGAGACAAGAAAGAATGAATTTATGGATGAACACATACAAAATTGCCATGAGCTGGCAAAATGCTGTATATATATTAGCAATGTCCTTTCAAAATATGATTTATTTATTTTTAAGCAAAGCCAACCTTCTTTCAGTTCAGCTCCAATCCATATTGTTATTCATAAAAATTTACTCTGATTTCTTGTCTGGACATGAGGTGAAATAAGGGGAAGTGTTACAAGTTGCTAAGCTCCTGCTCAGTCTGTCCATCTTTTTCATTCATTTATTGGCTTTTGCCCTTTGATTAAACTCCTGGAATATTTTTTTTGGGGGGGGGGGTTCTTTCTGCCATATGATAATTTCTCCTATGTTGTGGAGTTTTTGCAAGTATTTTTGCAGCATTGTTTGAGGTCTGGGGAAGTGGCTAGCTCTTTTTTTGATTAGTTCCACTTGCTTGCTGTCAAACCGCAAAAGCTGCCTGCGAAAATGAACTACCCAGATTGGTTTGTACTGCAACATTTCACTATGTGGTCCTTTGCATCTATGCAGGCAAGTTATTTTGTCTTGCTTTGAGGGTTTCAGAAGCAGCCAACCACTATGGGGTTTAATCTTAAATAGCTTATATGTATAATTCCATTGGAAAGGACTGAGAGCATCAACCACACTCACAGTGATTCAGCCTTTAATGGCAATTTAAGACATGCTTGTTAATGTACACTGGAATTTAGCTTGCCACAAAAAGAGATGCCCATGGTTTTACTCAGAATCTTGACACCAGCAGATATTTACATTATCTTCCAGTTATGTATGTATGAATTTATTTATTTTAAAGCCAAATACTCTTTCCTAGAGTTTGGGGAGGGGGGGATAATTCAATTTGGTTTGTATTTTAGCGTGAACCTACCCAATTCTTACTGTCTGAAACAATATGCGAACCAAAAATACCACTTCTCTGCAATTTGCACTTCTCTGAATTTTGTGATGCAGAAACAAGTGAAGTGTAAAAAAACCTGTGTATATTAGAGGAAAGTGTGCATAAGAATGCATATATTGGTGAAAAGAACATAATATGTTGTAGCAGAGAAAACTGCTTGCCAAAATGTTTTTGTCAAGCAAAATTGCATTCAAAAATGTGCATTTTAGAATAATTCTGCCTTACAATACTAATGATTTTTCTTGAGGACTTCTCTCCTCTTTGCAAACTGATACAGAAAAACAGAAGCATAAATGATGCATTAGTCCATCCCTACTTCTGTCCTTCCCATTTATATGTATTGCTCATGGTGGATTATGACCATTTTTTTTAAAAAAAGAACTTGATCCCGTAAAATAAATGAAACACAGCATAAAATTAGAAACAGGTTAGGCAGATTAAAACATCATAAAAGGAGAGTCTACCACATTTTTTAAAAAATAGCTTCCCAGCAAAATAAATGCTTGTCGGAAAAGAAGAGTTTTAGGCAGATCTCATGGTCACTGAGAAGGCCCTTTCTCTGCTTTCTCAACCAAGCATGCCTCAGCTATGGATTTATATGAAATGTATTTATATGAAACTGTACTTGGGCACCTCAGTGACTGTAACAATACACTATTTAAGGTAGTTAAAGCATTGCCTTGTGATTGGCATATGACCTCCATGATCCAGAAAGAGAAAACTCCACTCAGATATGCAAAGATCACCATCAGTCTCTGCATATGAGTGTTCATTGTCTTCATGCTATATACCCCAAATCTTTCATTTTTCTGTAGCCAGTTGTGTTCAAAATGGGTTGGAATTCATGTAAATGTCTTCAATATCATAGTAGCCAAACCCTGCTGAAAAACAGTGCTTGTATATCACTGCCATGTGTTTGATTTCTATCCCTCACTATGCATTTTGCCTAAATCCTGGTCACATGCCGGTACCCATCTGTGTAAATATGCAATTTTTTCTAGCTGAATTGCACATCTACATCTCAGGCTCGACCACAGAAAGATCATGTAAATAATGGAACCTGACAGCATAAGTAATTCTTTCATGTCTCAGACCTCATGGTTGATTGCTGAACTGTGAGATCGGCTGTTTTTGTACCATGCTAGGCTCTACCCTTTAACCTCCAAAGACTGCAGAATCGGGCGGGGGGGAAGCCATGTGCTGCAGGACAGTCTCTGCTTTTTCCACCTTGGTTGACACTTGTTATTGTCACATGACCTCTTGCCTACATGGACTTTATCTCTGGCCTCAACTAAGGCCACCTAATGCAAGTAACAGGTATGTAACTGCAAACAATGAAATGTCTAGCCAGAACAGAGACTGTCTTTCAAGAAGGAAGGAAGGAAGGAAGGAAGGAAGGAAGGAAGCTGCAGATCTCTAAAGGAAAGGGAAGATACAGAAAAAGGAAGCAATGTAGTTCTCTCATAGTGAAAATATAATTGGGAAATCTACCCCACCCCCAAATGCTTGATATATTTTTTTTAAGTGCCCAGATAAGTGGCAGACCAAAAGATCATGTGCTTTCTGAGGGAGGGGGGGTGAAGCACAGGTTCATAACACAATGGACTGTGTAATTGGTTCTTTTGAAGTTTCTAATCACTTTTTGTAAGATCAAGTGAAACTGACAAGCAAGGCTATCGGAAGACTGACTCTATACAATGGTGGCACTTGGGACTCCAACCAGTTTATGTGGTAATTGTTAATTATTTTGAGGCTTCCTCTCAAACACAAAACATATCCGTCAAGTTGCATTTATATTTCAAAAAGTTTCTGCTGAATAAATGATGTGGTCATTATTTTAGATCCTAGACGAATCATTTGCCTGTGAAGATGTTATCAAAATACAAGCTATACCCTTCAAATATATTTTAAACAATGTTAATGCATTTTCACATGTCATCATTTGACAGTTCCACCATACTTGCTAGTCAGCCACCAGGGAAATTTACATGCATTTGAATTCACCCTGCCAAGCACAGTCATCCCAGACTGACAGCCCATTTAACTAGGTGATAAGTTAATCTGTACAATGTTTGATAGATTTCTGTCTTTTACCCAGGCCATACTTTGTGAAAATGATTCTGCTACAAAACTGGCAAATGTGTCGTGTCTCAGCTTCCTGTCTCAGCGGGGGGAGTTATTTATTTATTTATCTGATGAACAGAGTTTTGTGTACCCATCCAGACTAGACACATAAAGGTAGCATAAGTCTTTTGTATTCCCAAGAAGAAATTGTTGTTGTTGTTGTTACATGTTACTTCACACTGCCTGGAAATCGCAACATCATTATAGGAAATTTTGTTTGAAAAGGAAAACATTATTGCAAAATCATAAGTTCATGATAATTTGAGTAAAAATAGTCATCTCAACTGGCATGCCAAATAAAAAAGAATTAGCTTGAAAATTAGCATGCACTGTAGCATTCTTGATCACCCCTTCAGTGCTCCATATTGTCGTATTGCACCATATTGCCGTAATGACTTTAATTTAGACCCACCTTCATTGGGACGTGTGCAAAAGCCATTACTCTAGGAAGTGTTGAGCTTACTGAGGTGAAACCTGAAGTGCATGACATTCTCAACAGGCCATTGTGGTATGTGGGGTTTTTTTTGTGTGTGTGTGTTGAATTTTATTTATTTATTAAATTTATATCCCACTCCTCTTCCCAAAGAAGCCAAGGGCAGCAAACAGCAAGTGATTAAACAATAAAACAATATTTAAAACAATTCCAATACAGAACAGAGTCCCCCACTCTCAACTGACAAATTCCATCCAGTAAGATATCATAGTGACTTATATCAAAAGCCACTGAGAGGTTGTGCTAGGGTTGCTTTTTGGGGGGAATTGTTGTGTTTTTTGGGGGCAAAATCACCATAGCTTTCTCTATGGGAAATCGGCAAAAATGGCACTGCCGACATGGGCTGCCATGCATCTGGATTTTCCAGGGCATTTTCCTGATTTCCAGATATGTCTGGGAAATTCTGGACGTAAGGCAGCCCTACATTGTGCAAGAGTAACAGGGTCACATGCTCCCTGTCTCTCTCCTGATAAAAGTTAACCATAAGGGTGTCTGAGGCTAATTCCATGCCACAAGCAGGCCTGAACCCAGACTGAAATTGGTCCTTCAAGAGTGCCTTCATCTTGGTCACTACCACTTTCTCAAGTACCTTTCCCACAAAGGCCACCCAAACTGGGCAGTAGTTCTCCAATATGTCTGGATCCAGGGTAGGTTTATTCAAGAGTGGTCACACTACTGCCACTTTAAGGCAAGCACTTTGTCCAGTCCTTAGCAAACTGAAACTGAACCCACAAAATCAGCCCAGAGTGTTCATTGGACACTCAAGTCTATGACAAACAGGGCATCTAGGTCTAGCATATTTTCCACAACAGGCCTTCAACACTGAGGTAGTTGAAAGCGAACTTTGAACAACTTGTTATGTTGGACAGCTACCTGAAGATGGAATAGAAGCGGCAAGTTTAGCCTCGTTGCTGCCCTCACCTATGAAGCTGGCACAGGTATATGCTCTAATAATCTATGTCATGATAAGTTCAACACATTATATTCTCTAGCTGTTGTCCAGCCTGTTTCGTTGCTCATTGTTCCCCTGAATGCCAGGGGCAGCCTAGACTCCACACCCCCAGATAGGACATTCATGAACAGTTGTGTCAATGGCCTGCCACATCATGCCATTCCAAAATGAGTCTTAGGCTTCAACCGCATTTCCAACTCTATCCACCAGTTCAGAATCCCTCAGATTCCATATATTAACAGGAATCGACCATCCTAATGAGTGTCTTGCTGTAAACCCAAACTTTACCAGGAAGTGCTCTGACTTTGACAATGGGTTACCTAAACCCATCTTACAGTCAGACTGTCCCTCCCACCTCCTGGGAGAGAAAAACAAATCAAGGACACCATGACACACTGGGATAGCCCCATGGTCATCATCGAAGTCATGAAGCCTGGAACTGATCCAATAGTGGCTTTGACATGAATGCTGAAGTCCACCAGGGACAAGGAAATGTCCTGGGATTCTCCAACAACACATGCAAATGATGAGATCTACTACTGCATTATATTCCCATTACAGTCTACAGCTAAAATAAAATAAAAAGGGTAAATAAATAAGAACTTTACAGAGCACCAAAAGATGAGTTAGTGACAGGACAAACTTTTCTGGGAAAGCAGTTCTTTAGAAAGGGTGTTACTACCAAAAGGGCCCTTCCAGGGTCGCCATCAGCCTAAGCACAGATGGCAAGAGTACATAGAAAAGGGCAACTGAAGATTATCTTAACAGGTCATGGATTCATTGAATTGTAGAGTTGGAAGGGGCCACAAGGATCATCTGATCCAACACCCTGCAATGCAGGAATTTGTGTGGGAGTAGAATGCCTCTGCTGCTGAGAACCGTAAGTGGTCTTTACAAATTCCCTCAGCCACAGAGTGTCCTTTTTGCCTTTCTTCTAGTTTCTCTAACTCTTCTCTCTGAAAAGTGGAGGGGAACGCTGGGAGATAGCCACTTGCTCACTGCTTTTCAAAGCAAAATACAGGATCAAAATCTGAAGTAACTTTTGGTGTGTGTGTGTGTGCGTGCATGTTATATTGTGACAGCAAACCGTGGGTGGATTGCAAGCTGATCAGTAGCGACAGGTGGTATCATACATTTATGTCACTACTCCTGGGGGAAGGGAGTAGTGACGCATCCTATCCGTTATCATACAGGCTTGCTCAGTAAATCAGAAGGCTGATCAGCTATTAACCATGTTGATGTTTATATATATATATATTATATTATATATATATATATATATATATATATATGCTACTAAACATCAACATGGTTAATAGATGCATTGTTCTGTCTTAAGACAAATGCATAACAGACCCAGAACTGTCACCGCAGTCTGCCAGATCTCATTTTAATCTATTCATGTAGTGCACACCTGTGGCTTGTTGACAATACCAAAATGAGGGCAACTGAACACCCTGTGACTCCTCAGTGTAGAGCAGCACAAAGGTACTTAGCACAGGTGTTACTGTAATTTTGATATATTAGGAAACTTCCTAGCGTTCAGTGGCTCACAAATCCACACTTCCACTTATGTGGCTTATGAGGTTGGCACAAACTACTTATCTAGGCTTATTTATTTTTTTAGAAAGGGAAGATTGACATCTGTTGATGCAGGGCAATTTAAAAGCATGGGGTTTTTCTTTTTATGTTTAATTTTTTAAAACCTGCAATAATTTTAATACCTATAGTTTGAGAAGACCTGTAAGTGTTAAGTAGGTACTGTATAATGATAAAAAGTGAAACAAAAAAACAAAAACAAACCAGGGCCCTGCCTACCCACTTGGAATCTACAAAAAGGAGAGGAGGATTTTCAGACCAGAAATACTTGAGCAAAGAGGTTTGCTGTGTTGATATGAAGAGGCACTTCCCTGCACCGTCTCAATTTAGTTTGCAATATCCAGTAATAAATCTTTGGCCTTTCCTGCCCTGACATTGTGCATCTTTCTTCCTGCTGCTACAGTAATATCTCCTTTCAAAAAAGCTCTACATTATCAGGTCCCATGTTTCCAAATATTTCCAATGCACACTGGTTTGGGCAAATCATTCTTTTTGGGTCTATATACTCTATGGTTTTGCACAAGAAATAAGAAATGAATGCGGGAAAATAATGTTCAGCTCCAGAAGCAGGGGTGTTGTTTCGGGGTGAGCAACCTCCGATTTTTTTTGCTGCGGGAAGCAGATTTCCAGAAGGCTTCTAGACTTGATGGCTGCTTTCTACCTCCACTGTTGGAGTCAGTGTGTTTCTAAAAACCAGTTGCTGGAAACCACAGGAGTGGAGAGTGCTGTTGCACTCAAGTCATACTGCTAGGAGTCCTGGCATCTGATTGGCAAGACCGGATTTAGATGAAGAGAGGCCCTAGGCTACTCCACTTGTGAGACCCCTCCCCACCCTCACCCTCACAACTAGAAGAAAATGGAAGTGTTATAAACAAATTGAGTGAAGCCAAGGATGATGACGGGTATTTAAAATTCTGCAATTCACAATTTTTCCTCTAGAGGACATAAGATATTATTGTTAAATACCATGGTGATTTTTTTAAATGCATAAAATTAACAATGAAATGAAGTTGTAATGTTATTCTTAAAAAAACAGCCTGGCCAGGGCAAAGGCCTCTTATATACCTGCTGGATTTGACAAGGCATCTGATCCTCACCTGAATCTCATGACAGGTTTTTTGGTCTGCAGCCACAGTGTGGAAATAAAGGATGAGATTGCCCACCAGATACCAGGCACTCTACTATTCAAATTAGGCCCCAGTGTTTTTGTTACAATCCCCTTCTCAGTTAAGTAATAAATTTTAATACAGAATTTAAATTCTCAAAACTTCCTTATTTGTTAATTTGAGCAAGTAAACTACTGCTCTCACTTCATTACAAACAGTATTTCTACATAAATCCGGCACTTCTGATTGGCCACTGTAAGGATGCTGTACTAGATGGTCTGACTCAGTAAAACTATTCTTAAGTACTTATTTTCCTCCCTCCCTCTCCCCTTTAACAAACTTTTAAAAAACTATGCTCTATGCTGGCTGGATGCACTGCAAATTACCCACCAACTTATTTTTCCAGATGCCTTAATTAGCATATGTAAATTTTATGCAAATTTTTGCCACAGCCCCCATGCCCTAACTCCATTAAGTACCTAGCCATGCCTCTGTTCAGAACAGGAAACCATGGAAATAATGGCAAAATTCTGATTCTGATTCTTTAGGTTTCCTAGAGGAAGGCAGCCTGGAAAGCGAGGCTCGGTGCTGAATAAACATCTACTCCAGCTGTTTATAATTTTCTCATCTTTATTTTTAGATTCCTAACAATCCTCAAGCTGAAGTTCAGCATGACCAGAATGACAAAAGGCCCTTTGCCTCTTGAAAACAAAACCCTGTAAATCAAGCAGCTTGCCTGTGAAAGCCTGCATAGAGAGGCATTGCGCTAAACACATGGATACTAAGCAAGTGGTTTCTCTTGAATGGTAACTACGTGCAAACACTCCACTTTGCCCTTCCCATATGGCGTTTTCGCCATTCAGAGCATCCAGGTAGCAGAAGGGCACATTAGAATGCTGCCTGATGTTAGTCCACATGAAGTGCGCTGGGGGTCAGTCCACGACTTGTTTAGGCTCTTTGTGGACTATAGAACACGAGCGAGCAGGAGCATCTGCAATCCAGAATATATCATATGGCACATTTGGGCAAGCGAGCAGGGAGAAGAATCGTGAGCATTTTATCCCCTACCATTAAATGCTGTGTGTGTGTGTGTGTGTGTGTGTGTGTGTGTGTTTCCTTTTGAGAACCAAATACAAATACAGACATGTTCCACATACATAGTCTAAGGGAGTGGTTTCCTAGCAACAGCAACCATATGAAATAGACCAGATTGCCCTATCTAGTTCTTTAAATGATAAACAGAACTATTAGAAAATTTTTAGAAACACATAGTAAGTAATCTGCCTGGATGTTACTGCCAAAAGTGGGTAGGTAATAAAGTACTCCTAAATCACAATTGCCCAGGATGTCTAAGGTTTCCATTTGACATTTGCTCTGCCTATTAACTTTGGAAGCCAGTGGTCAGGTGGTAGGTATCCCTGCTATGACTCTCTCCGACATCTGCATTGCTTCCCTTTCTAGGAATACTGGTGTGTAAAAAAGCCATGGCGTGCGCTCCTCCATGTCGCCTTGGACTTTGATAACAGAAAGGAGCCAAGTTGCAGTGGCTCCTACATATCTGATATCATGATGGCAGGAGTCACAGAAGGTCTGCCTTTGAGTATTGAACTGCTTAAGTATCCACTTTTAAGGCATTGTTCGATCAACGCAACTCTGCAAATTGCCTGTGTGTGGAATTTGAACTGATTTGCACCATGCCAACGGATATTTCTGCAATTTACTTTGCAGTGCTTTTTTTCATCCAGAACTTGCAGTTCCAGCACCTCTCAAGTGGGCGCCTTTGCCATTATAAGAAAACAAGGGAAGTGTTCTTGGTGAGTTCCAGCACCTCTTTTTCTAGAAAAATAGCACTGTTGCTTTGAATGATCCAGGCATATGGCAACTCGTGCAGTCAGTGTGGCATTGTCACAGTATGGGAGTAATGATAATATGAGGCCATCCCATTCTAGATCTTTACTGCTGAAAGATGTACAAAATTATTTAGAAGGAAACTCCTTCTAAATCCTGCCATGTCTAAACAGGAGTAGCAAGGAGCCAAACTTACTAACACTAGAACTTCAGGTTATCCAGACAAAAGACAGATAGAGCATGGTTCAACGATAACATTCACTTCTGCAAGAGGTAGCGATGGCCATCAACTCTGATGGCTGTAAAAGAGGATTAGATAAATTCTTTTTTCCTCAAATTTTTTTTATTGATTTTCCAAAATTTTAAACAAACAAACATAAATCATAATTTTAGTAACATTGTTAAGTGACTTCCTCAAATCCCCCTAGCGGAATTTCTTTTTTTTAAAAAAATAATTTTTATTAATTTTCGACAAACAAAAATACAAACAAAAACATATAACCTGACTTCCCCAAACCTCCCCTTCGCTGCATCCTTATTTTATCAATTTTTTTAGCATTCTTTCATCCAATTCTTAAATATATTTCTTATTAAAGTTTATCAAATTCAAATTTTACAACTGTAATTCCTTGTGTCTAATCCCTTGACATCTTAGCATTCCATAATATTACAAACGTCCTTAAGATAAATTTTAAATTTTTCCCAGTCCTCTTCCACCGACTTTCTCCTCTGGTCTCGAATTCTGCCGGTCAACTCCGCCAACCCCATAAATTCAGTCACCTTGGTCTGCCATTCTCCCCCTAGCGGAATTTCAGTGTATATCATTGTAACAGTTTTCCAAAACCAATTTTTCTCGTAGTATTAACTTATTCACTTAACATCTTTCTTGAAAGAGGATTAGATAAATTCATGGTGGGCAAGGCTACCAATGACTGCTAGAAATGATGGCAATGTTATTCTTCCAATGACAGAGGCTACGGCCACTGAATACCAGTTGCTGAGAATCACAAGTAAGGGGAATTCTGTTATACTCACATCCAAAAGGTATATTGGATGGCCACTGTGAGAGCAAGATGATGGACTAGCAGGGCTTTTCTTACCTTCCTACTGCTGGTACCAACTGATTCACGGTGGTAAAATTCCAAAGACGACAGTGAAGAGGTCAAAAAGAGTGTCTCAAAACTTGATGAACAGAAATCAAAATGGCAGATGAGATGCCACATGACTTTGGCAAACAAGTTGGCAAACAAAGGGATGGAATATCCTAACTTCATATATCCACTGAAGGGGTCTACGTTGGCTGAGACCATCGAATAAAAATACCTAGGGATCACAGCAGAAAATCCTTTGGGTATCAGCTCAGTTTGCTATGTACAGGGCAAATTTTGGTAATTACCAGGAGCATAAAACAGCAATCATATAGCCATTATGGTGAACACATATCTAGAACATCATGGGTTGAAAATATTTTGAAATATTGAATGGCTGAGAAAAAGTAAACTAAAATGATTACGTAAAATAGGTGTGTTTTTAAGACCATAGGTCATAACTTTTTAGTTTAGGATTGGAAACGTACAGAATTTATTGTGACAAGATGTTGTGTTGTAATAGCCACAAGCATAGATGAATTTGACCAGGGGGATCCAACATTGTGCCATCCAGATGTTCTTGGACTACAGTTCCCATCAGCCCCAGCAAGCATGGTCAATGATCAGGGATGAGAGGAGCTGCAGCCTAACCACATGTGGAGAGCACCACATTGGCTATGCCTAGATTAGACAAATTCAGAGAGAATAGGTCTATCAATGACTATTAACTAGGGAAAAATGGATGAGGCCAAAACCACAAGCCAAATTTGTTGTTTCAGCTGTCAGTTCTTCCTTACTAGCAAGCTCTCAGTGGAGTTTTCACAGCTTTGGATTAGGGTACCTTTTCTGAGGCCTGGATGCCAAAGTCCTGCTTATTTATAAGGCACAGTGTAAGACATCTGTTCATTCTGGCTTTTAAACTGGGAGCACATTTATTCCTGGCAAACTGGCCAGAACCTAGTTTCGCTGAGTACTCAAAAAACTTGGCTGGCAGTGTTCTGCTGGCTATTATATGGTTAAAACCTGCATAATCAAGGCATGGTTGCAAAAGGTGGGGTGGGATGGAGAATGCAATGAAACTAGCCAAACCACATTGATACTTTGGACAGATGTTTCACCTTGAATGTTCAGCAAGTATAACAAAGGAGTGGATTATTTTTATTTTTACTATGTTTTAAATCCACTGCAAGCAAGAGATTCAGCCCAAAGCATTCTGTCACTTGGCAACGCAAGATTGTAGTAGTATTCACCATGCTCATTTTATGCCAACAAGAGATGGTAAGGTGGGATGGCTTGGCAAAAGATGCAGAAGGGCAACGAAAATGATTAAATGGGTCACAACAATCGATTCCATCAAAAACATGCATATACATTCATTATATTTATGGTCCCCATAACTTGCATATACATAATTTGCATTGATGCAACCGCTCTCATACCACTGTGTATGACTACTTTCAGCTCTTGATTTTTAATGACACCTTCCATATCCACAATGAATCAGAATGAAACTACATGGTACCGTAAGTCACCGGGAACCAATTAAATGGACGCTTGGTGCAACAAGGATGCTTTGAAGTCAAAGACAAATCCATACTCGTTCACAAAATCTAAATATAGGCTTTAATAGATGAGGATATCCATAGCAAGTAAATCTATGGCAAATATCTCCATAAGCAAATGTAATTTAGCTCCGGAGAAGTGCAGGCTAATAATGGCTTCACTGCCCAGCTTCAAAACAGTATTAAGATGCCTTATTACTTATTATGAAATGCTTGCACAGAGGGAGAGATCTAATTGTCTGATAAAGATGCCAACCCCTGTGGTATTGCAGCACACTACACCTGTAAAAGCCATTGCTCATTAGCCTAACCCTAAAGAGTAACACTGGGACAGGAGCTGTGCAAAACTACTGAGCGTTTGCTTCCTAGGAGCTTCTGAAAACAACCCAGTCTTTTTAGTTGAATTTCCAACTAGCAATAAAGAGCCCCCCCCCAACAAAACATACCCCAGAAGCAGCACTGTGCTTGACAGGGCTGGTCATGTTCAGCATCTCCCATTGCATCTGATTAATCCACAACCTCTTCTTACAAAGCAAGATACCCTGATGCTTTGAGAAATGACTGATCATCGGATGGGTGGGTGGCGGCCAGGCTGGGAACAATTTTTGCTTTGCATTGATCTTCCATATGCTAGCATTAGGTATTGTGCAGATCTCAGTCCCTGTTGTGTATATCTCCTAATTAATCACAATAGAGATATCTTATTATTTCATTCAATACCTCTTTCCTGCAACCTCCACAGTTCCCAGGCTTCCCCCCAGTATGTTGCTGTTGGTTGAGCTTCTGAATCTAGGCAGGGATTCAGGTATTTCAAAAACCAACTAGCACTGCTGGCAGTCTGATGGTACGCTCAGTGATTGCTTACAATTCATTAAAAAGGTAGTGTTGTTTTCATGTTTCGCCATCCCCAAAATAGTTTCGTTTGTCATCTCTCGCATTCACTTTGCTGAGTCAGAAGTGCTCTGAGGGACAAAGTAGATGTGATGTTTAATGCCTCTAAATGCTGTTTGCTTGGTTTTTGTTTGTTTGTTTGTTTGTTTGTTTGTTTGTTTGTTTGTTTGTTTGTTTGTTTGTTTGTTTGTTTTCACTGGCCCAAATAGGACTAATTTAGCCAGCTAGCCCTGGTGATCATCTAATGTTTATTGGATGGATTTCCCCCCTAAATTGATTTTTGAATTCTGAATTTATAGTTATTCACGTTTTATACTGTATTTTAGAATGCTATGTTTGTTGTTAGCCACTCTGAGCCCGGCTTTGGCTTGGGAGGGCGGGATAACCGTAAATAAAATATTATTATTATTATTATTATTATTATTATTATTATTATTATTATTATTAGCTGTTTTTGTTGCATCAGTTAAGTGTTTTCAATTTGTTGTTAGCCACCCTGAGCCCAGCTTTCTGAACCAGGAAGGGCAGGGTATAAATTAAAATTTATTATTATTATTATTATAAAATGCTGGGGAGACTGGTCATAAAAGGGATAAGAGCAGTCCCTATTCTTTTTCTCCCCTGATAACAACCTAAGTAAAACCCCTCCTCTGGGGCCAATGGGGGATTTATCCCTCAAAACAAATAACATCAGAAGCGTAATTTTCTTCAAGACTTCACCAGGAGATGAAAGAGTTTAACTTACCCACTTCTGTGTCTGTTCTAATCCCATCCATTATCATCCTCCCCTCAGCTGATGAATTTTGCATTTTTAAAACCTGCATATTAGCTATAGATACAAATTTAACACCTTTGGCATGGAAAATCTGCTGATACCTTTGCCTGATCTGGTTCATACCCATTCTCATGCCTGCACTGACTCCCTGCCCAACTGATGCCCCTGAACTTCAAACACAACCCACACGTGCAAAATTCAACATGCAGAAGCAGCTGATTCCCAAATTTTACCTGGAAATTTGAACATATGAACTGGAGCTATATAGATTTCTCCATTTTGACTATACTTGAATATTATGCCCCCTTACCTTTCAGGTGGAGAAATGTGCTGGCTGATAGGAAGATGAGGCACTCTCTAATTCTTATTCCTGCTCATCGACTGAAACAGACTTTAATCTGACCCAGCAGGGCTTTTCTTAGGATATCCTCTCTGCATGCTATTTATTTTATATGTTTGTTACAGACAGGCCTCCTTGTATTACTTCTAGTACTCTACTAAACTATTTCCTGGATCTGATAAGCCAAATCTTATTTTTACCCATATGTGAAACAAAAATAACACTTGGGGTTTTTGCTTTCCCCTGCCTATTTTCCATTCAGCTTTTTTTGGGGGGGGAGGGGGGGACAATACCTTTGATTTATACAAATCACGTTGAAGATGCATTCTTAAAAGAGTTGAAACATATAACTTCACTTAGTATGTGATTTAACTTTATTTAACTTTATTTATTTATATAAATTTATTTATATTTAAATAAACTGACACGGGCTTCAAAGACTGTTGTGGAATGTGAAATATACTTGCAAAGTAAATGAGATATGCAACCTCAGGACTTTGGATGTGGTTTAAGGAAGAAGAAAGGAAGAATGGGGGGAAATGGCAGGTGAGTTTCCTAACCCTAGCCCAAGACAACATCTGATCCTAAGAATCTGTTATAAGCTTCTAGTAATTATGAGATTTGAGAATGCAAATATTTGGGTAGTGCTTGCTTCCTCCAGTGCTGTGAATAGGGAATCATTTGAATATTTATTTATTTATTTATTTCCTATGCTACAATGGCTGCAAGAGCCTTTCATAATAAAATAAAACCTTTCAGAATTTAGGTACAATATGGGTTATTTCACCCTGAACTGAAACCTCCTACAGAATTCCCTTCCATTTCACCGGGGTTTAAAGGGGAGAAATGCCAATCCTTGGCCCAGAAGAAGTTAAATCTGTTTGTGTAGTATTTTGGTGGCTTGGGGGGGGGCCTGGTTTTCTCATTTTATGTTTACAATGTGAGCCACTTTGGGCTTTGTTTGAAGGATGAGCAATTTATATACCGACTAAATAGACAGATCGGAAGATGGATAGAAACATAATTAAAAACAGAAGCTTAAGTAAGATCATCAACCTGATCCCTAGCTTCATGAGCAAAGGTCTCCCTGTGCTAATATTTCATGGTGGGATGGGGAAGGAAATCAAACTGCCTCTTTCAGACAACCACCACCCTGCAACCTTACAAATAGCAGCCTTACAAGCAGCCTACAGAAGCTAGATATGTACTCGGAAAACAGTGCTCTGCTGTAAGCCTTCCTCCAAGCAACTTCCAGTTATTTGTCAGAAAATAGGTGGAAGACCCTACTTAATGCTGGTTTTTCTCCAGGTTTCCCAGCAATCCTACCCCCCCCCAGTTTTCTGCATTGGTATAAATGTTTATGGTGGTGTACATAGCAAGGGTTTTGAAGCCACTAGGGGTGGTCATTAGGAGAACTGGGGCAAGGTTATCTCCAGCATGCTGCTAACACCCAACTCTATTTCTCTATAAAATCTGAATCAGGCTATGCTAAGCTGGTTCCTGGATCTGGTCATGTGCTTGGTGAGGACTAATAAACTGCAGCTGAATCCTGACAAGACAGAGACCTTATAGGTGGGTAGTTCCCAAGCCCAGGAGGTCCAGCTGACATTATTGGATCAAGGTACCCTTCATCAACTTGGGTTGGTGCAACAACTACAACCATTGCTGGACAGGGTTAGCCTTGCCATGGTGCTCCATACATTGATAACTTCATGATTAGACTACTGTAATGTGCTGTATGTAGGACTACCCCTGCACCTGGTTCAGAAGCTGCAGCTACTGTAAAATGCAGCTGCTGGAGAGTTTTGTTTTTGCCTCATTTTAGAACATTTTAGAGTTTTGTTTTTGCCTCATTTTTAGAACATTTTACTGAACAGCATCTTTTCCTTTTAAACAGCTTAAAAATTTCTCCTTTTGTGCTATATTAAGCAGTATAAAAACTTTATAATAAATAAACTAGATCTTCCTACAGAAATGTAGTGGATTATTTGTTAGCTTATGAATACATGCAGGCTGCAATCCTTCAACCACTTACTTGGTAGTAAGTCCAACAGAAATCAAAGGGACTTACTTTTAATAAGCCAGGTATAGGACGGCACTGCTACAGACAACAGTGAATAAAAAACCCTAACCTAAAATTTTGTTTGTGTTCCCTTTTCACCTCTCTATGTAAAATAAAATAATCTAAAATGGCAATAGTTCAGGTTTACTGATCATATTCTGAGAAGTTCTGAAGCCCTCAGGTGTGCTCCTGGTGTTATGTTTTCTAAAGAAATATTCAGCACTCTTACGCTCGGTTTTCCTTTGAAAAAGTATCAGCCTGACCTCGCTGGAAGATTATGTGAAAGCCCATTATGCTGATCTCCTTCCAGTGAGAGTGGTTTGGCAAGAGAAGTGTGGGAGCCACTAAGTGGATTTCCCCCCAACTATATACAAAATTAGACTTTTTTGCATTCATTATTTTGCAGTGCAGTGACTTGCTCCAGAACATTCCCTGAGGTCCAGCATTCTTGCCAAATAATGCATGACATCATACATAATATTAATAATTACAATTTATTCACAGATGGATGGACAGATGGACAGAGGTTTCTTTTAAGCTCAATAATATTACTCCCTTTTATCCCCCAGGTTCCTGCCTCCCTTTGTCTACAAGTGCTTGGCTCTCGAGAGAAACAGACGGATGAAATTAAGAGGCCAAAATAAGAAAGGTTCAGAATTATTTGAAACCTTCCATCAAAACAACGCAAGCTCAAAACTACCTTTGTTCTCCGCCCAGAGTTTATAATTCTAACCTTGCCACCCATTTGAGAAACTGAACGTTTCAAAAGCCTTGGATTGCCCCAAAACAATTTCCACTATTATACTGAGCCACTCTTGTAGTGCTTCCAGATTTATTCTCCTTAAACATGTTGCCTAAAGCTGCAGTACACAATGTTGCTTTCTCATCTATGTTAGTTGGTAATGTTAGATGTTAGTTATGTCTCTGTTACTAAATTATTGTACGCTCCCAAAATATGCCTCGTTCTGCAGCCAATAAGCACAGGACACCATTGCCCGGCCATGCTAGGGTCCATAGATTGCAGCAAAATACTGGGCAACGTTTTGACCAGTATCTTGACCTTACAATTCACTCATGGGGAAAAGCTGCCTCATGAGCCATTGCAAAGGGAAGGGGAATATAGGGTTGCTTCCAGGGTCCTCAGGGCCATTTTGCCCTGAGAGCTTCCCGCCTGCCTGCAATGTATTCTTGCATGAGCTCCTCTCAAACCATTGTGTACTGGGTTCTGAATGGGGCTTCTGCATGTGGTCTGCTGATGTGCTTGTTAGCCTTTCCAGAAACCATATCAAGGTTCCTGATCATGGCAGACCTTCTCAGTGTATTCACAGTAAGTGCACAGGAGCCTTATTCAGACCTTCATGCTAAACATGAGAAGGTATGAGTGGAGCTCCAACACTTGTTTGTTTGCTGCTGTCCCTCTATACAGTTTTAATTCTCTTGCGCTCAGAAGGATACCTAAAAAGGGCTTCTGTTTCATTTCAAATTCAACTCAGAGGAATTTGCCTATCAATAGCAATAATTAGATATCACATCTTATAGACCTTGATGACCTTCTGAAAAAAATCATTCCCTGTGAGTTTATGAACCTTGCTACATCTCTGTTTAAAGTAATGTTCTCCTCCCCCCCCCCTTTAAAAAGCTACCCAGCCTTGAGTTCACCTTGGTTTTCTTGCTTTCCTCCGCATTTATCTTTTGAGTTTGACACGGCACAAAATCAAACGTGTATATCTTTATACTTCTTAAGTGGACATCTTGACAAACATTTGTTCCTGACTTGACAAAGCTCTTTTCCCCATGTATTGATAAGCAATCATCATTTGTCTCACAAATAGGCATTTGCCCTACAACTCATGGTGCATCTTGTATCCTCTGAGGCTCAAAATAACAAAGAAACTTTTACCAGCCTCATGGACTCCTCACCTAATCAATGACAAAATAGTTCAGTGCACATTGTATTAGAATCAAATACAGGAATTAGGCACATCCATTTTCAAGCCTTTGAAAATATAAGCTTGGGTGAACTTGACTAATGCCAGCAATGTGCAGGGAAAGGCAATTTATGCATAATAAACATAAAATATATTGAGAGAGAAAATATGGATATTTTAAATGTATACATATAGAAAAATTGATACTTTGATGTGGGCATAATCCAAACACCAGGTTCAATGTGTTTCTTTTTCTCTTCTATGGAAGAAAGATATTTCATGCACTCACATGGATCTCTCTCTTGCAAATGTTTACTCTTTCTCTGTATGTCTGAATCTGAGTCTTCATATGCTCATCAGATTGTAGGAAAGACAGACATCCACTGATATCATTTACTTATTTATAAACCAGCCTTTCTCAAAAAGAACCCAGCACATTGAACATGTGAACAAAATCCATTAAATAGCTCTTTTTCTCTATCTATCTGTCTGTCTATCCACACACTAAAAAGTGTACAGCTCCATTGAAATAGAAATATGTAACATGACATACCCTCTAACATGTTGAGTCCCAAAAACGGGAGGTGTGTCTTCCCATCCATGCTCCTATGCACATCACGTGACCTGAGCGAGATCGCAGAGTCCAAAAGATGCGCTTTGGGGGGGCTGTGCTCTCATATTGCCCCCAAAACACACATTTTGGGGTGCCAGATAAGATCACAGTCCCCTGTGACATCATACAGAGAAATTGTGTGAGATTTTGCCAACCAAAATGGCCACTGTGCTTCCTTGGGACACTTGTGGGGTATGACATGAGGAATACATGTCTTAGTCCTCAAACTGTGAAAGCCTGAGCAAATAAAAAAAATTTCCTTAGGTATCTGAAGTCCAAAAACGTGGAAGATTATAATCTTATTTCTTTGTTCCATCCCCACCCCCCACACCAAACTACATTGCATGCAACATATTCCTGACCAAGGGGTATGTTCTGCCTCTGAATACCAACCACATGTAGGCAGAATGCTGTTGTGTTTCCCAGAGGCATCTGGTTGCCCACTATGAGAACAGAATGGGGGATGGGATCTTCTTAACTTTTTCCAGGACATGACTCTCTAGCAATTATATGGCTTTCTTCAGCTCAATGAGCTATTACTGAACCTTGTCAGCCTCCACCATTCTTGATCTGAGCCCATCCCCATGAAATGCACATATTTTAAAAGAGAAAATATGGTGGCTATATTTTTGAATTCAATTCTGTACAGGAAAACTTGGTGTCAAATCCACCCTAAAAGTAAGGTTCCCAAGGGCAATACCTTTATTGGGTCAACCAAACTTTCACAAAATAGTGAGCCATCTTGCTTTCTTTTCTCACAAAGGCTTGTGACCAGAGTTTTGGTCACAAATATGTATTTTTGAGTCTTTCTTATGAGCCAAGATGATTACCATTATTTTTCCATGACCCTTGGTGTAGTTTCATGTTGACTGAAATGAAAAGCATCTCACAGGCTCAAACTAGGCTGACTTTTCAGTCTCCCCCAAGAGGTATCTGAGTAAGTATTTCATGACAAGCCCACATCAATGGAGAGGCAATATTAGTAGTGTAATGTTGACACGTTGGTGATTGCATGATTACCAACATCTGTGGATGGCCATTTCATCAGTTTCACATTCAATCTAAACTATAACCAAATAGAAATGTTGGATTGTATGACTGAACTTCAAACTTAGATGAAAGAGATCTGGGAAATCTAATATGCAAAATGCGCTATTTATACGTAGAGAACTTGTCAGTCTGGCATTTCCTGAAGAAGTTACTGATCCAATTCAATCCTGAGAAATTGTAAGAGTGTTGTATGGTTCTTCCTCCATTTAATTATATTTGAACCATAACGGAACAGTTTGAGGAACTGGCTGGTTTTCTCCTTTGTCTATATACAAACAATTCTAGGGGATTTTGCACATCTGGCAGCACTGGGCTTGCTAAAGGCAACAACAGGTTGAAAAAGTAGAAATGTATTCAGTTGCATTTACTCATTTATATTTGTTAGGTGGGTTTCAGCTGTTCATTAATGGATTTACTGCTAATGTTGTTAGTCTCCTATCATAAACACTTGCATGGGTCTCATAAAGTCAGATAGCTACATAATAAATTTAAAATTTTCCTTTTTTACAGTGAATACTTCTGTCTAAATAGGGCTTTGATTATTTTACTTTATTTTTCCAAAACAACAGCTCTGTACTGATATGACCAAATATATGTACTGATCCAGACAATAATGATAAGTAATTATCTCATTTGCAAATCAATGCACACGTAAGTGTAGCAAATAATCTATATTCCCCAGTTAGAAACATCTGAAAGATGATAATATCCTCTTGACTCTGAAAATAAACCCAATCAGCTATAGTGTTAAGGGCATATTACTCTGGCTTTGATAAAGTGCTTTCTACTGAACGAAAACTATGATAACCTCCTAGATCTGGAAAAATGTTAAAATGTGATTATGCAAGAATTCTTCACTCTTGTACTTTAGTTTCTGGCTCTAGAGTTCAAACCAGAAAAGAATTTTCAAAGACAGATGACTAGATTGAAATGTTGATGTGTGATCATAAGTTTCCCTGAAGCCTGCTTATTCATCTCAATAGGGAGAAGATCACCAAGGGAAGCTCTAATTGGTCCAGGGGCATTTGTATTAACTACAGATTATTACTTCCTGATGTAAAAAAAAAAAATCATCATCAGTTTGCTCTGTTGGACATAGAGAAAGCTAAAGCCTGGGTAGGAGCATTATATTTCTATATTTACTCATTCTATTTATTCACAGTTATGGGAAGAAGATGTGCCATTAATTCAATAAATTGAACAATAATAAAAATATCTGCAACTTGGTGATTATGCACTTTGACACTGAGCCAAGGTCTTCATTACTGCAGATCAAGACAGTGCCCAAAGCAAGAAAGAAAGGAAATGAGACAGGCCAGACACAATTATGCCCACCTGAAAAGAAGTAGGGTAATTATAAGTCTACCAGTTTACATTATCCTACACATTCCACCTGACTTTGAGCACTAGATGTGAGCCAAATGCAGACCACCATCAACCCTGCTGTGTCTTTGTAGATCCAGAAGATTTTACCATCTGGCTTTGGATCACTGCTTGATCAGGGACTTGATAGTTAGCCTTAGATCTGGAATATGAAGGAACTAATGGGTGAGATCCAACACAGTGTGCCCAGGCATCCATTTGTGCAATGTGTCTCCTCCTTGCTATTCTTCCCCCTTCAGCCCCCCATGTACTCTGGAACAGGTTTGGGGAGCAGCTGTGCAGACTGGAATGGGGAGAAAAGAAACTGGTCATTATACAAGTGGGCAGGAATCACTGAATATCATGCCAGGTATCTTTAAATGCAGCTGCCTTTTCCAAGACTGCCTTCAGTTCTGGATTTGATTGCATTAAGAGTATATTCAAGTTTGGTGACATTTAAACTAAAGTAATCTGGAAGAGCCTAAAGTTCTTTCCACAAAATGTAACTGTGTAAAGTGGGCTTACATAACTAGAATTTGCAGAGTTCAACACAAACCACAATATATTGTTATAAGCATCCAAAATTATTGGTTATGTGAAGCTGTTTATATCAAGTAGTGACTTTGAATTAACAGCCCAAACTGCAGTCTGCCTGTGCTTTGATTGTGCAAAATAAGTCCTCGTAGAGTATAGTACTATACTGTCACTTCCAGTATATTATATTTTACTCTTTGGTCAGCTGAATAAAGTGGTGAGCTTCCATTATAGTATGTACCATGTTATCCATTTTTATTTTTTAAGAAATTACAATAAATTTGCTTTCTTCTGAATATTCAGATGCTTCAAAAGGTACCCAAAGGATGCAATTAGACCCTAGGGAACTTCACCAAAATGTGCATATATCATATTCAGCATAGACTTTCCATCATCTACATAATTTATGTTTTTCTGCATAATTCCCCCTTTTAATGTTTTATATGTGCGAGAGAGATAATGTAGAAGCCAGCTTCCTACCACCAAAAATACAGAAATAAGTCAGTATTCTTACTTCGCCCAATCTGCTTGTGATATACTATTGGGGGGGAGTGCCCCTTGAGGGATCCTTTCATATGCACCAAACTTCAAGGCATGAGGGGGGAAATGTAGAAGGTTCAGGAACCCTTCAGAAATTAAACAGAACCTTGTCCATTCTCACATTCATTTGGGTATTCACTAAAGTCTCTGATGAATAAAGTTAAAATGCTACAGCTTTTAAACTGTTTATAATCCCCTTTTTGGTTTGAAATAAACAAAATAATGTTAAAATCCTATGATTTTTTGAAGCTTGCAGTGGAAGCAGCTTAAATACATCTTTTTTCTTTCATTGTTAAAAAAAACAGAAGAGATTAATTACTAGAAGTTTGCTTGTACTTTATCATTATTATTACTTTATTTGTGGGCAGGCAATTTCTTAGGTTGGATATTATATTACGTAGTAATTTATAAAGCCATGCAATTGTGTCCCCTCTTGGATCCCAATTCACAGAACCCCATGCACAGTTAACAGACTGTGTATTGTCACACTGTGATATTTGGTAATCTCCTGCAGCTTTGACAGCACCACTTACTTGTGGTGGGATAGGTGGGACAGAAGCAAATGACAAGTCTAGATCCTAGATTTAAGAGTTGATCTGCACATTTTGATAAACCATTTGGCATCAGTTTCCAGGCATTGTAGAATTTGGGACTGCAGGCATTTCATGTGCAAATGCTTCTCTAGATAACAGCAGTCATTCCACTTGTAGAAAGCTGAAGAAATAAACAATTTTTTCTATGCAGTTTTAATGAATGTACACATTTTGCAAGCTTTTCCCCCTAATATAATGCATTTTTGTATGTTCTTTTCACACATACACACATACTGCTTTTTTGCACATTTCCCCTCAATATAAAGATTTTTGTATGGTTGGAGAACTGCAACATGAATTTCAATGGATAGCTGTGCTTCTGTTCATGTATTGTTCCTGTTTGGCTTTGTATTGTTTCCAGATTTGGTTCAAAGTGCTGATATTGACCTTTAAAGCCTCAAAGACCACCTTCTCCCATATGAATCCGACTGTTTCTTAACAGAGGCACTAGAAGCCCTGATCTGTGTCATGTAGAAAGGCAAAAGAGTCAGGCCTTCTTGGTGGTGCCACAACTATGGAATGCCACCCTTCTGGTAGAGAATCACCAGCTGTCCTTTGCCATAAGGTAGATAACTCTAAGCCATGATGGCTATGCTTAACAAGGGCCTTCTCTGTAGTGGCTCCCTGTTTGTGGAATGCTCTCCCCAGGGAGGATTGCCTGGCACCTTCATTATATATATTTTAGGTGCCAGGCGAAAACATTTGTCCTCAACCAGGCCTTTGGCTGATATTTGACAGCCTTTTAAATATGTTTGTGGGAAGTGGAGGATGATTGTTTTGCTATTCGTTTTAATTATTTGCTTGTTTTATCCTGTATTTTTTTCTGAGAACCACCCTGAAATCTTATGATGAAGAGCTATCTAGCTATCTATCTATCTATCATCTATCAAATCATCCTCATCAAACCAATGTCATCTAACCTCTCCACAAACTTTTTGCAAACAAATCAGAACAAATGCTCAATAAACAGGTCATTAGCATGTGACCAAAGTATACTTTGGATGCAGGAGGTAAACAACTGTGGAAGTTACTACAACCACCATGCTCTGTTGGTTTCTCTGAGGCTTTTGCTTCACAACTGTTGGCAATGCAGTGGCGAGCTACATCCAATCATTTGTCCAACCCATCAGGACAATCTGTGTGTTTGTTGGTAAATCATGTTCTCCTCCCAGAGAGCATGTGTTGTGGTGACATCATCAACACTGACCTCACTGCTGTTGTGGGTGGGAGTGATTGGATAGCCACAACAACCCGATTGGTGGTCCCTCGGTTGCTGGGGTAAATCTGGCCAATGGGATCATTTTCATGCATTAACCGAGGGACCTTTATATACCGCTGCACGTTGCATTGAACTTCCTCTTTTTGCCTCGTGCATTGGATCACCCGCCCACCCTTCCCTATATTTAGGGTTCATTATGACTTTGCTATGCCGTCATGGGTCATTTGCTTTTGGGGCAGGGTCTGTGTAGGAATTTTCCCATTTGGCTGATTGGCTGTTGTCATTTGGGTTTCACCTGCCACATAGAAAATTGTCACAATTTTGTAAGGTTTGGCGGTTAGGCACTGGTTCAAGGTGGGGAGGGGAGAGGAGGTTGTCACACCTGCCCCTTCCACACGCAAAGGGTATTCCATTAAAGGAATCAAGGGGCTCGCCTTGCTTTTGTCCGATCCCCTTCCAGGGGTTAGGGCCACGCCAGAGCCCCTGGGAGCATTTGGGGCGAGCTTGAGTCTGAACCTGGTCCAATGCTCCTCCAGGATGTTTGACTCTGCCGGAGTCCAGGCATCAGTGCTGCCCTGCTGAGGTCAGGTGCAGCTAGTCGGGAACCAATGCCTAAGCAAACCACTCACGATCTGTAATCAATAAACAGGTAGGTAGCCGTGTTGGTCTGCCATAGTCAAAACAAAATAAAAAAATTCCTTCCAGTAGCACCATAAAGACCAACTAAGTTAGTTCTTGGTATGAGCTTTCGTGTGCATGCACACTTCTTCAGATACACAATCATAGTGTATAGTGTATCTGAAGAAGTGTGCATGCACACGAAAGCTCATACCAAGAACTAACTTAGTTGGTCTTTAAGGTGCTACTGGAAGGAATTTTTTATTTTGTTGTAATCAATAAAGTTGTGGCCAAAATTATGTCAATAACCTTAAACTAAATTCCATGTCAATTGTGTCTTTATTTATTGAGGAAGGTCTTGGGGTCTTAACACACAACACTTACAAACATAAGACTAATCTCTAACAAACTAGACATTCCCAAGCAATCACAGGCGTGAATATATTAAACACCTTGCAGGGTTAGCCCTAGGATACTGGACTTTTAACTTTCTCACGTGAACAAGAGACTTGCATTCAGTGATAATGTTAATTGGATGGATAATTATCCAACTGGTTTTTTTAAAAAATGAATTGAAGGCAAGGAAACTCATAAGGAAACTGAAATTTTGCCTCTAAGGTGTTATTGAAACTCAGCACAGGTTACCTTTCATCTATTAAGCATCTTCTGTCTATCATCCCACATAATAAGACTACAGGGTCAAAAAATAATGTGCAGCATCTGAATGCCAAAAGCAGAATATGTTAGCATATGCTTTTAGCAATTTTGGTTGTAAATGATCCTTGTTGTATCTTCTGCGCAGATGCTTTTAAAACATATGTCAATGGGCTTTTACGGCATGATATTCTGTTCTGATTAATTAATCATACACTTTTTTCAACTTCAAATGAACTTTCTAATGAAAAGTATTCATTATTTCTTCTGCTGTTTGTTTATAATGCATCTGTATGCTGCACGGTTTGAGCATATTAATTATAATAAATAAAAAATAAGGAAAGCAGCAGGTGTTCTTCGATGCAGTCTAAAAAGAATTTTATTTTTGCAAGTTTTTTTCCAGAGTTGTTTTGTTCCTGCTGTTACATACTGTAAGTTTTGAGATATAAATATTTTTTACGGAAATACATGCATAAAACATAACTAATGTATTATAATTGGTGGCCGTACAAAATTGCTCCCTGCATTTCTGAGACACTGACCTTTGAACACAGAAATGAATATATGTTGCACAGAAGTCTGTTCCCAAAGTTTTATTGCAACGGCGGCTGAAGAAACCATAGCTTCAGCTAAAGCAGCCACTTATAATCTATGAAGCTGCCTCATGCTATCAGATCGTTGGCCTACCTAGTATTGTCCAAAGTGGCAACCAATCCCTCCTTATAAAATATAAATCTGCGTATCAATGGATCATTTTTCTATACTCAGATGAAGGGTGGTATAGAAATTTAATTAATAAAACAACAACAACATCTAACATCATTTCCAAAAGTGGTGACACCAGCTTCCCAATATCTTAGGCAAACAGTAGGGGTGTAATGGCAAATTTGGAAGTGAGAACCTCCACAGTAATACCCCCCAGAAGCGTCTGAATATGTAGGTGATTGTGTTGATCTGTTTTACACAAACAAATATTACAGAGCCTCACTACACAGCATAAAACCCAATTTATTAGGAGCAGAATGACTGTGGTCTTGGGCATAGTTTCCTGGGAATAAGCTCCACTGAGCTTAATGGTACTTAATTCTGATTGCATAGGTTTCATAAATGTCTTCAGTCAGAGCTGAAATCCAACCTATAGCTAGAAATGCAACTTTGCAAAGAAGTGTTGCTATTTAAACTGCTAGCATGAATTGTAGGCCCTGTCACAGAACAGGAATCCAGCACTGTTTGACTGTTTTCTCCATTTCCTGTGCCAATCTATCCCAAACAAATGCGAAAGCCTCATTATCTCCACATTCACGTTCCAGGCTATCAATGGTGACAAGCCATGATGGCTCTGCTCTGCCTCCGTGGTCAGAGGCAATAATGATTCTGAATACCAATTGCTGGAAAACCCTCCCCTCGAGCTACAATTCCCAGAATTCCCGGGGAAGAGGGATTGACTGCTAAAGCACTCTGAAAACTGCACATCTGTGTGAGAAATAGGACTCCCCTAGCAACTTTCAGCATCCCCAAACTACAGCTCATAGGATGTCTTGGGGAAAGCCATGACTGTTTTAAATGGTGTTATATTGCTTTAAATATATATTTTTATTTTCTATAATTGTGTAATTGTTGCATTATATATGTTTTAAGAGAGAGTGAGGATGAGACCTGGGTTTCTCTTTTTTCAAAATTTAAATTTAGCTGTCCATATTTCTGAAGCAAAATATGGCAATTCTCATGAAAATTCACCAGCATTTCAGTGCAAATCTCTCTTTGGAAACATATTTTGTATGCAGTTTTGTCTAACGTATAAGTTTTTGCAAGCAATTTCCCCCAGCATACCTATTTGTATGATATTTTCAGTGATGTGTTCATTTTTATACATGGTTTCCTCTTATATATGCATTTTTGTACATACTGTTTGGTTGGATAAGAGCACTGCAAAATTCAGATAAGTATGAATTCAGGAGGATGGCTGTGTTTTGGCTTTCATATAGTTTTGGCAAGTGTGTGTTTGATCGATTTGCCTCTGTTGCTATTTCTATTTTCTTTACAAATTTATGCGCTGCACTTTCATTAACAAAAAATAACAAGGTGGGATACCTCTGCCCTCGATCCCTGGGATGTATGCTACCACCATGTAAACAGGATCACATTTCTCCCCCATCTCTGCCCAGGAGCAAACAAAATGAGCAGCAAATTGGTGTGGAAGCTGTGCCTGCTGCAATCACAGTGTTCTCAAGAAGCGGACCTCGTCATGAAGTAAAAGGTAGTCACAAGGTTTCAAAATATAGCCAACTATTAATCTCCCACTGATTAGAGTATACATTGCACAGATTTGTTGCACTGATACAGTGAAGAAATCCATGATCAATAATGGGCTTCTTGTTGAACAACCTCTTCCTCACTTTTGCTGCTGGGTCCCCTTCTTTTCTTTTTCTTAGCTACCTAATTGCATCTCAGATAAAGTCCATTAAAGCAAAGTCTATTCTATATCCTGTCATTTATATTCCCTTGCAAAGCTGATTGCACCAGTCATGTGTACCCTTCCCTGTCTTGCTTTCACTCTTTTTCTCATAGAAAGGCTCGTTCTCTGTTTGTCTGAGGAACATTAGGCGGTTGCTTAATTTATTGCAATCTAAGAATGCATTATTACATTTCTCCATCTGAAATGTGATCTTAAATAACAGCTTGTACAATAATTAAATGTAACTGTGAGAACATTGTTAAAGCCAATGACCCAGCGCATTAGCAGTTTAAACACATTTTAAGCTAAGTGGATTATGGGGAAAGTAATTCAGGAGATGTTAAATAAGCACAAGCAATGTCTATAAGTGTCCAGGAGCAATAAAGTCATTGCTTTCAGTAGCTGCAGTGGTGGGGTCTGTTGTGGTGTAAGGTATCTGGTGTTAGGGCTGAAATCATGGCAGGTTAGCTTCAGTCATAAAGCTCAATGGCTGACTTTGGGCAAGACATTATCTCTTTGCACGTTGTACCTCACAGGCTTGTTGCAAAACCTTGAAGTATACGCATGAAATACAAAGTGTTACAGACAAACACTCATTCTGAGGACAACAGCTTTCCTGATTCACCCATAGCTGTGGGAGCAGGGAATATGTCCCTGTTACCGAACCAACCAAGTTTATGTCCCCTGTCTTGGTGCAGTAAACTGCCAAGCATTGAAACTAACCAGAGTGAGATGAATATGAAGCATTAGCATGGCTTCCTTGGCAACAGGGATGCATTTGCTTATTTCCCACATACGTACCTCAACACCACCACACAGCATTCTGGAAAAGATAGCTAAAAACAGAAACTCAACATGGGTGTGTGTATGAGAGACAGAGAAGGTTGGTACAGTTGGATCAGCCCCAGTCAGGATTCCTTTAAATAAATTGGAAAGTTCTGTTTTGTGTTAAGTAAGTGTCTTACGTTTTTCTCCACAGTAGTATGTTCTGTCTCCCATGTCCTCACAGGGAATTTGTCTTCTATATCTCTAAAAGCATAATACTTACAGAGAACACCAAGAGTTGCTGCTCACAATACCTTTTTGTTCTTCAGCAGAGGTACATGAAGGCTGCATGTGCAGTGTGGAAGATACAATGGGAACTTGTTGTGGAAGTCACAGCACATTTTTGTTGGCTTTTTTGTAATGGCATGGGTAAAGATATGTGGAGGTTCTGGGAATTTTGCCAGACACAAACTTCTCAAGGTCACATTAAACCTATTTGGACATTCAGACTCCTCACATGTAAGTAAACACATGAGAATTTGGGGGAAGCTGACAAACCCTGCCCTCTCAGTCACATCACAGTTTAGAGTCCTCTACTACTCGCAAAGGCACCCACACTATTATTGTGCCGTGAAAGAATACATTCCACAAACATCCTACTTCAGCACAATGTAACACAACATTATTCAACCAAACATCAGGAGGTCCCCAAATCCTGAATGAATAGGTGTGTCTTAAGTGGAAGATGAAACTGAACTACACATGATGCCTGACGCACCTCTATGGGCAGCGAGTTCCACAAATAGGCTTTTACAGCTATTCTGGGTCTTTTGAGCCCCAGCCAATGGTGGCACCACAAGACGGGCTCCCTCCACAGATCTTATTAACCAGGTTGGAGCAGCCCAGGAGAGGCAATCCTTCAAGCCATTAAGGGGTGACTCTTAAAATGGGGGCTATATCCAGCCAAAGTTAAGGCACTGATGCCCCCACGATGGTAGGAAGTCAAGTATAAATGCCTCCAACTGAAATCAATCTGTCTCGATTTGATTAGAGGGTGACCTCGACATGCACTTAAAAAATGTAATGTGCATATCATCCCTGAGAGTTCAAGTCATTGAGGAGAACAGCATCAATGAGCTCTGGTCCATTTATTGCCTGAGCCTTTACCCTTAGCAGCAAAGTTGAATATTCTAGCTGGAACTACAAAGATAGAGTTGTCGCAAGAACAGCGACTACAACTGGCAGAACAAATAATGATTATATTTGGCACATTCATAAGCTTCTTATTCATTTCATCCATTTGCCTTTAAAATGAAGTTTGATTCTGAACACATTCCATGTTCATTTTCTCTCACTGATTGGAGATCATATTTGCTCACTTGGCAAGCATATCTAGATGGGGGGGAGAGACTGTGTGTGTGTGTGTGTGTGTGTGTGTGTGTGAGAGAGAGAGAGAGAGAGAGAGAGAGAGAGAGAGAGAGCGCAATTGGCAGTCCTTAGAAACACAACTACCAGGGATCACTGCCAACATGGACTCTTGCTAGCTCAACCAACACTACTAGTAAGTAATAAAAATCCTGAAAACTTGGCTGTTTTAATATTAACAGCATTCAATGGTCCAAAGCAAACCAATCAACCAACAAACCCCAGCATTCTGATTGGAAATCAAATTGCAAAGACATTTGCTCGTTCCTCATATGCACCATGCTGAGTTATTCCAATGAATGGCATTAAAAAGCAAACAAAACGTTTGCTATCCTTCCACACTTTGGTGAATAGAGTTCAGCACACAGATGTTTATTATGCCCAAGAAGTCCTCTACTTGGCATTCTCTGAAACAGTATCTTGAGCCAGCTGTAATAAATGATGGTGGGTAGGTGGGTAGAAGAGACTCTTGTAATTGATTATTTAGTGCTAAAGAGGAAAAAAATTATCACAGGTGGTGACAGCAGATGTGACAGCCCAGGATACTTGGCAAAATAGGATGCATATCTGATTACTAAGACGCAGAGTCTAATATGGAGCTGACCACTGAACATCTCTTCTTCTCCCTTTTGTCTTTTGCATAGTAATAAGATACCAACCTTTATTTTTAAATTTCTTTTATACATTCAGTTAAACTTCTCTCTCTCTCTCTCTCTCTCTCTCTCTCTCTCTCACTCTCACTCTGTTAAATCATTGTTAATGTCTGCTGCATGGAATAAAGTGACTGCAAAATCATTCCAATGCAAGAATGCCAGGAATTAAATGCTTTAATATACCCGTATTGTCAGATCCCAAAATGAACATAGTACTACATGATCGGCAGTCACCATAGACACACTATTTGGCATAAGATGTGGATTTCCAAAATATTATTATTATGAAGCACTTATTAATTATTTCTATGGATTTTTCTCCCTCTTTTTTGTCTTTCCAAGTACTTTAAAATAGCTGTCAAAAGCTCCCCACAGAGGTGCAGCTGGTGCATCTTCACTGCACAGTTTCTTTTGTATGCTGAATATTTGTCATTTTACCCTGACCTTTGACTTGTAAGATGTGTCTTTTTAGGGCTCACCCTATTCTTGTAGTCGTAATTTGTTTTAAACTGCTTTCAGTGTGGTATTTTAATTTTTTGTGTCCCGCCCTGGGGACTTAGAGTGAAGGGAAAGTTAATGTTGATGATGATGATGATAACTTTTGGAAACTATGAGATAACAGCTTCTCCCGGGACATGACGGGAACCATCAACAGTTGCAAGAATAAAGGATACAACAGCACACAGGGATAGGAAAACATTATGAGGAAAATTGTTAAATGCAAGAAAGAATAAGGATTACAGCTAACGTTCCTCACTTGAAACTTTATAAATTACCTATTATAAGAACACAAATTGAAATTTCAAGACTGTAACTGTTATATAAGGGGTTATTATATCTGAATGGAATAGAATAGAAATTATTAAAATGTAGAAGAATGAACTCCTCAACTCTAGCATGGGAGGAGGCCAGTTTAATTAAATTGTATAATTTGACATTTGAATAATTGGCATTTATAATTGTAGTAATTGGATAAAATTGGTATTGTTATAATGAGGCTGTTATTGGAACGATATTACAAAATCAATTAAAAATATATATTTAAAAACAAACAAACAATTGAAGTGTGCAAGCACAGTTTGTATTGTTAGGTGTTAGGCTAATTTCCTGTAATGATTACACTATAAATTACGCATCTTTCAATTATCCAGAAGTTTGATAATCCAGCATGGCCAATGATGGACCCTTCTGAATGGTATTTTTGACTCTTGTAGTTGTGAGAACAAATACAAAAACCAATCAGTTAGGTAAGAATGTACAGAACAAGGTAAACATCAAAGATGTAAGCTGAAGATTTTGATTTGGTGTATAAAGAAAGAAAGAAAAATATCTATGCTCTTGGTTGTGCTTGAATTTCCTCAAAGCAGGAATAATCTGGGGATCTCACAAAAAGCACTCATGAAATGGGAGAAATATGGGTCTTTGTCTAAAGAGATACTTCCCCTCTTTGTTCTAAACCCTTTCATTTTATAGATGGAGCTTCAATCCATCTTTTTTTTTATCCATCGCCACTCTAATCAGCTTCAGTCAAAATCCGCTTATCAACCTCTCATTCCAATGACTCTTCCAGGCATTGGGAAAGCAGAGGAGCACAACTCTCCAAGCCAAATGAGATTAGCAAAGCAAAATCCCTGCTGCTCTTCTCAGTGACAATGGCCCTTTATAGCAACAGTAAACACGAACTCCTGCCTTGCATGTGACCCCCCGCCCCGCAGTGTTAAAGCCACCCTATAAAATCACATGCAGACGGGTTAGAAAATGATGTTCTTCCTTCTATATTAATTTCATGCAACTTTTCCTTCCATTGACAATAGCATATAATACATAATGGGGGGGTTGGGGGGGAGGAAATGGCCATACGAATTAGGCAGTCATACACGAGCTTCTGCAGTGAATACCTGCATAATACTTCCCTTGAATCATGCGTAAGTAGCTGGAGAAGAGAGTACAGTGGAAAAAAGTGGGTAGGAGTTAGATCAGTAGCCTTTATTCTTCACCCCCACTGCCTGCCATTTTGAATTATGCTTTTGAATTATGGTGCTGGAGGAGACTCTTGAGAGTCCCATGGACTGCAAGAAGATAAAACCTATCCATTCTTAAGGAAATCAGCCCTGAGTGCTCACTGGAAGGACAGATCCTGAAGCTGAGGCTCCAATACTTTGGTCACCTCATGAGAAGAGAAGACTCCCTGGAAAAGACCCTGATGTTGGGAAAGATGGAGGGCACAAGGAGAAGGGGACGACAGAGGACGAGATGGTTGGACAGTGTTCTCGAAGCTACCAGCATGAGTTTGACCAAACTGCGGGAGGCAGTAGAAGACAGAAGTGCCTGGCGTGCTCTGATCCATGGGGTCACGAAGAGTCAGACACAACTAAACGACTAAACAACAACAACAACAATTCTTCACCCACCACTGCCTGCCATGTCTCTCTTCAAAAGTGCACCCTCATGCCACTTTTCAGCTTTTCACTGGAAACCTGAGTTCCCAGACCCACCTCATCCGCTCAATCTCTAGGTTAACCCTGTTTGACCTGTTACCTTTCCCACTAATTTCAAGCAAAACTTGTAAGCATCAACTAGAGAACACGTGAATGTTCAATAGTTGCAGGGCAATTCCCCCCCTCTGGGTTGCATTTATAGTATTCATGCAAATCTTTTGCTTCCAACTTCATCAGAAGATAAGCATTTTTGCAACGGGGAAAGGGTGCCATTTTTAAAAAACAATTTCACACTAATAAATATTTACTGAGAGCTAAGCGGATCCACCACAAATAGGAAACAATCACATTTGCGATTTGCTTTGCTGAGAAAGGGCACAAAATTATACAGCAAGCAGATTGATGCTTGGCTTGGTGCCATAAGGTACAAAGTTAAATAATAAGTGCTCGCAAACAGAAAAAGGATAGGATAGGCAGTAGAAGCAAGTGACCAGTATGTATATAAGGCAACACATTTTCACTTCCGTTCCTGAAAAGAATTAGCCGTGCAGCCTTTATGCTATGAGACTTGCTATTATGTAATGTATTTGCTTTCAACAATTTAAGCCACCTTTCCTTTGGAAAGTTATGAGTACCAACCCAACAGAATACCAACCCACTTGTGCAACAGAGTTCTACTCATGAGAGCAAGACTTCCCATTCTCCCCTCTCCCTGCTCTGCAACACCCCCGGACCTGTATGCTCCCGAAATCTGTGGTGGTGAGGAATGTTGGGATATCACTGACCATGGCTGAGAACCTCAGGAAGAAAAGTGAAATGTTGCTACAGCTTAATGCTTCAGAAGCAGGCTGTTTATTTACATACTCCATTTGTATCCCGCCTTTCTTTGAAGGAACTCAATGAGGCATCTTTCCCTCCCTGTTTTATCCTCACAACACCCTTGTGAGGCAGGTGAGGCTGTGATAGTGTTGGGCCCAAGGTCACCGAGTGCCCTTCATGGCTAAGTGGGGGTGGAGCCCTGATCTCTCAGGTCCTAGCCTAACACTAACCACAACACCACAGGAGCTCTGATCTGACACAAGAACATGCACTTGAGAGAGCCTAGACTTGATGCCCAGCTCCTTACAGAGCACCACAGTAGACTAGGCATAGCTGAACTGCATCATTTGCTTCTGCAGGTTGGCAAGTGAGGCTAGGAAGCTTTATTAGATGTAGCTGAGAATCTGGAGCACCGCTTGGTTGTAACAGGTCGTAATCTGCACTTCTTCTGTATCCTGGGTGCTTTGTAGAGGTAGAATTTGGACCATAATGCAACCTATCTCCTTAAGTATACATTCTTGTTGAGACAGAAACAGCACAATGGCTGGATTGGGTTTGTTTTAGTGAGCAAGTTAAACAATAGCAACGTTGTTCTGCTCTATATCTACATCTCTTTCTTTCTTTTGTCCATGATGGTGTGTGAAAAATGTGAGCACTGGGGTTTGCTCTGTTGTTTTTTTCTGTGTCAGTCTGACTTAACAGCTAACTTTCCTGCCTTAGGCTGCAATTCTTAGTGCGCTTGTCATAAAATCAGTGGAATTAGTATCGGATAAAAACGGTTAGGATTGGTGTCCATGTACGTTTCTTCCTTAAGTCCCTGCCTGCCTTCTCAAAAGAGGTTCATTCTTAGGCATTGTCTATCAAATCAGTCTACAAGACAGATGTTCCCATTTAGATTTATTTATTTGTTTAATAAAGTATATACACCACCTGACTGTAAAACAACAACACCTCCAAATCCTCAAACTGTTTTACAAAACATTGTAGATGTTTCCAGGATATTTTAAAGCATATTAACTCCAGTAAACACACATTTAACCATTAACACGTTTCTTATAGAAAACTATGCCATAAAATAACTTGCAATATGCAGAGCAATGGATTGTGATGGTGCAGCAGTGCCAAGTCATATGGCATCTCCAACACAATCAGTTTGGACTAGGTTGTGCATTGCCACAGCTTTAAGTGCACTACAACCTAAGTACTCAACGTTATTACTCATTTGCCAGCATTGTGGCTCATAGGATCAGTCCATTAGCTTACCTAGGAAAACAATCACTCTGTATGCTTCCAACTCTTGTTCTGCATGTATTTCATCGTATACTTTCTACAACCATCCACAAACAAGGTTATTTTAGCAGGCTACCAAGAACTGGCATTTTAACACAGCGTTACGTATCACGAATAGCCACTACAGCAACTTCATACTTCCCCTTTCCAGGCATGTTTTAGATGGCTTACAAGCATAATTAAAAGAAGATGAAGAAAGCATGAGAAAGGCCAACTCAGCTCAAATAATACAAAGACAATGAACAGATGGAGCGAGCATGGGGAGGTACCGGGAGAACAACAAATATCTGTTCCATGTCTACATAAAATTGTGCCCAATGTTTTGAAAAGGTTAGCAGCCTCTTGTCTTACATCATGCACATTGGCCCATTTGAGGAATGTAAAAGATGTTCTAAGATAATAAGTAAATTGAGCACTGTTAAATTTGTTCATGGAATATACACCCGTATCGGATAAAATGGTGTACATTTCCTTTATGCTTAGAAGTCTCCCTTTCACATCTATTTTGCTCTTCTACCCGTTCTGAAACATTCCTGGAGAAACACTTCTCTTTTTTAGGCTTTTTACAAATTCATGTAGCACTTGCAGGCATTCTGGCAGATTTGTTGAAGCTTGTACATTCTGGAATTTGCAGCGGTACAATATGCCCAACACAAATAGCTTTAGCCCAGAGTATTACAGCTATTTTGCAGGTGGGATGCCAAGATTACTCAGATCTCATCCTGCAACATTTATGGCTTGGCTGACTCCTCCTGCAGCAGAATTAAAATGTCTCCCTCTAATTGTTAGCATCCCTTCTCTCTATATCAGTTTAAATATTCTAAAGATCATGCAAAATTTGCAAGACCCTTGCTTTCAGTGAGCAGAGCTGTATGTTCTGCCAAGCCATCTCTTGTATGTGCATTCATCAGGAGTGGCACAGGCTGAGAGGATGTCACGGGAAATCTAATTTTGGAAGCAGAAGATGCCTGGAAGTCATTGCTTCTGGCTTACCTCCAGAAACCCACTAAAAATCAGGATTGGTAAAGTTCACACCATGAAAACTGAGATGGGCTGTGAAATGTAAAGAAAGCATGGGAAATATTACATCTGCTGGGAGGGAATTTCATTAATGTTTCAGGGAGCTAGTGCTGTTGGGAACCATTTCCACCCCATAAAAAACCATGTGCATGTGAGACTTGCTCATCCAGCATGTTCCTTCTAAAATGGGAGTTGTCTCTATGTATTTGTGTGCCCATGTGTGATTTTTGGTATGCTGAGGCAGAAACGTGTTGATGGTATTCTGCAGTGTGGCTGGCCTTGAATATTTTCCAAGCCTTTGCTTCTGTTGCTCTGCAAGGAATATGGAAAATATTTTTTAACTGGAAGTAAATGGGACGAGCCACCTAGGCGGTCCCATTCAAAATTTAAATACAATAGTGGAATCTCTGAAGTGTCTTTTTTAGAGGCTCTTGCATGCCAGCTCTGATTTCACATATCTGGGTTAAAATAGGAAAGCAGTTGGAATCCCCTTTGCCATGAGTCACCTAATGGCCACATTATTCATTTTAGAGAGTTGGCTTTCCATTATGGCACCAATTGGTCAATTAATTCTCAGCCAGACACCAGAAATTAAATTAAGTTAAATATAAACAATACTCTCCATCAAAATCTGAAACCAGGAATAATCTCTATCAAGGATTGCATATTGCATTTTTTCCCCTGTTGGGTCTTCTATAACCTTCATTTCCCCAATAAGCACTCTTTTCCAATTTAATAATCTTACATCATAGTCCAACAAATTACTCAAATAAAAATCTTCAAATGCTTTTGAATGCTTCTTGGGGCAAAAATAGACCTATATTACCTAACCTAAAAATGTCTTTACTTAATATTTCTCAAACAATCTAGATCACATTCCTTACAGCAGGCATCCCCAAACTCGGCCCTCCAGCTGTTTTGGGACTACAATTCCCATCCTCCCTGACCACTGGTCCTGTTAGCTAGGGATGATGGGAGTTGTAGTCCTAAAACATCTGGAGGGCCGAGTTTGGGGGTGCCTGCCTTACAGCAAGGGTGGGGGGACCTGTGGCCCTCCAAACCTTGCTGAACTACAGTTTCTCTTAGCCTGAGCCAGCACGGCCAATGATCAGGAATGATGGGGTCTGTAGTTCTGCAAAATCTGCAGGACCACACCTTAGCCACCTCTGCTTTACAATAACCTTGTAAGCTTCACCATGCTAACTGCAAGGTTGGAAATTTCTTCACACAGGAAAAGACAACATATGCCAGACATTAACCAATGGCATAAATACCTCTGTAAATTAGCTTTGATAGACAAGCTCATGAAAGAAATTCATGTCCCCACTGGGCAACTGCATACTGACAATTTCACTGAGAATTGGTATCCATTCATACCTTATGCTAACCAACACTCAACCTGTCAGCATAATGCTAAACCTCATGTGTCATTCTGGCTGGATGTTCTATTCTCATGTAATTCCACACGGCTGCTCCAGAATAACCCCATTTTTCTACCTCCTGGACCTTTATTTCTTCTGTTGTTCTCATTATACCCTTATTATTGCCTTTCTTCTACCACCACCACCCAGGCTGGTTTTTAATTTATTGTCCCTTATTATTATGAATATTCTTAAGAAAATTAATTTTAACACTTTAAAACCCCCACAAATTAATCACATACTCTTAATTTGTTACTATGTTTCAGTCACAATATCAGAGAGTTTATGGTACAAAAATTAACTGAAGCCAGATGTTCCTCATATGGCTAGCCTTTAAAGATGCTAACCTTGAAGGAAAAGAAATAAAGCAATGAAGATTGTTTAAAGCATAATTTTTATTTATGGTATTTGACTCCCATCTTTCCTATCAGGCACTCATGGTGACAGAATGAAGGTCAGTGAGTTGGTACTGACACTTTGTGGAGAGGTGAACATGGGTCACAGCCATAGAAACATATACCAAACATATACCACTGGTCCACCTACTTCAGTATTGTCCACACTCATTAGCAACAGTTCTCCAGGGTTTCTACTACTGAGCTACAGCCCGCCCCCTAGTCCAGATGTGGGGAATGTTTGGACCTTCAGATGTTGCTGAACTACAACTCCCATGAGCTCCAACAAGCATGATCAATGGTCAAGGAGTTGGAGCTCCAGAACATCCTGAGGGCCAAAGTCTCCCCATACCTGCCCCAGTTCAATTCTTAACCAGTACACACATATGTCTACATATGGTCCATACCATACAACCTCCACAAATGTTACTCAGCTCTTCACTCAGTAACGTGTCTCTCTCAGTAAGATTTTATGTGGCTTGAGCTTAGACTTGATAGATTCAGATTGAGAATGAAGCACATGCTCGTGGTATGTATTATTCCATTTTCCATCCCAGATGCTGTTGGTCTACAACCCGTCATCATCTCCAGTCATTAGCTAAGCTGGCTGGGGATGATGTGAGTTACAGTACAGTAACATCTTGTAACCCAAGGTTGAAAAACACGGGATTAGGTTACCACTATTGGGAAAGCTGAGACATCCTTTCGTGCAAAATTCATTCCAGTGAACAAGGGGTGATTTGCCTAGAGAAGCGAACTTCCCTGCTACATATACACAACAGGACAGGAAACCATTTGTGCAATCAGGTATCTCCCAGTCCTATCTAGAGATACCGAGGACTGAACCTGGGACTTTATGCATGCAAAACATGGGCTCTGCCAATGAGCCACAGTCCTTATTATAGGTAGAACATTGGATCAAGCCAATTGTATAATGCAGGCTACTTCAGGACAACATTGTAAGATCTGCCCTCTTTTTGAAAGTGTTCAGCGTCAAGCATCAAGTTTAACAAAGAAAAAAATGGTCAAGGATAAAAGAATAATATGGATCCATACTTTCATTATTTTGTTGTTGTTGTACGGAGCAAGTACATAGGTTTCAGAAGTAGATGTGCTGCTAATACATTGAGTAAGTAAATGAACTTTTGTCTGCAGGCCAGAAATGTAAATTCAAGGCAAAAGTGGTCAAAACTTATTTATCACCCAATGTTACTCCCCTGTATCTTGTGTGGAGTGCACAAGGTGGTTTCAGACCATTTCTCACTAACCCAGTTGTCCACATCACAGAAACCATTACGGCAACTGACACTAATTGGACCCTGTGTTGGCAGTCTCAGTAGAGAGGTTGAGAATGGGGAATTCCCATTTGATCTCTAACATGTGTTCTTTTGTTAAAGACTTATCACATCCAACTGAATCGATTCCACTGTTAAAAGGAGAAGTGGGAAAGACAACCAAATGTGTAGCATAATAAAAACCAGAGAAAATGGAGGCTTATATTTACACAAAGAGAATAATCTGGCAAAACTAATTTTAATTGAAGGTTGTACAAAACATATCAAATGTTTTATCTCCTTTAAAGCACCTGTCTGCAAATGGTCTGACCTTGTAAAATGCATGTCTCATGTGGAAGATATTAGGGCAGCTTTACACCTACATTTGGTTTGCATTTTTCTTCTTCTTCCCAGTGCTCCCCATCATGTAAAGAGAGGCACATGTACAAAAGAGGAGGGCATATGTCTATTTTAGGAGCATACTAATGAAAAGCAACCACGAATTCAGTTTATTGCACCTTCACTCAATCACACCTCTGCAAAGTGGGCGTCATCAGGAAGACGTGAAGTCCAGAGTACACAAGCAAGAGCCTTCTTGTTTTTGAAATACTGGAAAGTCCAGCTAGCTAGCTAGATGTATCATAGGCAGAAGAAATCAAATTCCGGTGAAGGCAATTATTCGACTAATAGGACTCCTTTGCCATTCTATTGCTATTTCTAAACAGCGGTTAACACAAGTTCCTCTGGGAGTCTTCTTTTTTATATGAGCATGTGTGGATTGCTTCATCCTGCTGTTCGTGATACATTTTACAAGACATTACAGAAGAGCGGAAGTGGGTGAAGATTTACAAGTCTCTCCTAAAAGATGTTTAGGACTCTACTGTCATTCTGCTCCCAGTAGTTGGTAAACAATTTCAAGCTCTGTGCGTGTGTCTGTGTTTGTGTGATTTTACAAACTCTAGGGTTAATATCATCTAAATTGATGGAGTGTTTGCAGCTAAAAATGTTTTTAAACATCTTCTCCAAAGGGCTGCTGGAGCAAAAGAAACACAGGCCAACAAACCACAATTTTAAATCACAGCATGTTCTGAACTTGGTGTCCACAGTTTCCCTGTAGTTAACTAGAGACTTCCTGATTTAACCATGGTTTGTGTGAAGGGAGGAGCAAAGGATTGTGTGCACAGACAAAATGCCCATTCATATATTCTATTAAGCTGAGATGCGAGTATCCAAAGCAGCAAATGCACATTATTCCTTTTGGCATACGTGCACATATTGCAAAACTATGATTGATGAAAATAAACATGTAGCCATGTAGACTTCTTCCCATAAATCATTTTCACGTAGGAAGTTCATCGTGTAGTCAGGGAAGATGGAAGTTGTAGTCCAACGGCATTTGGGAAGCGAGAACAGGTTTTCCATCCCCATCATAAGAAAAAAGAGGCCTGCCTCTAGTAATGTCTTTGCATGCAATAATTCCCAGAGTTCTATTCTGCTTTCTGCATCATAGCCTTTTTCTATACAGTGCAACACATCCTACTACATAACCCTTTAAATCAGTGCTTTTTTTAAAAAAAAAAAAAGAGGTGCTAGAACTCACCATGAACACCTCCCTTGTTCTCTTATAATGACAATGGTGCCTGCCTGAGAGGTGCCGGAGCTGAGTTCCAGTGAGTTCTGGCTGAAAAAATGCCCTGGTATCAATATTCCTATGATGTCTTAATACAAAACCTTGACCATCATAATTGTATTTGTTGCACACTATCTCTGAGGTCTCCTGAGACTAGTTGATGCCCACATATACCCACTGGAGGTGTGTGTGCTTTGCTGCAGATCCCTAATAAAACTGTGACCCTTTGCTCAAACTACTGTCCAGAGTGATCATTGGCAGGGGAGAGAATGGTAAAATGTTGAGCTTTTTTGGATACTTTATATTTATTGAGGAGCATTCTAGGCTTCTGAAATGCATACAACATGTCAAAATAGAACTGTGTGTCGAAACATAAAACAAAAATGAGTGGAGATTGAGCCTTTTAATGACAAAGCAAAACTGGAATATGCATAAAAAATCTTGGCATACAAATATTGGCATCTGAGGTTGACAGGTCACATGGAGATAAGCTGAGTCCAATAGATCCTGGTAGGCTGATTAATGTAATAAATTAGAACCATTTGCTTTCAAATGCCTCTGGCTACAATTGACCATTAGTCAGGTATATTTGATTTGTCACTTTTCCCCATTGACACCAAGGTCCCACATTTGCTATACCAACACTGACATTCCAAAGGAAAGAAGAGAGAGGAGGCGGCATTTCAAAATGGGTATACTTAACAACTGCACAATTGACATGAAATTTGAGGCCGTTTATTTGTAAATAATTGAGTGAATTGCTGATGTGTCTGGGCCAACAATAGAATTTATATTGTAGTCTTCTGTGAACTAATTGAGAGGCTGGAAGGAACTAAAAACTGTTTTAATGCTTTGTCAATGCACCCTGCTCTATCTCTCTGTTGCACTGTGTAGTAACTCATTTGGCCTCAAGCTCACCTCACTTTGCAGTATGTGGGGGAAATAGTTTGCTGCAGCTCTGGTTATAATAAATCCTTCAAAAGAGAGCCTTATAATGGGAACTCTGACAGGCTCTTACCTACAGCACTGCTAGCAATCTCCGCTAAACACTGGATCACACAAGAGAAAGGAATCTCTTGTATTGGAACTAGAAGCTTCTATTCCTATGACAGGCTTGAAAAATCGCAGTAATCATATAAGTCATTTGGGGGCTGCCCATTCATGAGGGGGAGAAGTCGTGGTCCTTTCAAATAAACATTGCAGGATTGCTTATTTCCTCTTTGATTTAATTGAGAGAAAAATGGCTGTAGCCTTGGTACTCCATCTGTATGACCTATCATATTTCTATATCAAGTACGAGGAAGGGGAAAATATACATCAGCTATCAGTCATTTTCTTTGAAAACTTCACCAACTCCTGGGAAGCTTTATCTATCACAGCAAAAAAAGTTGGAGAAGAACTTCTAAGTCAGTAATGATTGTTTTCCCATAAAAGTTACACATTTCACCGAGATTGTCCCACTGGTTTAAAGTGTGATGGGGAGGGGAGGGGAGATAGCTTACAAAATAAGACCTAAACTATTGATCTAGAATTAGTTCAGATTTAGATGCAGATACAGTGGTTTGATATGACATTCTTCATATTTTGGTTACATCCAAGTACATGGCAGATAAACCTAGGCAAGCTTCTATTATCTAATTACAAAAACCTTCTCGTATTCCCATGAAACTAATTTTAATTTGATGAAAAACAGGCCTCGTGGAAATGGGTTTCATACAATTCAAGAGATAAGGGGTTGTTCCCAGTATGTTTTTAATTTACTAAAGATACCAACACTGGAGTTTTGCATTAATAAAGATCACATGTTCCTAAGGCTGAGTTCCTCCCTGTTATTGCACAAAGAATCGATTCAGCCTTACCACCACCACTCCCCATGTTAACATCAGCATGTTAACATTTACTGGTTTCCTCAGGCAGGCTGAGGTATCCAATGAATTCTGTGAAGAATCCAGTGAAATATGTATCTCACCCTTCCTCTAAGAAACTCGGAACTAATCTCTTAGGTATCCCTAGAAAACCAGAAAGTAGAGATTCAATTCTGGATGGCCTTCATACACAGCATATGCCTGCTAGTCACTGATGTACACAATCAATTATATAAACCCAAGTAACCTAGGTAAATTTCCATTAACCACCCTACTTAGGGAAGATCCACACTATAGATATAAAGCATATTTAATGCACATTTAAAGCACACGACTTCCCTCAAAGAATCCTGGGAACTGTAGTTTTCCCACCACAGAGTTAACATTCCCAGCAAATGCTTCACAAATGACAGCTCCCAGAATTCTTCAATGGGGGAAATGTGCTTTGAATGGGCTTTAAAGATATAGTCTGGGCAGAACTTTCACTTTAGTACAATGTTAAATAATTGCATAGTGCGCTTCTGTGACAACGTCAACTCTGTCCATGTGGATGCATTTTGTCCTGTGCACAAGATGGGCTGCGTAGAGGCTTTAGTCCCTGTCAAATGGGTTGGCACTTAGGTTAGCTGCCCTTGCCCGCTATAAGCAACCATTTATGTTGGCATTCTTTCTTTCCAGCCAAGAGCAGGCCAGCTGGTGGGAGTCATAAGATGTGTGGTTTTTGTTGTCATGTTAATTGAAGTTAATGGGAATCAGTAGATTTCACCTCTGAGAGGAGAATAATAATGATAATCCATATAATTGCTACATCCTCACTTTTCTCAAACTTAAGAACCATTGGTAACCATTTACACACACACACACACACACACACACACACACACACACTTTATCAGTTTGACTTCAGTCTTACCCTCTGGCCTTTATTTAGTAAGAAAGGGACATGAAATTGAGGCATGGCGGTTTCTTTTTTTTTTAAGGGCAATAAAGATGTGTTTTTAATTTGCCTTTTTAATTGCCTGCCTTTTAATTTTGATATTGGCATTTGGTTGCATGGGAAAATCAAGGTCCTCTGGATCAAATATTGTGGAGGCAGCTGGATCACAAGCATTTCAATGCTGCCTGCCAATGGTTTTAACCTCTAACCTGCAACATTAAGCGTAAGAGATCTTTATGCTTCCACTGTGCAGAACTAGTCCTGGGCTGCAAAATGTGCCAAATGGATGTGTGCTATAGATTGGTGCACACGAAAGGCTTAGCTGAACCATCACTACACTGTTTACAAGAAGCCTGCCAAATCACTGCAGCACGGAGGTATTATTACCAAAAGTGTAGGTCTTGGCCAGTGGCAGACAGGTTGATTTCATGACTGCCTTTTCACTTGCTGTCAAAAACTACGGGCAATTTTCACCAAATGAAAGCTACTGTTTGAGTTTTGAACTCCCTGTCATGGAAAGATTGGAAGCATTTTCACACATGAGGCTTCAGGCAGCCCTTAATGCACATGCAAAACTGCATTAGATGTCAGTGGTAACCAATTTCCTCTTCCAATTAATTCATTTGTGCCCAAAAGAAAACCACTAGAGGCTGTAAGCTTTAGGATAGTGTAGCACTGTAATGTTTAGCATCGCATAGGAAAACACCTTCACTTCAAACGGTGCTTTGAAGTTTACTCGTTTCAGGCAAACCACTATTAACAGGAACCACAATTTGTATGGCCTGATAAGCTGTGGTTAAATGTAACAGAAGCAAAAGTTTCCAAACTCCCCCTTGCAATACCACTGGACGAGCAGAGGGGAGGGGGGTGTCTCAAACTCACTGCAATTTGTTCTCATCACACTAAAGCACATGTGGGCAAGACCTGTGCCACAGGTCATATGCAGCCTTCGTGTCATATGGATTCCTCAGGCCTTCAGTGGGGCCTGCATGGGTGCCTGAGCTGCCCACTGCTGTGAAATCGAATGCAGATTGGGCTCCTTCCTGGCTGCCAAACAGTTGAACGGGGAGGGGCATGGGGAGAAACATCCCTGTGCACCATCCTCCCCATGTAGATTGCACCCATCCCACTCTACCAAACAGCTTGGGGTTGGCTGAGAGGAAGGCTACCATTCCCTTGCTGGAGTGGAGTGGGGTCTGTCCTTCTCCACCCCAGCAGCAAGATCGATACACCATCAATACATTAACATTTATAAAACACACACACTAAATTCTGGTAATCTCTGTTCAGATCCATGGGTATCATCTGCAATTCAAATAGGTGCGAGGTGGGGGGCGAATTTCCTTCTATACTTACTATAAACATGAAAAAAGTTCCTATCCCATTATCTACCTTCATTTTTAACATGCTCCCCCAAATGCACAGTGTGATGCAAATTATATCTTGATCCTTGTCAATTACAACCACAGGAATGTCAGACAGGGTGCGCCATTACTAGGAGAATTTCTGTCACTGAACTTTGGAATCCTTTCCTTCAACTTTCTGGAGAACATGTTGTGCAAATAGCATCTCTCTTTATCTCTGCCCTCACTATGACCCCATTTCTGGTATGTCTTTATAGCACCTGAAACCAAGAACAGCCAGTAATGGTACCACACAGAGTTCTTCTCAGAAGCAGGAAATTATTAATAATAATTATTATTATTAAGCAAGCGGCAGCAATTGATCTGGCTTTTTGATTTGAGTCTCCTAAATACTATTTTCCATCCTGCTGTGGGATGCTTTTATCACTGCTTTTGTCTGTGGAAACACATATATTGAGACGCAGAAAGCCCGTGAGATTTGTGTCACTAAGCAATTGTGTTATGTCCTTTGGGATCTTTTGCCAGCTGGTTTGTCTGAAGCATTTAAAGTGATCAACCAATGTTTCATTCCATACACCCATCACACTGATCAGACTAGTACCTACTTCTCTTCAGCAACACCACTGGCCTTTCAATACTATCCCATTTCCCTCCACCAATATATATATATAATCTAATCCACACCTAATGACCCACCTAAGTGGTACTCAGGATATCACTCAAGAAATCACTCAAGATATCTCTCAAGTAATTAAGGAACAAAAGAAGAAAAGGCACACTAGCCTGGGAACTTCCTCTCTGCCCAGAACATTGGAGGCTATACACCACACCCCCTCTACAGTATTTATAGGAACTCAAACACTGAGATCCTGCTCTGTTCCAGTAACAAGAAGCCGAAAGCACCAGCCTGAAGATGACGAGTGAGACCTCGTCGAAACGTCGCCTAGACACCCCAACTTTTACACGGGAAGACACCCGAGGACACCAAAACCTGCATTCCTGTACCTGTGAAAATCTACGAAAGCATATATATATATATATATATATATATATATATATATATATATATATACACATACATACACACACCTTTCCTCCGGCCAGCTTTGCCAAAAACAATTTTAATTCTCTTGCTTCAAGGCAATAACTCAGTGGGAGAGCATCTGGCAGAACACCCGAGCTCAATTCTCAGCATCTGCAGGTAGGGTTGGGAGAGAACCCTGCCTGAAACCCTAGACAGTGGCTGCTACTCAGTGTAGACAACACTGAGCTATACGATCTAACTAAGTACAAGGCAGCTTCCTATGTTCCTAAGTATGACATCTCATAAGTGCCCCTCTTCCTGGCAGTAAATATAACTTAAATAAATAACAATTTCTGCCCTTAGATGACACTCAAACTCTGCCATCCCTTAGGTGTCTTGCTTTATACTTTCCATCTCCTTGCTTCCAATATCTGTAATTATACCGAATATGTACATATAAGTGACATATTCAGTTAAAAGATCAACCATTTCATTTTTGCATTATTTAAGAATACTTTGGTTAATGCTTTCCTGCTGCAATCACTTGTTAATTTTTTATTTTTATTTTGAATTAGATTTATAACTCCACCCATCCATTATCACCTCTGTTGGACATAATTCTTCAAAAGCATTCCTAAAAGCTGTGACTCATGCAGGTAACTCTTTGCGTCTTTTTTCAGTAACTCCTTTTACATGTTTATCATCGAATTGTTCAATTATTATTATTATTATTATTACCCCCTCTGATGTATCTGATGGAACATTTTAATTTTATACATTTAGTTACTTATTTCTCATATTCCATATATGAGAGTGAAATTTCCTGAAATGCAGAGATGTACAGTTACAAAAATGATAAAACTTTCATGGAAACAAAGGAGGGGAGGAGGGGAAGTAAGGAGATATAAAAATTCATAAAACATACAGGGTATCCAACCCATAAAACAAATCAAAATAAATGTGTCATATTCCTATATTTACTCCCTTGTCCTTCTTACCCTAGCAGGCTGAGTTATAAATTGAATATGGATGAGGGGGAAGGTAGGCGCTTAGGTAACATATCCCAAGATTTCAAACATAAATATGTAGTTGTAAAAGGAGGAGAACAGCCCATAAGCATCTCCCCCCACTCTCTACTTTTGATAAGCTAATATGTCCTGTTCTTTTTTCTTCTGCTTTCCCTTTTTTTTTTAAGGCAGAGCCTTGTAGCTCAGCCTGACACTATAATCATTTATAGTTCATGAAGGAAAATGGCACCAATCTTCCCGCCCCCCTTCCCTCAGTTTCTCAGGACAGCGACCACATGTCTCTATAAAAAGCTAGGCTGTCATTGATTGCGCTCATGAGTTTTTCCATCCTTGCCATAAAGCATGTGTTTGGAAGCCACTGTGAAGTTATTACTCAACAATGTTCTAATAAGAGTGCACATGTCATGCTAACAAGCCACACAGTCACAGTGTTTATTTCTCACTTCCTAGGGATAACGCTCTTGGCAGCGTGTAAAAATGACTCGCAGGTGAAAAACACACACACACACAAACCCTGAATATAAGCAAACCAAGTGCTTTATCGCACTTCAATACATTTTCTCAGCTGGGCGCCGACCTGCCCCACTCTACCGTAGCTCAGCTTTCCCCAGCTTGGTCCCATCGGCCTTAGGCAGCACAGCTGCAATCTGAAACATGCAGAGGGTGCCAGGTTAGGGAGTGCTGCCACAGGTAACATAAGTAGGTCAGAAATGAAGTTGCTAACTATACGAGGCCAATCTAGGCAATGTGAAGCCATTTTCGAGGGAGAGTTAAATGTCTCTCATTGAACTAAATGAGACGTGCAACACAATTCTAAGCATATTTAATCAGAAGCCCTGTTGTGTTCACTGGGGCTTACTCCCAAGCAAGCATGCCGAGGGCTGCAGCGTTACAGTGTTGATCTAATACATGCCTATTCAGAAATAAATCCAGGGCTTTTTTTTCAGCTGGACCTCATCAGACCTCAGCTCCAGCAACTTTCAGGTGGGCACTATTGCTATTCTAAGAAAACAAGGGAGAAGTTCATGGTGAGCTCCAGCACCTCTTTTTCTAGAAAAATAGCACTGAATAAATCCTATTGAGTTCCCAGGAAACTGTGTACAGGAATGCAGCCTACAGGTAAATCTTCGTGTGCTTAATTTACGTTAGATCGTGGCCGGTATGGCTTTTTAATACGCACCAGCCGTAACAAAATAAATTCTTATAGCGTGTGTCTTGATGTTTCATTCAGGAGTTCTTAAGGAAAGAGTTATATCACTATCTTTGTGGAAGATTATATCTCTTTCCTTTGTAGTATTTGTTTTGCCTAGGCATGGAGAGACAATTTACTTGCAAAGAAACTCTACGCAGTCTAGCTCTTGCTGGTATGGCAACGAGGTTGCCAAATTATTTGATTTTTAAGGAGAGCTCTAGACTTCACTCCGGATTCAATTTAATCAAGACAGGAAAATGTCTGACATATATGAATTGTCCTGAAGGGGAATCTCTCGTGCACATCTCCCCCTGTGATTCAGACTCGTTGCTTTTCACAAGTTTCTAGAACCTTTTCAAAAGGGCGTGGGAACCAATCCTCTTTAATTGCAATCTTTTTACCAATATTTTCCACATTTCACAATGTATTAAATGTGATTTTATTATATCTAATTGTATTTTTTACATATAGTACCCAATGCTAATTGGAATGGGCTGTAGGTGATCATGGTGCTATATTAATAAAACTATTCATATTGTTTACATCAGTTTAGAACAGACAACCCAGCGCTCTCCAGATGGTTTGGAGTACAGCCTCCCATCATCCTTGACCATTGCCATGATTGTTGGGGATGATGGGAGTTGTAGTTAGGTTTAGATGGTCAACAGTCCACCTGCATTAGGGATATGCAGCACTTTCAAGGATCTGTGAGTGAAATTTCCTCTTGCATGAAAGCCAATAAGGCCACCAATCTGAATATTATTGTTGTTATTTTTTATCATCTAACTGGTTCAGAGACTGTGTTCCAGCTCTCTGCATAGTTTCCTCTGGTGATTTTTTCCCTCTTCAGCCAATGCTGCATTTCTAAAGTAGGTATATTTCCAGATAAGGACATGGACAGATGAAAGTCATAAATGCAGACTATGAATCATGAAATATAAAGCCCAGCTTCTCACGCACCTGCAAACACTTCTTTCTGAGTAAGTTTTGGGGACCAATGTTCAGCTAAAGCCAACTTTCAATATCCAAGCGGAAGTCATTAATATATATGCCAAAATATTATTGAAGGTATGTAAATTGAAAAGAAAGCACCACAGGCAACTGAAATAATATGTTTCACCTTCATTTCACATATGCTTAAGACATGTGGCGCTTAAAATAATCCAGATACAGTATTAGACACCAAAACCCATGCTAAAATAGTAGTAATAGTGATTAACTGCTGTGGGCCAAACATAATCTTTTGTACTTCAGTTTAATCTTATAAGGAGCAGCTACACCTTCACCAGCCTATGCATGGAACCAAGCTGGCCTCCCCCTCATAATGCTATTCTCCTTGGAAGGCAGAGAGTGAAGCCTCACCATTGTCCTGGGTCTCCTGGCCAGTGACAGAGGCCAGAGTTTGCCTTCTGCAGAGTTAGGGGAAAGCGAAGCAAACTCCTTGAAGCTGATCCTCCAGTGGACAATGGATGGGGCCAAATGGGTCTCCCAATCCTGATCATGCTAGGTTAGGTATTAGTCCATGAACTAGGTAAGAGAAGATCTCCCAAAAGAATCCGCTATGGCCCAATACCAACAAACTGTACCAGGAGGATTCTAGAAAGCAAAGTCAAGGCAAAGCACATGAGGTCAGATCCAAATCAAGTTGTAATCCAGAGACAGCATCAATAAGCTGGAAACAACCGAGATCAAGTACAAAGCAGGGCTAGTCAATGACTCAGAAGCAGGGAGTTGAAAGACATAGATTGTTCTGCTCTCAAGGGCTGGGAAGTGAGTCAACTTGATTCGACTGGGGGCTCCTGTGCTGCAGAGGGGCTGGGAACCCACCCTGACAGTCCTTTCAGGTCATTTTCTAGAAGCAGACCTAGGGAGGTCCTTCCTGGTATACCAGAATCTTCAGAGATGGCATGAGGTGTCTACTCACTTGGGTCTTTGGTCATCAGAAGCTCTGGGTCATCATAGGAAGGTTCACCATCTGAGGTTGTCAGGGTCCACATGACATTCCTTATCAACCCACCTATGACCTTAAACAAAATGCATTTATTATAAACATAAACCAGCTAGTAAGGGATTGCTATAATAACATGACTCTTTTGGCTTATACTCTGGGCACAATCCAAGCTTCCAGCTGGAAGCAGCAGGGCTGAACAAGCAGTGAAGCCACCACCACACCCACATCCCTACTGCTCGCAGAAGTCAGGGTGGAAGTTGTGGCTAGGGATGCTTGCGCAGTGACTGTGCTGGTTTTCACTGCACAAGCTCCAGGCTGGCACAGCAGTGAGCCAAGATCAGGTCCACTGCTGGTAGCTCCTTTCCCCAAGTGCCCTGTTTCAGGGGCTTACACTGGCTAGAGCTAGCAGGAATACTTCCTATGGAAGCTTCTGTTTGGCTGAGCATTAGGTGGGCACAGCAGGGCCCTTCATAGCAGCAGCTGAACTTCCCAGGAACAGGAGAGCAGCACCTTCACAACATCCAAGCCCCATCCAGTATGGTGGATTAGGAAGCAGAGATGGGCACTCTGTTAATTATTGTCGTGTATCCTTCACTGCCTCAAACCATAGAATTGTAGAGTTGGAAGGGACCCAAAGGGTCATCTAGTCCAACCCCTTGCAATGGGGCATACTATGGTATCCTATTAGGGGTATACTATTAGGTATACCATGTAGAGTTCCAGTCCATACAAGAGCATAGCTAAACTCACTCTTGTCCCCATTTACTGTGCAGTTTACTTTTTTGTCTATATAATTTTCAGGGGAAATGAGGGTGAAATGTATAATTAGATCTCCTCCTCTCCCATCTGGATGTCTGGAACAGTTTTAGAAAACCCTAAATTTATCCCCGTGTTTTCTAAATTCTTCCTTATGTTCCAAAGTAAGTCAATCTTCATAACATCTGCCATGGCATGGTTCCTGGATGTGCTTTTATGTTCGACACCTTACAGAGTTAATGAATGTGTTATATAACCACCAACTTCCCTCTTCCCTCTTCCCTTTTTTTTTAATTGTTATGAATCCCATGGCAAAATTTCAATCCATTACATAAAATCCCATTTCCAGCCATTCCTAGGACTAAGGCATGTGAGCTCACATGAATAATGCTTCTCTGTATTAATTCTAAGTTCAGCTCACATCCTTTCTCACAATGACCATCCATAAAATGTTTCAATACAATGTGCACTCGATTAATGTGTAGTATTGTTTTTCTAGAATTCACTGCATTGAGTCCCCACTCCCATTCACACAACACATCTCCCACTTAATGTACTGTACAATTTACCAGCTTTTGTTCATCCTGTAAGCTGTTTACACAGTCGTTGTTTACATGACCATTTATTGGCTCTAACATTATGAGAAACTGCAGCATTCGCTCTCTGCAATCCATGTGAAATCTCTGAAACTGGTAAAGAAGCTGAGGTGTTCAAGCAACTCTGGAGCCTTCATTTTTTTTAATGGCGCAAACCAGCTGAATGCAATAAATTTACAGCCATAGCCACACCGCTGTGCTTACATTCTTATCCAACTACTTTAGTTTTCTTGTCCTTGTTGAGACTAGCATCCCAATTCCCAATCCAGGTGAGTGTCACAGTCCTATACTTGGAATTGGTGCAGGGCATTTTTCCAGTTGGAACTTGATGGAACTCAGTTCCAGCACCTTTCAGGCAGGTGCCATTGCCATTCTAAGAGAGAAAGGATGGTGTCTGCGGTGAGTCCCAGCACCTCTTTTTTTAGAAAGATAGTACTGTTTAAACCCAACCGAGTTCAAACCCAAGTACAGTACATGATAACAGCCTAAATCTCCTGAAATTGTTGTATTTTATGTGTGTTTTTTAACAGCTTCGTGGATTTTAGCTGTGTTTTATCTACAATTTTATTAAGTAAATGCGATGTGCCCATGGGTGCTCAAGAGAGTTCTTACCTGGGCACTTCCTGGGAGTCACTAGGAAGAAACAATTTAACTGTTTGCTCTTCGGAGAATCTCTTTCTTTCTTTCTTTCTTTCATAGTGAGCCAAAGAATATGCTGTTGCTATACATGAAACCTCATTTTTTATCATAGAAGTGGAAGAACCCTCACAGCCATCTTGTCTAACTCATGCTTGATGCAGGAAACACAGTGCTGCACCATCCCCAAGAAACGGCCTCCCAGCCCTAATGCTGGGCAGTGGGGACAAGGAAAGAAAGAATCAGATAGATGAATCTAGGCTAGTTCACAGATGAAGACTTGAATGTGAGGCTGCCATCCCTTCTGATGCACAAGCAGAATGCCCCGACCATTTCAATGCAGTGGAGAGTTCCGTATGTCCAAAAAGCTGCTTCTTTCATGGAAACAAACGAGGAAGCAATTGCTGCTGGAGAAGCTCTTGGCTTCCATTAGTTCTCCCTAGGCCTGCAGCAAATTGCTGGATCAGAGCCTATATGGCTAGAAATTATACATTTGCCTTATCCTTAAAACTTAATACATTTATTCAGGAATTTAAACCATGACCTTCATTGTGCAACTTTTACAGTTTACAATAATAAAGTCCAAACTGCCTGTGGCACACAGCAAACAGATGATTGGGTTTTTTAAAAAACAAAACAACAGGTGCTTCTTACATGGAGTTACATTGGTATGGGACAACATGGGCTTGATGGAATCCTGGAAGATCTGCTCCCTGCCCTGCAGGCCTTTATCTATCAAGCCTGGGTGATCAGTGCCCGGACTGACTCCAGCTGCACAAGGTGAAGCTGCTGAACAGAACCTTGGGCTAGGGTATTGTTTTTTGGGGGGAGGTTGTTTTGGGGGTTTCTTGCAGTTGTTGATGATAATTTTTTGTGTCTTATTATTTCTGTGGCAATTGTTTTATTTGGTTGTATCCTTTTCAATTTTTATTGTTTATGACTATTTTTGTTATGCTTGTAGCTATGTAATTTTTCAAAATATGTTGTAAGCCGCCTTGAGCATGGTTTTAACTGTGGAAAGGCGGCATACAAATAAAATGATTGTTGGATAAGGGAAGTCTGCTTAATTTTCCTACAAGATCTGATACTACTAGAGAATGGAGGACTCTGTTTTGGTGACTGCATTTTTCACTTTCTGCAGGCATTGCCGTCATGGGAATGGCTACATGTCTCCACAAACACACTGAAGTTTCTCCAAGCCAGGAGATTGCATGCAGCGGGAAAGATGAAGCAAATGTTGTTGCTCATGAAACAGCCCCATGTCTTAAGCAGAAAACAAATTCTCAGGGGTTGTAAAGACTTACGCTATTTTATCAACATTGTCAATTGTTTCAGTGTTTAAGCAATATGGAAGCAACATTTCTAGACAGATAAAGCTGGTCCTGCATAACAAAGATAATTAAAAGGGAGTTAAAAAAAATATTTCTGGCTTTTAACTCTAAATAATGGCTAGCTGTCATCTCAAAGCATCACCTACTGTTAGAAACAGGCAATATGTTCATGGCTATCAATGACAATGAGGCTTTATGGCTGAGTACTATCTTCCCTGCTGGAGGCAGTATGCCTCTGAATGCCAGTTGCTGGGGGGCAAAAGTGGGCAGAGCGCTGTTGTGTTCATGTCCTGCTTCTAGGTTTTCCACAGGCATCTGGTTGGCCATTGTGAGAACAGTGTGCTGGATCAGATGGGTCTTTAGCAGTGCCATTTTTCAAGAAAAAGAGGTACCTGAACTCACCATGAACACCTGTCTTGTTCTCTTAGGATGGCAAAAGCGCCCACCTGAGAGGTGCCAGAATTGAGTTCTGGTGAGTTCTGGTTGGGGGGGGGAGCCATGGATTGGTCTGATCCAGCAGGTTTATATTCTTAAATAAGAATATTACCGTATTTTCCCGTGTATAACATGTCCCCATGTATAAGACGTCCCCTATTTGGGGGGATTCAAAATTAAGAAAATGGGGGGGGAGGAGATCCCTCAAAGTTGTTGAGCTTCTTTTGGGAAGGATTACCCAGAGTAGTTGAGCTTTTGGGGGGCAGGCAGGGACAGAGTTGTTGAGCTTTTTTAGGTGTGATTGCCAAAATGCACGCAGAGCAAAATCAAACTGTCCCCTCACCGACAAAAGCAACAAATCAACAGCTCATTTGCCAAAACAACAGCCAGTCAACAGCAGCCCTTGCCACAGCCACAAATAACAAACTCCTACTAGCGGGAACAACCGATCCCACATCCCCACAATGCACTACCCATGTATAAGACGACCTCAAATTTTTAACAGGATTTTGGAATAAAAGTACCTAGTCTTATACACAGAAAAGTACCTTATATTCATTTCATTCCTTAGCACAGATTTCTTCTTTCTCCCACCTGAATCCTCTGCAAATAGTATATTTTACCAAAAATCTATGTTCAAACCTAGATGTAAAATCATCCATTAATTTGCTCAGAGTACTTGTTCAGTTTATAGAGCAGGAGTGAATCTCTCTCACACACTTGAAAATAAAATATGTATGTTGCTTTTTGAAATGAGCACGTATTAACACACGCATATTACACACGTCAAAATATTTAGTATGTGGTTCTTCTTTGAAAGAAACCTAACATATTGTACACACATATTAAATATTCCAAAGCAAAGGCTTGAGTATGTTCAGTAGCTGGACAAAAAATGAATGAATTAAGTTTGCTGTATGAAATTATATATTGCATAGGTAGACAGATATATAGAATATATATTATATCTAGAGAGAGTGGTGTGTGCTGTTATATTGTTATCCCAAGCTGTATAACACAGCATTTGTATTGAAGGAGAAAGTCTGTAAATCTGCAGTAACCGAGAAATAACAGAAGGTGCAGTAGCATTCTTTATGTTAGTCTATATTGATCGACTCTAATGAGCACCAGTGGAGCTGTAGCTAATGGTGGTATGTCTGGTGTTAAGGGCAAATGTGGGAGAAGATTATCAACCCAAGGGGTTTAACAGTAGCTGGACTGCCCTCAGCCCTCAGGGCAATGATGCACTTGAGAGGTCACTGTATCAAATGAGGGAAAAGATTCGGCTTGTGCTGCTGGAAGAAATGCAGCAGGAACTGTATTTTAGCCGAGACTCAAGGCATCAACAAAACTGTTAGCGTATGTCGTTCGAGGCTCCCCCACCCCAAGCACAGATAAGGCCATTCTCTACCTGCTACTGCATTTCTAATTAAGAATCATAACAACAGCTACTTAAGTTGCAGTGGATATTAATTAATATTAAAGCAGTACATTTCACTCTCCATTGGTATAACAAGAGTAATAAGAATAGCAATGCATCAGCTCTTTCTAATCAGAGAAAGGGCCTAACATTGAAAAGTGCAGGGAGAGTGGGGAGTCGTAGCTTTGGGTGCTTTCTCCATGATCTGTTTATTACGGGAGGGGACAGGAGAGGTGGCACGCACGTTCCCATTTGATCTGCCGGCTTGATATTTCATTCGCTGTGGTGCTTGGCACCCCCCACCAGAGATCTGAAAGGGCCAATGTGAGTGACCACAAGAGACGAGACGGCCATGGGCGTTTGAGGGAGACTTAACTGGCAAAAAGTATAAAATGCTCGCAGTGAAATGTTAGTGTAGAAAGGAAGCTACAGGTATTGGAAAAGATGAAAATGTACAGAGAGATGCCTTGAGGTGGAAGGCATGTTGCACATTCTCTTCTTTAATAGTGCAATGGAATAAATTGCAGCATGTAAGGCTTCCAAAGAAAGTGGGGAGAAAGAGTCTCTTTTTTGCCTTTTGTGTGTGAAATCTCAGTCATTTGCAACAACAAGGGCCAAGTTGGGGGAAAGAACGAACACAACAGAATGTTCAGTTTAACAATACAAAGAAACAATTCAAATACAATGTGGGATTTTGTTTCAGGTTGGGTTTTTTTTCAGTCTTGGAGATTTTTAATGTGCCCAGCCATATTTCCGCCCTCAGTTTTGGTTACGATTAAACTGATCTTTTCTTATTTTGCAGTGATAACTCTTGCAATTTAAAAGGATATCTGGTCAAAAGGCAGAAACTCCATATAAACTGATGCCTCCTGTTATGGAGGGCAATGCAGCTGAACTTTAACCATCACCTATGCCAATTAGAAACATGAAACGTGGCAAATTTATAACCAACTGGATGTAATCGGGGATAAAATGGATGCAGATCAGCTCCTGCAGATTATATTATAATCTCACATCCCCAACAAAGTGCCCATGTATGTGCTCTTCTTGATGCATCAAATCTCAAAAAGGCTATACCATAGCAGCCAAGGCCTGCCTTTAAGGCAGCAGACGTTCTTGAGCATTCTTGAAGGGGCCCATTGTCACTGGGAGATAGGGACAATCTACTGGGTCCTACATTGACCATCCTTGACACAGAGAACCTCAATTTTAATAGGCATCACCTTCTTTCCCCTGTCTATGGAGTGTTGAGTTCATATGATAAAGAAGCAAGGACACATAAATTCATCTATTCCCCCACAACAGAAGACTCCCCACCGCCCAAAAAAAGTTTGGCTTTTCTTTTTCTTGAACTTCTATTGTTTTTATAAGACAGCTGTGTAGGTAGGAAGTGTAAATCAGGTTGTTCTTTGATTCAACTATGCCTCCCAAATATTCTTCCTTGGTATAATAGTTGTAAATACACCTACAGGCCCAACTCTGAAATCTCATGGAAAGTTAACTCTACAGTCTACCCACAATGTCACTGGTAAAGGAATAGACAGTTCTTCATTCTTATTATTGTATCAGTCCATTGGTAGCAGCTGGATGGTATCATTCCCTGGGAGGCTCCTTGAAAAGATGAGGTTAATGCAGAGTCTTACAAGGGTAGAAAATCCTTCCTAGCCTAACTCAAAAATAATGGGGCAGGAAGGACAATCTGATGTAGAAGACAGTCGGGGGATTCTAAGGCATGTGCAAATGTAAACTTTTAATGATCAGGTTTGTAGAAATAACAAACCCAACATGGTCAGTTTTCCAGAGCTTTTACAATTTGACTGACAGGGATATATAGCAGGGAGGCATGTTGAAACTGATTCTGAAAATCTTGCCCCCCCCCCCAAAAAAAAGCATGTGGAAAAAAATCTAATGTTTTATATATATATAAATGCAGACATTTCAAGATCTTCTTTATAGGGACAGGGTTGTTTTTTATTTTAGAAATCCTTTGTTTAGTTTGGTTTTTCTAGTGGGAAAACTGCTAAGAGCTGGTTCAATTCAACTACAATAAAAGCCATGCAAAAGTTTCCTGGCTTGATTCTCCCCTCCTACACAGGACATCTCTGAGGTTTGGAAAAGTGAGATTTGCTTTGTTATTTTCTAGCATCCCTGTCCATTCCACAAGGACCCAAAGCAGAAATCAAATATGCCAACTGAAGGTTCTTCTTGCAGTGATCTCTTTGACACAGGAAATATCAGTAAAGCTACTCTTGAAAAGAAGGGCTTTTCCTGAAGGATCCCCAATCTTGTTGGAGCTGGAGATGGTTTTCTAAAAACCCGCGGTCAGAACCTCAGCTATTAGGTATTAGTATGGCTCCTTTCATTCAGCAAAGACAATGGCTGACACCAATAATTTAAACTAGCAATGATTAGCCTTTTGGTTAACCCTGTAACTTTTGATTGTACCATCGCATAGGTCAAGAAGAATACTTTTAAAGAAAGTGAACTGAATCCTATAATTAAAAAAAAACTTGGAACTTGTCCTGTTTAGGGAAGTTTTTAAGGATTGGTGTTTTTATCATGTTTTTAGATATGTTGTAAGCTGCCCAGAGTGGCTGGGGAAACCAAGCCAAAATTGTTGTTGTTGTTGTTAATCTTGCAATCTTGAAGCTCTTAGCAGGGCTGGCTGAAAACCCAATCTTATGTTTTCACCTAATGGAGTGCAAGAATGGGTCTCAGGCTCACAGGCTCTTCATCCGACTACGTATAAAACATTGAAAGTGAAGTGTGGCTCATATACTACCCATGCATTTGTGAGAAGACACTGTTCACTTGATCTATCTGTGGGAGAAAAGAGAGGATTAGATCATCCCATTCTGCCAAAACTTACACTTTTAACATCACATTTAGTTTACCCCTAAGACCACGTTTGCTTCATTCCCTAATTAATGAACATTCGTGAAAAGAGTTTCTGCCCATTTTCACTAGTGATCTCTTAAAAGTGGCAAATAGTGGGCATTTGAATGCTCAGTGTTACTTCATAGGAATACATCATATTCACAGTAACAGAATATAACATCGTCTTAAAGAACTTTTTTTTACTCACAAATATATTATTGTGTTTAAATTCAACCAGGAAGTGCTATCAATTTAGATTTTTGCCTTACTACAGAACATGGAAAGACACACTTATTGCAAACTTTTGTTCTCAAAAGGCTGCCTATAGTTAATATCCAATATTTTATTTGGGGAAAGTATTTGCAATATAGTCATTGAACTAATGTTTAAAAGGGCTGAGTAAATAGAAAAGAACATTAATTAACAGTTGCAAACGTAGATACTGCAGATGAGAGAGATGAACTAGGTACATCTGAATAATTTGTATAAAATTCGGATATTTGCATGTTCACAGAAAAAAGAAACCAATCTTATCTGACATTTCAGAAGTTCTCCTTAAAACTTTATTGAAACATGAAATGTAATGGCCTATTGATGCTTAATTACAGTTATGAATTCACATATGGGAGGTACTTTAGATTAATTCCTCAAGAGCAAAATTTCATTCACTTCAGCAAGAGGCATTCAGAACCTATTCATCTAATGCAGGACATTTTTTAAAAAACAAACTAACTAACAACACACAACCTAGCACTTTAGTATTGTGCCATTGTGTTCACCCTTTACGAGAACTCTGTGATGTAAATCATTGGTTGCACTCCTTTATTCAGATGGAAAACTGAGCCTAAGAGAAAGTGAGTTGCCAGGGGCCATACAGTAAGCCTGTGGCAGAGGCGGGTTTTAAGGAGGTCCTCAAATGTCAATTCCATTCTTAACTGTTCTTAGGCCTGCTATAGTACTAGTGAGTCAGCCTCCATAGCTTTGTTTGATTCATGGTTCTGCTCTGGGAATAATAAGCTGTCACTCATACTCCTTCCTCCCTACTCTACGTTATCCCAGCTAGCCAACAGGTTTCCCAAACAAAAACCAAAAAACCACAAGCACACAAACAGAATGCATCTTCTGTAAATCACATTCTTTCAAGTGGCTGCTAATTGCCTAATCCTATACATTGACTTGGAAGTAAATCCCGAAATGTTAAATGTGGATTACTTCCTTGAAAGATCGTAGCTAAAACCTTCTCAAAAACCAATTTTTTGTGCTGAGATGTGAAAATGCAATTGTGTGTTCTAGCGAAAAAGCAAAAAAATAAAGAAGAGAGGGTCAGTTTAACAACTACCTCTTTTGTCTTGTTTGCTGCAAAATATCTAACATCATTACTCTTTGGGAATTTGTTCCTAATAAAAAGTAACTGTAGTTTTTACCACAATTACATAAAATGAAAGACTATATGAGGGCTGGAATAAAGCTGATTGACATGCGGTAGAGAGCAGTGCTTTTGAGTGGGGAAAAACAAAAGGCAACGTTGTGTCATTCCATAAAATTCATTAGTACCACAAGAATATAAAGGGCGAAAAATATCCAGTGTATTGCTGAATCATGAAAGGAGACAGCAGATCAAGGTCTTTTCATCTATGAAATCTTTAGCAAGGAAAAGAGAGAGCATCATTCTGATATTATTTCCAATTATTTCTCAAATTGGAACAAAGAAAGGAAAATAAAACACACACACACAATGACTTGGTGTTGCTGGAGTTTGTAGCTGGAAGGAAAGTCCTTGCTTATATTGAAGTAAAGTTCTGAAAATAAGCAAAGAACAGATTTATTGATTTTTGGTGAAGTCTGGGTGTAAAAAAGAGAAAGAATAAAGAAGTGCTCTTTGCCCGCTATGTCCAAATGACATCCCAAGTGGCCTTCTTAATGGTGGGGGAGGGGAGGGGGCAGGTGTCTACCCCAGCACATGGATAGAACTGCCCTAAGGCTAGGGCTAATGGTATTGGCTGAGCCTGCTGTAAGCCTCTCTTTTCTAATAGCCAACTTTCTGTGTGCAGGAAGACAGACAGGTATTGATTGGTCCAAATGCCCTTGAGTTGACAACATCTGAAATGAAAATCCACAAGGCTAGCACAAACTTTCTGCAAGTTCAATTTCTGGAATCTGATTATGAGACTGGACTGTGAAACCACTCAGACATGTAAAAGGTCTCCTCTTTGTATTATTATTTTCTTTTGCACTGTAATTATTAGGAGGTAAGTAACTCCTTCAGATTTGTTAGACAAACAGCAATTTTAAGAGGCAATCTAAAGATAATAGTGTTTTGATTAAAAGGAGCGAAAGAGAGAGAGAAATCTTCACCGAAAGGTTTAATGACAAAAGGATGTAATTCTCAAAGACACCAGTCACATTTTCTGCCTCTAAGCAGTAATTAGATAGAAATAAATAAAATATTAATTCTCTTTTCAGTTTTTCTTTTAAATAAGAAGTGCTTTTAGGAGTGATTTGATGATCATGGAGATGGTCGGGTAGCAAAAGCCGTAAAAATTAAGAGTTCGTCTTTCATAAGAGTGGTTTAACCCAGAGCGAATGTATGCTTTTTCAAACTGGCCATTTTTCTAATGGCTTTCAGTGAATTAAAATGCTGAAGTTACAATTCACAAATGCTGTGGGCTGGGAATTGCAAACACCACTGGAGTTTATTTGTATCTTATTAAACATTCTCCTGTATTCTACAAATTCCTCCCCAATCAATACATTGACTACAGTATAAACCTTAAATAAAGCATTATTAAACTGGATGCAGTGTTCATGTCTTGGTGGGTTATTTAGTAGCATAAAAGATACACTCTTAGGAAACAAACCCACACCACATTTTCTGCAGATGGAATACACGTTAAATTTATTCAGGCATTGATTTGTAATGTTGATCCTCTATGGCTTCATGTTTCTTTCCTCATTAATCTTAGTTAACCCTCTAAAAACAATGCCAGAGCTGTCATTTGATGTGCCGAAGATCCAGCAGGCAAAGGATGTTGCTTTTCAGGATAACATGAGCTGGTCTCAAGCTGCACTCCTGGGCAACCTTGCTTTTGCTTTGATGTTAAAACCTAAGTTGGCTTTCTCGCAGAAACCCAAACATTTGTCTCCAGAAACTGAATGGATTTGAAATATTTTAGATTATGAGAACACCTCTTAAGGGGGGCGGGGATGCTTCTTGCAAGCTCCACAGAAGAAGGAGCAATTCCAGTTACCTAAACAATGCTTAATAGGAAGGTTAAGGTGTAGCACTATTTCCTTTGCTTCTGTAAGGACCCCCCATCTGGATCAGCCATCTGGGCTCAGACTCCAACACTGACTGCTTATACACTAGACATTTAAAGCACAGGATCCACACACACCCCAAGAATCATGGGAACTTTAGCTTGTTAAGTGTGGTGGGAATTGTAACTCTATGAAGGGTAACGTACAGTTCAAAGGATTCTTTGCACATAGCTTTGGATAAGAAGGGGCCACACAGACCCAGCAGACAAGCAGCACCAGAAGCTGAAAGCCCACATCTCAGTAGTAGTGCTCATACTCTGCATAGAAAATAGTTCCAGGTTCAAACCCTGATGTTTCCTTGTGTGTGTCAGTAGTTGCATTCAATACTGGAGAGGGGAAATGAAGACTGAAACTCAAGATGTCAGGAACACGTTGACACCGGCAATGCCATGTAATGAGAAAGTTTTTATCCCAATCCAACAATATTCAGGAGATGTGTTTTGCCCAGGCAGGTGCACACCAGTGGTTAACAAGTACAGTGGAAGTAACTCAGTGTTGGGTGAAATCAGACTGAAACTTTGACTAACAGCAAGTAAGTGGAGTTTGCATGGCAGTAGGCCAAGGATCAGTTCCTTATTTAGCTCAGCCCAATCCCCTCTATGTGTCAAGCACCCCACTGAGGCAATCAGGGGAAGAGAATCCAGCCAGGTAGAGGCCCCACCTGGACTCAGGGCATGCCTTGACCCAATCATCGTGATATTTTGTGGCATGCAGGCATTTATTTTTATTTATTTTTAAAATCTCTCAGGAGTTGGGTCACATATACTTTTTATAGCCGGGATTAGTAGCAGGACGTACCAAGGCCAGATCTGGTCCAGTTGTTTCTCCAGTAGGGGGGGGGAGAGAACACTTGACCAAAGGGACTGGAGTCTGTGTTGAAGGTGGACATGGAAAAGAAGCCGAGCCTCCAAAGGGTGCTGGAATACATGGGGCTTTTATTGTGGGATATAAAAAAGCCCAACTCATTTCAGTCCATGCCTTCCTCAGAGACAAAAAAATGAATTCTGGGAAAATAGGTTTTGCATCAAGAACCATCGTTCATGATGCCTTTTTGAATCATTTTAAGAATTGTGTTTTGACCCTAAAGATGCTTTTGACTGAAATGCACTGGTCTTTTTATATCCCAAAACAGAGTTTACCGTGTATCCCAGCACCTTTCTGAGGCTCTACTCTTTTGTTACTGGAGCAACCCTCTGTTTTCCATTTTTCCTGCGTGCAGTGAGGGTGGGACCACCACCCCTCCTCAAAACATCCCTTTTAATAAAGCTAATTGCCAATTGGGCCTTCACAGCACATGAAACTATACTTAAGGTTGCGACAACAGATAAGGCCACCCTGAGCAGACAGAAACATTAACAGAATTTTTAAAATGTTATCCTTTCACACCGAAGTGTCAGGTTTTGATTCCTGTCTTACCAGAAATGCCATGAGGAATACTTTTCATATTACATACTCAAGAGTTCAGATCCACATAAATTGCTATGTCCCACCAATTGCTGCGCTTGCACTCTCTCATGTGTGTGTGCGCGCACACGCACACACACTTTAAATTCCCTCACATGGAAAACTCAATGAATGCTATCTTGTTCCTATTCTTTATCTTTATTATTACTACAATAAGGCAGCACTTCTCTATACCACTATAAAGGATGATAGGCGAGACAGACTGCAGTAGCTGCAGGGGATCCTATGCCTGTTGACTGCTAACGCTGCTTACTACTTAAGAACTGATCAACTGCCCCCCAAGGCAACAGCTTAACAAGCCCCAGTAGAAGAGGGCTCGAGATTTCTTCCTCAGCTAAGAAAATGAAACCATTTACCTGGTATGACCAATATCTAGAAATCAAGTGCAACAATATCAGCTTATTAGTTCCTTAACGGTTGCTGAGGTAGAGGGGGGAAGGAGTGGCTTAAAGGGATCGTTTTACAACACAGAAAGGCAATAAATAGTGGCTAGATTGCACACATAAAAATAAAGGAGGGCTATTTATTGAATATAGAAGCCTGTGGTGGGACGGACGGACATCAAATTATTGAATATGGGTGCTTATTTTGGACTCACTGTTATTGTCCCCCTGCTCACCAAAAAAATCAAATTTGTGCTTTCAAATGACAAAGAAATCCAATATATTAGTGCCTTAACATGGCATCCACACGCAGGCTGGGGAAGTATGTTTCCATTATGCCCTATATTCATCTGCAGGTACAATTAGTTCCCTCGCTCTCTCTTCCTTACACTCCTATAAATAATATACAGGCATATACTGAGTACTGAAATGTAGTTCCTTAGGGGTGAAATGTGGCAGCTGTTTAACAGCACAAGGCAATTCTAGACAACGGTTTAGGACAGGAAATGAAGAACACCATTGTGAGTTGAAACTACATAAGGGAAGGGAGGAATTTAGGAAGACAGAATTTAATTACCCAAAGCTGGAATTGGTCCAGGACACCACAGCTAACACCTTTGCTCATGAAAAAAAAATGTTAGGGGATCTTTAATGGCAACAAATGGTCAGGACCTTGATTTTAGGCGCCATCTGTAAGATAACACCTCCTAGAGCTATTCATCTCACTACCCAAATTGCTTTTGTCTATAAGACTGGAAAACCTCATGAGAGTGGGTTCTCTTATAAGGCTGCCAGCCAAAAGCAAATTTACTCAAAAGTAAGTCCCACTGTGTTCCATGGAGCTTACATACTCCAAGGGAAGCAAGTCTAGGACTTGCAACCTTAGACCATTTGATGTAGAAATTATAACTCAGAAAGGATTTTTTTAAACTTTCAGTTTCTGAATACTTTAAAACATATAACAAAAGTAAACAACCGGAAGCAGGAAGTACAAGCATCAGGCAATAAAAGCAGAACATACTCTGAGAACGAGTGTGAATTTTCATGGAAATACAAGGTATATGGGAAAAGATGAAGACAATCATTTTCCAACATCCTGCTGCTGCTTAAAATGAAAGCACACACTGGTGTTCAGTTCACCCACAGTTCAGCAGAGAATATGGGGGCTTTAAGATACATATTTTTATTTACACATATATAAAACCTGAGCATAAGATGAAGGGACCTACATCACTGACACCCCAAAAGATCTTACTTCTCCATTAGCTGCAACTTTGAATCCAGCACAGAACATGTCTCTGTGCCTCCAGCTTCCAACCTGTTTCCAACTCCTTTGGCTGTTGTTCTACCACTTAGCCACTAGGCAAGGAGGGTCAAAGACCCACCTACATTTGTTCTACACTACAGAGCAACTTATTCGGTTATGCTAATCGTGGTGCTTAACTAGTCAGCCAAAGCCATTACATAGACGAGGGAGCTGCTTTGGCAAGCTTGCTCCCATACATCCTACCACCACAGATACAGGATCCCAAGAACTGGAAAGGACTCAGCGTATCATCCAGACTGACCCCCAAACTCATAACATTAACATTAGTTGCTCTGCTTACTTCTGCTTCCGGCTTCCCCACTTCTGGCTCCAGCCCAGTCCACCACTACCATTCAGGCTCCAGAAGGCTGCCCATGAGTGAATGTGCCTCTTGAGCTTGAAGGGTTTCCCAGTGTTGCTTTATACTTTGCTACCACCACCCAAATTAAACACTTAAAATGTGTGAGCACACCAACAATGTACCCCAATAAACTTTAATGCACCTGCAAGGACAATTGAACTTTTAACTCTTTTTCTTTGGGGATTTTCTTCAATAACTTTACTAGTCTCCAAAGTTGTGCTGCCAGATTCGGTAAATTTTGCTAGGCTTACTCATGCATGCTCCAAGGTCTCCAGAATGTCAAGGCATTGATGATCTTATTGAACCCATGGTGTGCTACATAGCCCCATGTATTATTATTTTTTTATAAATACTGATAAATTGCTCACATTTGTGAATATCAAAGCAGTGTATGGGGGTGGGGGGGACAAGTACAGAATATATACCACAAATAATACAATTAAACTAACTGTACAACTCCAGCAATCTCACTGCAGTGTTTTGCACAAGCCGCCACTTCTGAACCAAGCTTAAGAGCACATAACCAGTCTTTGGAATACCAATACATGGACCACTATGGCCAGATTATTCCTGCCCAGAAATGGCCATTGCTGCAATATTCCATCTCTGGAATTTCAGCAGACTAGTGAGAGTAGCTAAGACCCCATTTGAAGTGGCAGCAAGTTGCTTTCTTTTTTTGTTTGTTTGTTTACGCTTGGGGGGGAAGAGGTGAGAACCCTCAGCCACTTCGTCTTGAAAAAGCAAGAACCTAAAAAAACCCACACCCAAAATCAAATAACACTACCACCCACCACCCTGCCATTTCATGGATGAATGGATAGCACCTGGAAAGTGGTGGTTGGTGGATATATTTATTTAAATTTAAAATGTTTATTTATACCCCTTCATTTTAAAAAATAAAATAAAATAAAGCAGTATACAGCATAAAGAATGCTGCTGCACACATTCAACAGAGATCCACTTACACAACAGAATTTGTGCCCCCCCAGCCCCAGCCCCCCCCCCATGCATCCTCAAAATCTGCTCTAAACAGTTGGAGGACCCCCCTGGAGCATATTTTGGAGGCGTACAAGGAGAGGAGAAGAGAGGAAGCCACTCACACAGTGCTGGATATAACCCAATGAATCTCTATAAAACCATATATTTGGCACCTCTTTAAAAAGAATGTGATGAAGTTGTGCTTCTGAAGCTAAACTAAAAGCCACCTGTCAGCGGCAGAAGCCTGCGAACAGCATGTAAGCTGGTCTGAGATCTTTGGAGGAAGACAATGTGAACGGAAATAAATATATAAGTGTAATGAAATAAACGCTGGTAGTGAGAATGCAGCCAAGAATACCATCAGGGCAGAGAAATTATGAACATGCAGTCGATGGATTTAAAGGTTTGGGGATACGGTTTAACAAACTGAACAACCAAACACAGGGGTCCATGTTTAGTCTCCCTAACCTAAACCGCTTTGACATGAATTTCTAGGCTTGGTAGCTGCCTAGCTGCTGTGACAGTAAATGAAATGTGAACTCTGTGTCTGCTTGCACCAGGAGGAATTCCTTATCACAAGCCCTAATGATTTCTATTGCTTCATTGCAGGAACCTCTGTAAGAAGACACAACAATGGATCAATGTAGTCATTGACTAACTCACTCTGTGGATAAAGAAAGGGTTGTGCATTAATACAGTTTAAACCTACATGGAGTGTTCCTAATAGCATAACAATCTGACCTCCAAATTTAACCTTTAGCAACAGCTGTGTTAACTTTTCGTCTAAGAAATAAGGAAGAAGTATGGATCTTCCTGGCCCTGCATTCATTCCTCGTCCCACATGAACCATCAATCACATGGAGAAAAGCTTCAACCTTGCAGGCTTGGAGATGGGCAGAAATTGATATAAGCACTCAAGCCATGCCTGTTTCAATTATAAGAAAGGAGTCACTAACACAGAGGACCTCTCCAAATAATCCCATGTACAAGGTTACTGATCTGGACTAATGATAATATAAGAGTTTTGCAGCTAAAAGGACTGTCATCCATTTGCTGTTGCTTTCAATGGATTAATTAACATTCAGACAAAATATAAATTCCACAATATTTTAATTTTATTTGTTTGAAGCTATTATATAGCACTTTCCTTCACAGCAGCTTAATATGAAAGGTGTATTCAATGATGATCGTATCTACTCTTAACTAAGGCTTACGTCCTGTGTATACTGAGATTTATTTCTGAGTAAATATGTGTGGGAACAGGCTGTAAATATTGTTTGGGAAAGTCTCCTGTATGCATTACCTGAATGCAAAGGTGGACAGAGAATGATCGCAACAATGTAATAAACACAGAACACCCTTTCAGCTGTAATCTGATTTCTTCTTCTTCTTCTTCTTTGGCGATCACTCATAGCCGAGTAAGATTGTCTTCCATAAACACGGTTGTAATCTGATTTAAATCCACTTTAACTGATGAATTGCCCTGACTAATCAATTGATTCATGCGGCCTAATTAGTAAGTAAGATTGCACATTTCTACCAAGTGTCATGCTAGTGAAATCTTAGAGATGAGGCCAGCCACTAGTTCTGAATAAAGACACACCTGTGCAGATCAGGAACTCAGCCTCTGCATCAATGCAAATTTTATAGTCCTACCATGCTGGGCGAGAATGATTAAGAGCCAATACTGTACTCGATCTTCAACCTTTTAGCCTCCATGGTAAGGACTCACTGTTATCCTAGGCCATTTCTGTTATCCTAGGCACTGTTATCCTAGACAATTTCAGAGGAAGAGAGGGGAACTAGCCCATTGTATATCGGGGGGGGGGTTGTGTGGAGAGAATCTCTTCCTTTAAAATTCCTGGGAGTTTACCTTAGTGAAGACCTCACTTGGAAAAACAATATAACTCAGGTGGTTAGGAAGGCCCAACAGAGACTCCGTTTTCTCAGGGTCTTGTGAAAGAACAATGTTAAACAACAATTGATGACCTCCTTCTACCAGTCCACAATGGAAAGTGTCCTCTCATATTGTATCACAGTGTGGTACGTTGGCTTGTCAGCCACGGACAGAAAGTCTTTACAGAGGGTGGTGAACACAGCACATGATATCATGGGCTGTCTCCTGAGCCCGCTAGATGACATCACAAGGAATTGTTGCCTTAGGAGAGTGAGAAAAATTCTCAGGGACGTTTCACAACCCAGCCAGCACCTCTTTAATCTTCTACCCTTGGGCAGGAGATACAGAAGTATAATCAGTTGTACCAACAGGCTAAAAAAACAGTTTCTATCCATGGGCTGTTAGGCTACTGAACGGAAAATAATGTAGTGCAACTGACTTTCGGGGTTGGTGTGTTGTGCGACAAGCACACAGAGTGCAATGAGATTGAGTGTTTGTGGGGAGGGAAGGCTCGGTTAATTTCATTGTACACAGGTTGTACATTGACAATAAAGGTATTATATTATTAGATATTACATATTAGATAACCTTTGACCCTCCAGATGTTGCTGAATGACAACTCCCATCAATCCCAGCAAGAACAGCCTATGACCAGGAATTATGGGAGTTGTAGTACAGCAACATCTGGAGAGTCAAAGGTTTCACACATCTGTCCTGGACAGTTGAAAAATTCCTTGAACACCTTCCACAGTTCCCTTATTCAGTTGGTGGAAGCTGCCAGCACAGCCCAGATGTATGTGTCACCAACATCTGTTCTCTGTTGAAGGGTGTCTTAGGCAGAACTTGACCTTTTGGTCAAGAAAGCAGTTTTTAGATATTTAACAGCTTGCCTTATTAAACGGAAGCTGAATATAAGGGTCATCCTCATCCTAAAGGAGCGTAACAATAATACTGTTTGTTTCCAGAGAAAACTAAAGAACTGGTGCTGCTTACATTTATTTATTTTTTGTCTTATTTAATAAAATCAACAGTTTTAAAAACAAATATACATAAGAAAATTACATGCCTGGATAGGCTTATTTAATAATAACAAAAATATTAACAGGCATCAGAAACAGTACAATATGAGGTGTCTGCCTCATATTAACAGGCAGGGCAAAGATCAACCTAAAGTGTCGGGGAAAGATGGCTTCCTTCCTATCTACCTCCTGGCCTCCATATATTTGAAATTATCCATGGCTGATCTACCAGCATTGTCAGAACTTGTGTGTGCCAGCATACCAGCCTCCAAAACATGCCCAGGCACCGAAACTGAAGCTGTCCTGCTTCCCAGATCTCTGCTTCACTGCCGCGTGCCAATATCTGTGAGCTCCAGGAATTAACTCAACTTCTCATTAGAGCCCTAAATGTAAACTCTCAATCATCTGTCCCACAGGAGAATGGGGTGTCACTTGTTCATCGACACAGCTAGCCCACACCAGCTTGATGGCCACACAACTGTATTTATGTTTTATTCTATATAATATTTTTCTGGGCGGGGGGATTAAAATGTTTTTCATGTTTTCTGTTTCATATAATTTAACTAAGATTACAGTTGTGGCAAGAATGTGGCTGAAAGGAGGGGGGGCAGAAATCCAGCCCTTTCTCCTGATAAGTGTCTATGTATCGCTGCCCACCCTATAACACAAATCTTACAGAGTACGGATGAATGTCGTCCATTTAGTCATTAATTTTATGTGTTCTATAGCAATGCATGCCAATGTACGGTGGGGAGGGAGAGAGAGAATGGAACCCTACAAGTGTTGATTTGCTCCACTTGCATGGAAGAGTTTCCAAAATAGGAAACCCCTGTGCTCACATATGCAATCAATACCTCTGTCCAAATGATACCTAGTGGGCAGCTGTACATTTTAGATGTGCTTTGAGCAAAGTACCAGGCAACCAATAAACTCATCATGCCACAGAAACAGAAATGATTCACAAACGTAAGCTCAGAAAACAAGGCTTCTAACCCTAACCCTTATTTCTTCCACAGTGTTTCTCTTAAGTATTGGTTGGGTTGTTGTACACATCCATTTTCTGCACACCTACATGCACAGAGAAATGGAGGAAAGCTAACAGCTCTGTACTGCAGGGAATATATACATATATAAAAATAGGATTGAATTTCCTGGAAGAGGTTTAACCTTTCGACATCCAGAAACAGTAAACAGGGCTGCAGATTGTATTTTTCCTGCTGTTAACTTTTTTTGTGTGCCTTAAAACAATTATTGAACTCAGTTTGGGATGCAAATATTTCTAACTAATGAGTTGTAGGGTGATATGTAACTAGAGCACAGGTAAATGAAAGGTATTGCTATGGAAGTTTTTTCTTCTTCCTTTATTGAACTATATAGTTCTGTACTGAATTACTATATAATTTGGCAGGCAATTGATTTTGGCATAGGACTAGCTAAATCATTCCAAAAGCTCAATACGGTATAAAAATATACACTGGGTGTTTGAGGGAAACACAGTTTTGTTCTCTTTTAGTAGTGAAAATGATACCATTTCTCATTAAATCAAACCAGAGCAATGGACTCATCATTTTGTCACCAGCTCTATGTGCCATACACTCTTCCTTATGTTACAATCAAGGGACGCCATTAGCTCTGATCAAACTTTAAGTAAGAATGTAAAGTATAATCCAGACCCCCCTCTGAATTAAATCTGAAGCGTCTTGCCTTAATTAATTTGGCATGCAATCTTTGAACATTTGGAGGGAATCACATTTTTCATGTAGGTCCTTTTAACCAGGGGTTTAGTATGCACAGTACAAATATCAGAACCATTATCTAAACTACATGTATTTGAAGAAACGACAAGAAATTCTTTAATATAAAATCAGTTGCAAAATCCTCTTCTCAACTTCAAATGCATGACACTGATCAGTACATCTTTTCAGTTATAAATTATTTCCGTCAATTATTCTGGATACAATGCAGCCGAACGAAGGTTTACTTTAATGCCATTGATTTCTATAGTATTTAAGGGTACTGTTAAACACTTAAGAGCCCCAAACTTAACTATCTTTATTTGAAGTTAAGCCCAGTACATAGGTTGCTACAGCAAAGGGGAGAGGGAAGAACTCCCCCAGGGCTAAACCCTACTCTTGGCCACTAGCACAAAGATGGAAGAACCACATGCGCAGCAAGAATGATGAGATTTCATTCTGCACACCAGCCGTACCCTCCTAATTTTTCAGTAGATGCAATTTAAATTTCATTATCTCCTATTCGTTTTGTAGTGGGGATGAGCAAGTATGTCAATCTGAGTTTCTCTCATTTTTTCCAGTCTTAAATTCATTTCTCCATATTTTCACATTTTTTTAATTTTTATTTTTAGTCCTCATGAAAATTCATCACCATTTTCCACAAATTTCTCCTAATATTACATATTCTGTGCAATTTTTTATTCCAGCTAACATACTCCATCTATCTATCTATCTATCTATCTATCTATCTATCTATCTGGTATTCTCTTGTGGCTGTACTTTCTTGTGACAACCTTACATGGGCCACATGCTGACAGAGGGTGGGACCAGATTTTTTATATATATAAAAAAAGGGATGTGACTGCCCCCTTTGTACATTAGGCTACATTCCAGCCATGCTGAGTTCAGCGGTATCTACATACACACAGATCCACCTGCCTCTTCTTCCCCCATTGAGGCAAGAAAGAGGCATTATCAAGGACACAATCCAGCAAAACAAAAGCACTTGAAGAGGGCACAGTGCAGAGTCAATGTTTGGTGAATACTGAGGATTTAGATCTCAGGCTTGTGGTTCCTCCCTTCTGCACTAAAGGCAAGTGGCGCAGGGCGCCGAGCTGGCAAGTTCTGGAGGGCGCCAGGGAAGAGGTGGAGGCTGGATGCGGCACCTCCCAGCATCAGCTCGCTGCCCTCGCCTGCCTCCGCCATGCCGCGCCAAAGCAGCGCTGTGCCTGGAGCCTCCACCTGCCATGGCCACCGCGATACGGGCACCAGGAAGAGGCAGAGGCTGAGTGCGGGGCCTCCTGGCATTAGCTTGCCGCCCTCGCCCACGTCACTGAAGCAGGAGCCTCCGCCTCTTCCCTGCCAGAGGAGCTGCCCTCCTGCCCCACAAAGCTGCCGGCAGACCATAAAAAGGTTGGCAACTCTGGGAAACGGGGGGGGGGGGGGAGAGAAGGATCTTTGCACCGCGGCGCCAGATATACTTAAGACAGCCCTGACTAGAGGCATCAGCAAATCTAAGGATGCTTAAAGGTTATAAAAGGGCAGCCCTCCCAAACCATTCCATTCTGTTAGATGCAGTGCTGGTCTCCTTTTTATATTTCTTTAGCAATCTTTTTTAAAAGATTTATATTTGTCGTGGAAAGCATCCAGACAGTTTTCCCAATCTTGCCATATTCCTTGAACCCTTAGCATTAAAAAAAACTTTTCCTCCCTTACATTTTAGGATCACATCTCAGATGCAACAATCATATCTCTCACTCTAGCCCTACAAATAAATATCTGCAAGCCCAGCCTTCGATTACTTCTCCCTCCAGGTACAACGATGATGTCACTGTGAATCCGGGCAACACATCTGGACGAACCTTTCAATGGCTTCATCTGGTTCTTATTCCTTTATTAGAAATCCCATAAATATGCGTGAAACTTTACAGATACCAAAATAATAAAAAAAGACTGCTGAGACAAGTACTTTTCAAAACCTTCTTAGCTGAAATGGTTCAAAAAGGATTGAACAGCTGCATCTGGTAAGTTTTCTCCCAGAGCAAGCCCATGACAGGAGACTTAACTGCCCACCTTTTTCTTTTATCCACCAACCTCAACTGAGCCTTATAAACCTGGACAGTTTGTTTAGCTTTCTGAGGGTCTGGGTGAGTATATTACCAGTGGAAGTGACCTCGGGATCAAGCCCCACTTCCACAAGTTCCCAAGCCCAGCCAAATTATTTTGGCCCCAAGGCAAAAATCCCATATGCATCTCTTCCTTCTGCAACAGTAAGAATGAAACAATAATATAGTAAATAACTAACCATTTGCTGTCCTTTCATGATATTCAAACTCAGCTGCTTGAGCCAGCCCCCTCACTTTGCCTAATGGTAGGGCCAGTTATTAGTATTATTATTTATTAAATTCCTATACTGCCCTTCATCACAAGGCAGTTTACAATACAAAAACACATAAATGCACACCATATTGACACACAATAACCCCTCCCCACACCGTTTAGAAAGCCATAATTGTTTAATTGACAATTGGTCTATTTTATCATCAATTCCACTTGTACTGTCTTTTCTTTCATAGATATACTTTGTTACGTGATTATAACCCCTTAGAGAAAATACTGGCATATAAATTCAAAAATAAAATAAAATGCTGGTGTTTTTTGGTAATCCCCATGAAATATTATGGAAATTCAAGTGGATTTGCTTTAACTCTACTGGATCTGATTTTTGTTTTTTGAACCAGAGCCCACTGAAAAAGCAATGTCTTGCTTTCTCTCTTTTTGTCTTAGTATAAGGGTGGGAGGGGGAAACCGGCGCAGGAAGGAGAAAGAAAAGCAACCTGAAAGGGGTGGGCCAATGACATTCTCTCAATGAATGCAAAAAAAAGAGAAGATAATTGACTCCTGGCAAGGTGTATTGACCCCTATTTTAAGCTAGGAAAAAAAAAACAAAATGGGAAAGCTCCAGTGTAGATAGGAAAGTGGTTTTCTCCCAGTGCCAATGGCTGACGCAAGAAGCCCAAGTCAATTTGAATCTGCAGAGGGAGCTAAAGTCCCTCTTGTCCCCCACCATGGACTTCAATCCAGCCCCCTACATCTGTGTCAAAGGCAGCTGTCTACCAGCTCCATCTGGTACGCCAGCTGAGACCCTACCTACCTGCGGCCTGCCTCACCAGTGGTACATGCTATGGTTATCTCCCATCTTACTACTAAACCTTGGAAAATATAGTGCTCTTTTTGTTTAATTATTTTTTTAAAAAAATCATATGACAGTTTTTTAAGGATTTAAGCAAAATATAAAACATCAAGCATGTCATTTTTCCTCCTTGGGCAATCTCAAGAAATAGATTCCAGCTGGCCCTATATATGAGTCTGAGAGATGCACTTTTGCCCAGTGCAAGTCATCTTTAAAGTAGTCAACTCAGTTTGGTCTAATCAACGAGCAGCATGAACTGGATCACCAAGGGATTGACAAGAATCAGAAACAGCATTTAGCACTTTACTGACCTTGAGTCCACCTTTTCAAAACTCCTTCTGGAACCACAATTTTTTCCAGCCATTTTCAAGTGATTTTTCCACCTCCTCCTGAGAATAAAGCACTTGATTGACCACTAATGTTAAAGCCCAATTCTCGCACTGGGGGGGGGGGGAGACTGATAATAATCCAAAGTAAAGTAATATTAATAAACTCTCTTTTGGAAGTTGCAAATAAATGCTTTGACGTGCTCTTTAGTGTGCAGTGTATTATTATTGCCATCATAATTATTTCCACTTAACTAAAAACCAGATCCTGGGAAAGAGGTACACAAACCAAAATGTAAAAAGACAGAAAATATGTCAGAACTCCATTTTAAAAACCATAGCTATGTAAAATGTGTAATGACACTACATTAATTTTGGTGCCAAGAGACAACATTTATGGGTAATAGTATGCTAAGGGTTAAAGCTTTATATAACAAGTACAAACTATTAGAAATAACCAAAGGAGAATTATGTCCTCTCTTTTATATTTTCTTATCTATTTGGAAAGAAGATTAACTATTGCAGACCTGCTGAATGTAAAGGGAGCTCTGTTTTGAAATGGTGGTTGCTACTTCCTAACACAGTAAGGAGCTTTACATATGCGGGTATTTAGAAGGTGCAATTTCTCCGACTTCAATTCAGCGGTGACCCATTCATTTAGCACTGAATTTGACCTAGAGACGCTTCATCTAATTAATGGATCCTTCATAGTCCCCTTTGGCTGACTTCACCAGCATAAAGAAACATAAACTACCTAAATCTGGACACAAGAGAATGAAAAGCTGGACCATAAAGAGTTCTTCTGGTGGGAGAAAGCTGGAGTGATAATACTGAACTTCTGTTTTCCACACAGTAGGGTACATTCCAAGGTTATGATGACTTTCGAAACAAAATGTGGTCACAGAATAACTGTATTTTGATTCTCTTTCATTAGTTGAAGAGCCATTTGTGCCAGGCTTGAAATAAAACTTTAGATTAGTTTAAATTAGCTTGAATATTTTAGGTGTATTCAAGCAGACAAGAATTTCCAATCATTTTAATGTGGACAAGAAAGGGGGGCGGGGCGGGAGGAGAGGGGGAGAGAGAGAGAAGCCAAAGCTGGGTATTATTATTATTTGTTTGAAGATTATTTGAAGATTTCAGCTACTGTCAAATGTGAAAGACTACACCTTGAACGAATATTGTCTAATCTCTTCACTGAGTTCCTATTGTGTTCTTCCAAGCTCTTGTGTCAGCCCCCAACTCCATGCTGCTAGACACATCCTTGAAAATTCATGCAACAAATAATTTCTCTGTTGCAAAAGTGTGTGTGTATGTTGTGTGTGTGTTGGGATTTAGTTAAAGTCTAGGACTTAGCAACAGCAATCCTTGTTTAAAAAGTGTTGCCATAGCATCATTACTGTAAAAGAAAGCCTGAAAAATCAACTGATTGCAACAGTTTACAGAATAAATGCTCTATCTTCTTTTAAAATTTTATTTCATTCCTTGCTACTCCACCCTATCAAAAGCACCGCATAGAAGAACTAGGTGTTTTAGGAAGTGAAATCATATTGAAAACTTAGCAAAACACATATTTGACAGGGAACATGTAAGTCCCATCGAATTCAGTGGTGCTTACTCCCTGGTAAGTAGGGGTAGCACTGCAGCCTTAGTCTTCTATGTGCAATGGACGTATTCAGCATTTAGAAACTTTCGTTTCCAAGTGATCCAGTCCAGAAAAGCATCACCCCAAGCTTTTTCTGAATGCATAAATCAGCTCCAAATAAACATCAAACAAGAAGAGGCGGGGGTCCAGCTGCAAGACCATTAGAGAGGAGTTTGCCTTCTCTTCTCAAACTGTGCTGTAGGAATCCTGTGGAGCTGTTTTTTAAAAAAAAATGTATAATATACTACCATGAGATCTTCAATTATAATTGTTTATAGTACTACTATTTCAGGAATACCATATGCTCAAGTAATTAGAATCTGCATTGTAGAAAAGGTCAAAATTAATGTTGCAGTTCTTCATAGCAAAATCTGCAGCTCATAGAAAACGAGGAGACACTTCAAACTGAGGAGTAGTGTGTGGGGTTTTTTTCATTACCCTTAATATCTTTTTTCTTCCTCCCTTAAGTACATGCAAAGCCTTCTCATACCTCCCAGCTGTGCTAATTTAGGGCTAATTCATAAGGCCATTGACCACAAGCCAAGGTAGCCACAAAGCAAGCCTTGAAAGCGGGACATTGTGTGTGTGTGTGTGCTCTATGCCTGTGGCTGGTCATAATTTTTCTACTCTTAGCCACTCTTGCATGTGGCATGGTAGGTCACAGCCAAGGAATCAAGTTTTTTTTAAGCAGTCACCACCCACTGGATAGCCAAGTTGAAAGGTTCTTAATCAAAACACTAAACATTTTTTAGAACCATACCAGGTTTAAAAGAAAAATGAAAACCTGGTACCAAGTGTTTCACTATTTGCAGTAAACCAGTAGGAAAAGCTGGTAGAAATAGCTAAATCTTACTTGAACACTGTTGTGGCCTCCATTCTCACAGCGGTAGCCTAGGGGGCGCTGCTTGCCCTACTAGCATTTGGTGTAGAACCAGCTCTGAACCAAATCTTTTCTCTTCCCTTCCTCTGACTAAGTTGTTCAGTACAGAATGGACCTTTCACCAATTTGGGAGCCAGTTTTGGCACACTCTAGAGCCAGCCAGATAAGTTAGTGAATGAGCAGACAAAGATAATGTGCCATTTGAAGCTCCTTTATTTGTCTTCATTTACCTTTTTATTTATGAAATATCCAGTTTTGTTACTCACTTCCTCACCTTGCAGACTTCAAAACAGTGCGCTGACATGTTCAGAGGTGTTCTCTACACTACAGAAATGCAAGTCTGCTCATTGTGGTGGTGACAACTACAGAATTTTTTAGATATAGTAGTTCGTGGTGTATGGATTTAAGATTACTGAGACAAGTGGCATCCAGGAGTTGCAGTGCTCTGGGACAGGAGGCAATCTTTTACTTAACAGATATCTCTTTCACATAAATATATAGTACTTAACTTGAGCCAAAATTCAAGGAAAACATATACAGTCAGTATTGAGACCTCTTTCAGTGCTGGACCAAAGCTTCTGAGCATTCACAAAATATATTCCCCGTGACTTGGGGGGGGGGACACAGGCTGCTTCACGTGTGTAGTACAGTGGTACCTCAGGTTAAGAACTTAATTCGTTCTGGAGGTCTGCTCTTAACCTGAAATTGTTCTTAACCTGAAGTACCACTTTAGCTAATGGGGCCTCCTGCCGCCGCCACACGATTTCTGTTCTCATCCTGAAGCAAAGTTCTTAACCTGAGGTACTATTTCTGGGTTAGTGGAGTCTGTAACCTGAAGCGTCTGTAACCTGAAGCGTCTGTAACCTGAGGTACCACTGTATTAAGAAATAGGCCTTCCATGTCAGAAGATGCAAGTTCCAGGCAGCTATGATGATCTTGCAATAACTTTCTTTTTCAATATTAATTACTAGGACATACCAACCATTCCTCTCCCCTAATTCCAACTCTGGGTTTTGGAACAACACTGTATGTGCTTTTCAAAAATGTCAATTAAAAAAACCTCAGTTGAGTAGAACATGAGACTTTTAATCTCAGAGTCCTGGGTTGAAGCCCCACGTTGGGCAAAAGATTCCTGCATTGCAGGAGTTGGACTAGATGACCCCCATGGTTCCTCTACAGTTCTAAGATTCTATGAACACTTAGCACATTGGGCTGTTGCTTTTTCCCATGGAAGCAGCTGTAATTTGTCGGATATCAGAGGGCGCAACTTCTATGTAGAACAAGACACGTTAGACCATTTCTCATGAACTTGACTCTCTAATCTGATTATTGTCATGTACAATAGAATTCATTTCTTGTTCAAATGAGCTAGCTATCAGCAAAGGAATTATAAAGGAAGGGATCAGACTACCTGTTCTCACTTTGTAAGGGCAAACCTTAGTATTCAGGCCAGTGGCAGAAAGCCTAGTCCCAATGATCCAAGAAGCTTTCATAAGCCCTCTGGCAAGCAATTTAATGACTTCAGCTACCCTTTAAACTAAGTGACCAATCGCTGCCGATGCCTTTGTTATTCATTGTAATAACATTTATCACGATGAGCGCTGTTGGTATTAATATGGATGTAATATATACCTTTTTAATTATAGAACAAGAAAATCCAATTAGCCCTTTGCCTCATCAAAGTTCTTTGCTAACCATTACTATTTAAACACACAGTATGAAACATTTAAACAAAAGACTTATGTGCAACTCTCATGCCGCTCTCCAGTCTTTCTCACCATATGTTTCAATAGGAGCTGAAAACTTCTCAGGGCCAGCTCTACCTGATGTGACGGAAAAAGTCACGTAAATTAATTATTAGCTTGAAGCCACCCCACCCACCCCAAAAAATGATAACGCTGACCAAAAAGCCTGGAAGTATTTGTATGTGAGGAATTCAAGAAGGCAACTGTAGGGATTCTGAGGAGAGCAGAGGAAGTTAAGTGAGTAAGAAAGAGAGGCTGTGTACATGCTATACCTTTAAAGCACATTCAAAGCAAGTTTCCCCCCTCAGAGAATTCTGGGTACTGTAGTTCACCCCTTACACAGTTGCAATTTCCAGCAACTCTTAACAAACGACAGTGCCCAAAATTATTTGAAGGGGGAAACGTGCTTCGAATATGTTCTAAAGATAGTGTGTACACAGATTGGATAGAATTCATAAAGAAGAAGCAAACATTGTCAAGGGAATCCGGAGAGTATATGATGATAACGGCCAGGCAATTCTACAGCCTTGTTGAATGAGGCAGAAGAGGCACAGGGCTGGTGATGGCCAATTATTTTACAGAGAGCTGAAGGTGATCTGAAAGAGGGCTCACTGCTCAGGATGCATTCACAGGGGCAAAGCAATGAATCGTGGGGCAAAAGAATCCTAAACACACTGATGGGATCTGAACAACCTGTGATTGCCCAGGCAAGAGGTACTGGGGTCATGATGGTTTAATGCACTGTGAGTCTCAAGCCAGGACACAGCTCAGCGAGTCTTACTCCTAGAGCCACTGGGGCAATTTGCAAGCGGAGAAAGCTGCTGGTCTCATGTCAGCTATCTTGCACCAACCACCACTGAAGATAGCAGGGAATGGTACTACAGTTCCCAGTGGGATCACACAACACATAGCCCCAATCTCCTCCAGGTCTGGCTCAGTTCTAGGCCTATATGGACATTCACAAACATCAGTCGGTCATCTTAAAAGATAAGCAGATCAGAACCCTTGAGAAATTAACTAAAATTTTCTCTCGCCTCTGATAATTTTCGAGTGCAATTTCTCTTCTCATCCTTTGGTGGAGAATTATCAGGGGGAGAAACTTTTGCCACAACAGGTTTAGAAATCTAGGGTGTAGAGGCCACCATTTTAGGACTATAGTTAATAAGGGATTGCTGCTGCTGCTGCTGCTCTGTTTGCTGCTTTCAAATGAGTCCAGTATTAACACCCAAAGTTTCTCACATTCAGACATTCCCCTGTTCTACAAGTTGGGGAATGCTCAACCAGACAATGGGGGATCCATTATTCACTGGCAGCACCCCATAGAGCCTTGGATCATTCTAATTATCATTTAACAAGTGAAAGCAAAGTTTAATAAGATTGCCACTCCCAGCTCTCCTACCTGTGTAAGTTAATTAGGAGAAACAATAATTGGAAGTGATGTGCAGTAACTGATCCAGAACGGAATGTCCACGTGTTTAAGCAATCTAGCAAGAGCTGTAGTTTATCCCATGAAAAACAAAATGTTTGAGCTCAGCCCAAGAAAATGCTGTCGTTTAACGTACCTTAGAGAGAGGTCAACTTAACTATGTCTTCATTCCTGTTTTAATCCTGTTCTTAAATTTAATCTCATTGTAAAATCCTATACTGCCTCCCACTCCTCTTTTATATATCTGTGTTGTCCATAAGCTAGGAACTAGCAGCACCTCACTCAGACTCTGAATAAAATAAACAGCCCAATCCATATGATGACCAATGATACTGATTTTAGCTCAAGAGACAGTGAGGTATGTAGCCAAAACTAGCCATTAAAAAAAATCAATCCTGGCTTGAATGGCTAAAATCTCCCTGGAAAATATTTGGCTTGCATTTTCAAGTCATATAAGTGTGAAATAATTCTTGATGATTAATAGTGTTAGAAGCTTTAAGGGATTCGTTTAACTTTATATAGTATTGAAGTACATTAAACAACCAGAAGCTTTCTGCAAGTGGGACATCATGGTTTCTAGAGGCATCTGGGTTCCTAGTTAAGAAATAGATTTAGGTTTCTTGAAAATACAAAGGAAGCAATGTCATCAGTTTCCATTGGAAAAGCAGATGTTATGTAACCTCAACAATTCCAATTTCTGTGTGTGTCTTTCTTTTTTGTATGAGGGCCCTTGGTTCTCATAGAGAAGCCCTCAGTTTGACTGTGGTCAAACCCTAAACTAAAAAGTACCTCACAAGCAGGGGAGGTTTTCAACCAGAGCTCAGCTCTGGCAACTGTCAGTTGGGTGTCATCGCCATTCTAAAAAAGCAAGGGAAAAGTTCATGGTGAGCTCTGGCACCTCCTTTTCTAAAAAAATAGCACTGCTCACAACCTTCCTAAAGTTGGGTATTGAAATACAATGACAACACAGTCCTAAACAATTTCCATCTCAATACGATTACACTTCTTCCTGTCGGGAGCTCCGTTCGACTGAGCCTTTGAAATTGCCTCTGACGTGTTTAATGACCTGAGCCTTTGATAAGGTTCCAGGCACATTCTATCCAGCAGGGTTCCCAGCACAGGGAAGGATGAGACACTATGAGCTACATTGTAAAAGAGTTTTATTTCTAAACTACGCAGAACAGAAAAGACATCCTCTCTCTATGAAAGCAGAGAGCAACTGAACTGAGGAACAAAGGAAACATGAAACCACACTAACGTCACATCCTGTCTCCTTTCTCGTGAGACTTCCAATAGCCTGGACTGTCTCTGGAATGTAAACACTGTCCTGTGACTCACAGCAGCTGCAGTGAGAAACAGAAACTAACACTTCCAACTGAATAAAGCCTTAAAAAATAAATTATGTATTCTTCCATATTTATTACATAGTGTCATACATTTGGGACAAGTTGCATTCAGACATCAGGTTTTTTGCATTAGCTATAATGTCAACACTTCTGTCCCAGTTTCGTGCACTACTTTAATACTGCATTACCTGTTACATTATGGAACTGTGGCTTTTTAATCGATATACTGCCATGTCACTCTAAATTTCATTCGTACCTGCAGGTGTGGTATGACACAACAGCAGGTGATATTGGACACCTCGCCGCCACCTTGTATGCACATGCAAGCTTCTGTTCCCCCATTATTTCCCCCATGAAAATGGAAGGAAATAAATGTATGCCAGAATACTGGCCCAAATTTTGTCACATGAGTGGTGGTGATGTCCTTCATGAAAACCATGTGAACTCCTTGGATTTTCCTGGTTAACAGAGTTGGAAATGGTTTTTTTTTCTGGAAGCAACTCACACAGAAATTAGCAGTAAACATCCACTAGAATCTGCTAGATTTCCCCAAGTGGCTTTTATGTCGTAGGAATGATAACATAAAATGCATAGATTATCAGGTTAGGAAATGTCAGGAAAGTAGAAAAAAGGGGTTGTCTGAAGTCTAGAAGGAGTGCAAGATAATATGCTGGGTGACCTGCAAGCACAGGCATAGGCAACCTCAGCCCTCCAGATGTTTTGGGACTACAACTCCCATAATCCCCAGCTAACAGGACCAGTGGTCAGGGGTGATGGGAATTTTAGTCTCAAAACGTCTGGAGGGCTGAGTTTGCCTATGCCTGTGCTAACAGAACGTCATGGCACGTGGTATAAAGGGCTTCAGCTGGAAAAGGCAACCCACGGATTCAGAGAAGCCCCTTGGGTGAATAGAGGCGCCTCCTGCTCACACAAACACCCCTTAGGATCCAACCCAGTATGCCTAATATTTAGGGGCTTTTTTTCAGCCAGAACTGGACACCATTGCCATTCTAAGAGAACAAGGGAGGCGTTCATGGTGAGTCCTGACACCTCTTTTCTAGATAAACAGGGGATGCGGGTGGGTAGGTGTTTCAACTAAATTGGTTTCCTATTATGACATTTTAACATGAGCATAAATCCTCCACAGAATTAAGTCCACCAATTGTATTTTAAGCCTGTGTGTGTGCATGTGTGTGTGTGTGTGTGGTATAGATGTCCTTGATCACAAAAGTTACAATGAAGGCAGCATACCTTTGTATTCACATAGCTCTGTAGGCAGTATCTGAGAGAATATAGAATGAATTGTCTATTTCCATATAGATTATGAACTGCAATTAAGCAGAGACAGACCGAACACTATGCAGTCGTTCTCTGTCTGATACATTACATCAACAAACCTTTCGCAACTAATTATAAAGTTTCCCTTATCTCTATTGACTTTATTTTTTAAAGAAACTAGCGATGCACAAGTACAGTGCGAAATTTTGACCCAACCCCTCCACCCTCTAATTTTAATTCTACGTGAGGCAGTATAGAATAAAGATGTTTTAAATGTATTGAACATTGGTCGTTCTTTTAAAATTACAGGACAAAACCTTTTCTAAAGCATTATTTCAATAAAGCCTCATTACTCACAGTCCACAGAAGTTCATTAGGAGAAGATCACTTTGGAAAGAATTCAACTAACTACCCTTTCTTCTCAGCAGTGAATTATATGAGCTACTTCCTAGTTATTTAAATCTTAAAATAAAAGATGTAAACGCTACAGTGACATCTTAAGATCATTGGCAAGGCAGGTCTTGCCTGCATGGGGAAAAAAATGCCCAGCTGGTCTGGAGATAAAACAGATTGATAATTAGTTGCAAAATGTAACATTTCATCAGGAATATTTTGAATAATCCAATTTATCTTTGTCAGATATGCAGCACATATTTTTTTTCCCTTTGGAGACTCTTTGTTCTTTAACATAATATTATAATTTCAGCCTCCTAATTAACGCGCCAGTCAGTCGGACCTGCCTTGATGTCGTGCTGCAGATCGGAGGCTGATGTTACTGCACAGAGATAAGGTGCTTGCCCTGAGCCACATGCCACCACTAACTACTGTGGTGCCTGCTGCCTGCTTACCATCCTACTGAGGCTTTAACTAGTTTGATATTGATGAGATCAAAGATAGGCAAGTTTGAAGGGAGGAGGGCTTCACTCTGCTGGCTAGTTTGAGTGATTGGGGCCAGTGTACAGCAGCTGGGACCACTATTTCTTTGCACTTTCAAAAGCCGAAAGCAGCCCGCCAGTGTGAGCTCCTACTGGCTCAGGTTTCTAATTAACGGATAAAAATGCATTGTCCCTCCTTAATGTCTGAACATAGTCAGGAAGGTAAAGATATCAGACCGAACGTTCCTTCGCTGAACCTCCAGCTCCCCCAGTGAACAAATGTACAGGCGTTTGATGTTCCTGATTGTGCTGTGTTAATCCTCTTCAGTGGCAGCCTAAAGGGTGGAGGTCTACATGGCTTGATAGGGAAGGACAGAAAAGTTGCTCGAGACAGGGGCGGTAGCGGAGAATTTGAAGAAAGCAACAGCAGGTTGAATGACACAGGAGTGGCTGTAAACACATCTTAGAGAGCTGCCAGCGCCATCTCCACAGACGCCCCATTGTCTCACAGGCTGATATTTCCTTTCTTGTTATAACTTAACACTTTTCATTTTGCCTGTTTGAGGTGGTGTGTGTGTGTGTGTGTGTGTGTGGAAATCAGTGCAAGGAAAGAGCAACTTTACATTTATTTTGGAATCCGGAATGCTGTATTCCGGGGTTGAATGTTCTCCCTACAAATGAAAGCGTGCATTGTAGTCTGTGGATTAGGAAAACTCAAGAAGATGCACTCTTTCCCTACCCCCAAAGAATCCTTGAAATTGTAATCTGGCGAGATGCTAAGAATTCTTTGTTAACAGAAAATAACCTTCCTAGACGAAGAAGACGACGAAGACGAAGATGAAAAAGAAGAATAAATTAAAATGCTTGTTAAACCAATACTGCAACCCTTTGTACACATAACCTAAGGAGGGAACCCCACTGAATACAACAAGGCTAGATATATATATAGCAAGACTTCCTAGCACATACACAAAGTAAAGGCTAATTCTGTTTGATATCTAGCTTGGAATTTTATTTCAAGTTTTACTTTCAAAGTCACACTTTTTAGACTACCAGGGGATGGGAAACCAATGCTTTCCCCATTTTGGAAACTTGATGCTTAAGTATTATTTCATATATCAATATATGATCAGTTCAAATAAGGTAGGTAAGGTAAAAGGTAAAGTAGCCCTGGATGGTTAAGTCCAGTCAAAGACGACTATGGGGTGCAGCGCTCATCCTGCTTCAGGCTGAGAGAGCCAGTATTTGTCCATAGACAGCTTTCCGGATCACGTGGCCAGCATGACTAAACTACTTCTGGCACAACAGAACACTGTGACAGAAGACAGAGCACATGGAAATGCTGTTGGCCTTCCTGTCGCAGCAGTACCTATTTGCACTATTCTGCACTGGCAGAAGCTGAGACAGAGCAACAGGATGTCATACCTTGAGGCTCAGCTTCTGTTTGGACTCTGCTAGTGTCATGTCCTCATGTCCTCGGATATGGGTCACATCAGCACAACGGGACACAGGAGTGAGGAATCATCCCGGGCGGTGCTGAGTTGGGGGAGAGGCATCAGTCTCGGCATTTCCCAACACATCCCATCATGCAGATTAGAACCGCTGACCTTCTGATCGGCAAGCCCGAGGCTCAGTGGTTTAGACCATGCCAAATACTGTGAAGCTGATAGGAGGTGGAATCCAATGACATCTGGAAGGCCACAAATTAGCCATACCTGCTGTAATGTTGCATTGACACATTCAATACTTTATAAGCATAGCCCTTAAAAGTTCTTCTAAAGTGCATGCAGATTATCCATTTCACCAATGTAGTGTCTCATGTTAAGTCACAGAACTAGAGTCAACAGGCATGCTTGGAAGCAATTGACATCGTGGTTATATTTTTAATTAACAGATAGTCTTAGGTTGTGGTTCGAGGACCCGAACCCCGCGAAGTGAAATGAAGACACAGGGACACGTGATATAAGGTTAATGGGCTAGAAAAGGCCACAACTTTATTGATTACAGCAATGAAAAGGTATGGGCGGCTAACAACACTAAAACAGTACAACATGAAACTGGGAGAGGATTAGCAACGTTCTTCACAACCACGGACAAACCACTTTAACAACTATAAATGGTGCAGCAATGGCAAAATAAGGAGCAGAGCTAGCCTTGATGCTATGTGTTGAGGCAAAGAGGATAGTAGGTATGCGGATGAAGTTGCAAGTGCACGTGTGCCGAGGCAAGACAGCAAAATAATACAAATAAAAGGAAAGTAACCAGGCAGTGAAGAAAACTGCACTGTGGCAAAAACAAAGTCGCTAACCCCGCAACATGCACCCAAAACAAAAGGAGGACTTTAGGCAGTATAGACGGGAGGCAGAGAACACGAGAAGTAAAGTCTGAAAGGGTAACGTAGAATTTCTGGAACTAAATAAGCTCAGCAGACGGAAACAATGAGAAAAGGCTTTGGAAATCTAAATGAGAAAATAAGGTAGAATGATGGGAAATCAGTAGGGAAAAACAAGGTACAGGCAAGGGGTTAGCTTGGACAACAGCAACAACACGGCGAAACCTCCCTTTTAAAAGTCCTCTTCAAAGTACAGGCTCCACGTGGTCGCTCAGCTGGGCACGCGGAAGAGGAGATCCTGATGAGTTGACTCGCACAGGACGACGAAGAGAAATGAGGCCGGGGAGAGAGGCGGGCACTGCAGCATAAAGGCTGCTGGACACGCCCCCCCCCCCATGGCACCTGGTTGGACGGCCACCGGGGGGGGGCGTGAGTGCCAGCCAGGTGAGCTGAAGGCAGGGAGCAACGCCCCCTGCTAGGAGCGGTGTTCGGGCTCCCGCCCACAACCACTCCCCTCTCTTTCAGGGAGGAGAGTCTTTCTTGCTAGATCTTAATTCTAAGAGGATCACCTTGGGTCCGACGGTATTGCATAATATATCTACTGATCTCCATCCAAAAAGTTTTAATACTTGAAGAGTTCCATTATATGTGCATAAAACACATTTTGTTCTGACCACATATACAACATTCTACCACACTAACATTATGCATTTTTTTCAGCCTGCCAAGTGTCATTTTATCATGATTTTCCTTTAATAAATGAGGATACCACAAGTATGTATAAAAGATGAGATCTAGCGTGGTGTGAGCAGGCATCCGCAACAGAGCTTCTCTTTGCTCTCCTCCCAGCTGCAGTTCCCTGCACATCTCCAAACCCATCTTCAGGGTGCTGAGGGACCCTCCAGAGCAGATTGGGTGGGTACAGGCGCCTGGAGGTGGGAAACCTATTGTACAAGTAGATTTCTGTTGCACAATTGGGTGGGATGCCACCCACAAATATATATATTCTGTTTGGTCTTGAAATTGTTACTCAGTTCATTTCTCAACAGAACTTTAGAGTTATAGACTTGGATCCAAAGACTAGTGAGTGGATGAAGTGGTTGGGGATCATGGGGACTAGAATCTAGAAATCCATAAATTCCCACCCCCTGGCTTGTATCAATGAATAATAATGGCAGCATTCTGCTGGGACATGGTATAAGTACACCTGTATACAGATATATTTTAGATGGGTGTCCAACTCCACACTATTAATTTGGTTACTGAAACTTGGAGAAAGTGTGATCAGACAAGATACTCCAAGTAAATACCTTGGTGGTGTATACAGGGTCAAGGCTAAAAGGTCCAACAGGAACAGGGAGGGAGGGCGAACCCTGACAGAGGTCAGTAGAAAGGAGAAAAGTAGTTATCTTGTGTTCATAAAAAAAAAAGTTAAACAGGCCAAGACTCAGAAAGATGGTTCTAATGCACTGAGGTCCAAGTCCATGCTACTTGAGACATCCATGATTAGAGCTCATCATGTGATTTTTTAAATTTGAGATTCATATATCATACTTTGAAAGGAATGATTCGTGTTTGTGCTTTTCAAGTCCTGTCGCACACAGAGACTGGTCAAAAGAGATGGGGGAGCTGAAAGATTCTTTTCATTAGCTTTTAAGGCATGTAAGGTCTTATGCTCCATTGCCTCACACTTGAGCTTCCATTTACACCTGCGAAGACAGTACTATAGCAGAAATGACAGTGTACTACACCTACTTGGCAAAGTAGTAAACAACTTCACAGATGCCAAGGGAATAGAAATATCAGGACAACTTTATTTCCTTAAAAATTCTCAAGAGTATTATTCATGCACTATGCATGGTTAAGTTAGTTCTGAACATAGTGATGTTTTGTTTTTAAAAATCAAAAATATATTCCTAAAGCAAATTTAATTTATAGAACCATATTGCCATTTCTTCACTGTCATTTTCACAAGCTATCTTATTTAAAACATGGAAAAATATTGACTTGTCAATTGCATCCAGTAATTTTTAAAGCAAATTATATATATTTATATAGCTTTGAAGTTTATGAGTAAGTAATAAGTGTTGTGTGGACTGAATTACTGTTTCTGGTTGCTGTGAGGTATGGCTATTTCATTATCAGAACTAGGCATCTAATTTTGAAAGCTGGGGTGCAACAGAAGGACAATATGAAAGACTTTAATGGAATATATTTGTTCCCTTGTATGGTGAATATATGCACTGGAAACTAGTGCTGTGCTGAAAATATCTCCTGCATTATTTCCTACCATTCTTCATCAATTTATAAGAAAAGAAGCTACCTTTGGGTGGCATGAAGGATTTTTGTTATGCTTGACCTTACTTCTGTGGTGCTCCAGGATAGATTGTTTTGTGTGGGGGTAAAGCTATTAGACAGTACTGTTAGGTCCTATTAGTGCTATTAGGTCCTGCCCACCTAGCAGTTCGAAAGCACCCCTAAGTGCAAGTAGATAAATAGGTAACACTGTATAGCGGGAAGGTAAACGGCGTTTCCGTGTGCTGCGCTGGTGCTGGCTCGCTAGAGCAGCTTCGTCACGCTAGCCACGTGACCCGGAAGTGTCTCCGGACAGCGCTGGCTCCCGGCCTCTTAAGTGAGATGAGCGCACAACCCTAGAGTCGGACACGACTGGCCCGTACGGGCAGGGGTACCTTTACCTTTACTTAAAGCTATTAGGCAAAAAAAAAAAAAAAATACTTCAACACAAAGCTTTTAAGCATGGACCTGTGCCTGGAAAGAGCAGGGTGAAAGATAAGTGTGAATAAGCCCTTAGTTCCACTGATTTCATTGGGAATTTAGCACAGCTGGTTTAGTCTGGATCCAACCATTGTTTATGTCATGCTTCATGTTCTATGCACAACACCCTAGTACACAAATAGCATTCAATCACTGCTAAATGGCAGCAGCAAGCATTAATGAAATCTTTTATTATCCCAATATTTAACTTATAGATGGTTCATATTTAATCCCAAGTTTGCTATCGGCATAGTTTTTACCTCCCTCCCTCTTTCCCCTGCCTCAGACATTTCCAACTTGACACAAAGAGCGGGCTGTTTTTTCCAAGCTTCCAGAGAACATTCACATACAGAAATTATAGGTACCCAAATAATTTATTTACATCTTCACCTTTCTACTTCATTACAAAAACACACCGTCCTCTTCTGCAACAGCCAGTGCTGATCTTTCTGTACTGTCCTCCCCAACCGTTTCCTTGCTCATTCTTCCCAAGCTTAAGAAATGCAGTCATTTCTAATTATATCTTCTCATATTCCCTCTTGCTTATTACCTGCCTCGTTGCTCAATCTATTTCACTCTGCTTAAGAGGATGCAGTTATTTTGCTACATCCTTGTGATCACAAACCACTTAGAATTCCCACCACTGGCCTTATGCTAACACTTTGAGTCCAGACGCACAATCCTGACCACGTGAGGTGGTGCCTGGAGGATTCTTGAGTAGGGAACTGCAAGGTCTTAAAGTCTTTTGAAAAGCCTACAAAATTCTCTGCTAGGTGGCTTTGGGTAAGCCGGTGCAGAAACAACGTAATGATCTTTTCAAGCTGTAACAGTTGAACATTGGCCAAGGTGGGTAGAATCCTGACCATCTTGACATTTGTTATCAGCTTGAGGCTCCTTATGATAATAATCCAACTGCTTCCAAAGACTGGATAATGAAACATACATGGTGTTCCACATGTATCCAAAGACTTATCTGGGTCCAAGTGTCATAAGTCATAACCAGTGTAGCACTGATACTCCCAGGGGTGGTGGTGGTGGTTAATACTCAGCAATACCACTCGCAGGGCATGCACAATAGTGTTTTCTGCTCATGCACAGGACGCATAATATGGAAGCCAAAATCTTCTGTCTTGATAATGAGCCAATTTGAACTATTTCTATTAGACTGAAATTTAAAATCTATTTCAGTAAAGCTGGATGCTTAATTGCTGCTTACATTTCCTACACACTATATATAGGGAGCATGAAAACTTACTGTTGACTTTAGTGGAGCCTACGTTTCAGAAACTCAGCATGTGGTAAATAAAGCACAGAGATTCTATGCAGGTAATGCAAACATAAAGTAATTGAAATTAAGTAGCCTCTCTGCATAGATTATCTGCTATTATTTAGGGCCCAGAAAACTCAGTGGTTGCTTTCGTTCACAGGATCAGACTTTAGGTTTGCAAAATGTTATAAACCATCATCATTTAAAAAAAATAATGAGGAGACATAATTTCAAATCCTCAATCAAACATGAAGTGCACTGGGTGACCTTGGTCCATTCCCTATCTCTCAGCCTAACCTACCTCAGAGGGTTGTTATGAGGATAACATGGGGTGGGAGAATCATATATGTTACGCTGAGCTCCTTGGAGAGGCAGAATAGAAACATAGTAATAAATAAATAAATAAAATAAATACTTCTTGACCTCCTTCAGCCTTTCTGCAAGAAGGTTCTGTCTTGCTCCTCATGGTCTTCAACATAAATCCACTGAGCGAGATCATCAAGTAGCCTGGAGTGGGATGCCATCAATATGCTAATGACACCCAGCTTTATTGCTCTTTTATATATGAGTTAGGTAAGTGCTAATTGGTGCTCAGAATTAATAATGCTCTGCATAAAGGCCAAAAGCTTATGTTCTGTTCTGTTCTGTTCTGTTCTGTTCTGTTCTGTTCTGTTCTGTTCTGTTCTGGGTGCTATCCCACTACCCCTAAAAGATCAGGTCTGCAGTTATAGTATGATTATTGAGCCTCCCTGGACACTAGAGACCCAAGTGGCTTCAGCAGCACAGAATGTCAAGACCGTAGAGGTCAGGCTTCTCTTCTACAGAGGATTCAAAGTGGGTAAAATAATTGCACTCAGTGACAACATCAGATGTATATAAACAGCGAGAAGCACTTGTGCAAAATGGGCCAGTTGTGCCAGTACTTCTCCAGACTGAGGATGTCACATAGCCCACCTCTGACTCAGAGGACTACAGCTCAGAAGCCCTAGCAGGATTACAGTCTCCCCTACTCTATCAGAGTGGGCAACTCTTATAGCAGGCTGGGCCCCTGTAAATGAAGAGGTTCCTCTCGCCAAAGGCAGAACTAGCAGATGAGATAGAGCTGCAGCTCCTATTTAACCCTCACTTTGAGCATGCCTTGTGCTGAAGCAACATCTGAGTTATGCTCTTATGAAGTCTCTAGTCTAAGCCTGCATGGAGCTGTCCATGGTCCTACACAAGCCTTGTCTCAGTACAGTGGTACCTCGAGTTACAAACACCTCAGGTTACAAACACTTCAGGTTACAAACTCTGCTAACCTGGAAGAGTCACCTCGAGTTGAGAACTTTGTCCCAGGATGAGAACGGAAATTATGTGCCGGTGGTGCAGCGGCAGCAAGAGGCCCCATTAGCAAAAGCATGCCTCTAGTTAAGAACAGTTTCAGGTTAAGAATGGACCTCCAGAACAAATTAAGTTCATAACTAGAGGTACCACTGTACTGCTATCAGCATGCATTGCATGGATGGCTACCTTTGATGGCAGACAAAACACATTTGGAACTCCTGTGCTGAAATAGCTCCACTGACCTATTTCTGAGCCTTATTCATAGTGCTGGTGCTTACAAAGCGCATAGTTAAGCAAAGAAATTCACTACCACAAGCTGTGGGGATGACCACCAACTTGGATGGCTTTAGAAGAGTTTGAGATACAGTGGTGCCCCGCAAGACGAATGCCTCGCAAGACGAAAGAGTTTTCCGTTTTTTGAGGTGCTTCGCAAGACGAATTTCCCTATGGGCTTGCTTCGCAAGACGAAACGTCTTGCGAGTTCTTGCGAGTTTGTTTCCTTTTTCTTAAAGCCGCTAAGCCGTTAATAGCCGCTAAGCCGCTAAACCGTTAATAGCCGCTAAGCCGCTAAGCCGCTAATAGCCGCTAAGCCGCACTTCGCAAGACGAAAAAAACCGCAAGACGAAGAGACTCGCGGAATGGATTAATTTCGTCTTGCGAGGCACCACTGTAAATTCAAGGAGGATAAGACTATCATTAGCTAAATGATTAGAGGCAGCATACCTCTGAATACCAGACATTGGGGAGCGAGTGCAGGAGAGATCTAGTAACACAATATCCTGCTTAGGAACTTGCCATAGACATGTAGTTGGTAACTGTGTGAAAAAGGAAACTAGGCTAGGCAAGTATTTGGTCTGATCCAGCAGAGCTTTCCTTTTAGTGTTACACTGCTTGGGACCTGGGTACCCAAAGGAATATCTGCTTTCACATTAACCTACTCATATACAGAGTGAGTCTTTTAAAAGAGGCCCTGTGGAACATGTGTATTCTGTATCCACAGACTCACCCTGTATTTTGATCATATGTGGAGACACTTGGTCCGGTCACCCCAAATGAGGTAGTTGGCCACAGAGGAGAGTGCTTCTTTGTTTCAGCACCCTATTTATGGGACTACCTCTTCAGGGAGACTCACCTACCTTTTACATGAATGTCCTCTTGACACCAGGCAAGAATCTATTGATTTTCCTGGGTTTTAATTAACTAACATATGTGGTTATGGGGCATAAAAACAGAGCCAAACTAAAGTTGGTGCAATGGATTTGGAAAATCAGGAAACGTAATCAGGATTTAGATGACTGACATTCTAATCTCAGTGGCATATTTTACTTTTATTAGATCCATGGGGTGGGTGGGTGTTCTTAAAAGCAGTTAAACAAAGCTACTGAAAGCCAGGTTCAGACAGACAGACACATCCCTAAATTAAAAGGAAAGTTTCTCTTTAGCAATTTGATCAGCAGCTCTGGCTGTCACTAGGGAATAAATCAATTTGTAGCAGCAGGGTTATCTATTTAAGTGCTAACCCTGAACAGCTTAATTGAGGAAGTGTGTTAAAAGCTAAAGGACAATGGCCACATTAAGTGCATGAAGGCTGTGTTGTCAAACTGTTGATGTTGTTGTCTTCAAGATGAAAATCTTTTGCACTCTCGAGTCTTCACACACTTCTTTCAGCTAATCAATGGAATATCCAATTCCTGGTGGTTCCTGATTTGTAACTACATTTTAAACTTTATAAAAGGTAAATATGTGATCATAAATAGAAGAATAGACTCATAGGGACCCCAAGGGTCATCTAATTAACTAACAGTATAGTTCCATACATTCCTATGAAAGGTAAGCCTCTTTGGTTTCAGTGTGACTCCCAGGTAAGCGTGTGTAGCAGGGATGGGAGACATATGTAGGTCCAGAAGTTGCTAAACTACAAATACTAGCATCCCTGGCCATTGGCCAAGCTGTCTGGGGAAGATAGCATCCGATAACATCTGGAGGCCACAGATTCCACACCCCTGCTGTATACAATAGGCAACTTGAACTCTTTAACCGTAATGCTATGCCTGCTATTCCTATCTGCATGTTTACCTATTTTGGTAATAAAGTAGAAGAGCATTTATTCCTTTCTGTTCCACAGTACTCATGAGAAGTCTCATTTAAGTGCAATAAATGAGTTATGGGGCAAAGTACAGTATGTCAAATTATTCACAAGGCGTCTGGAGAGCAGACAGAATGTCATTAGCCTGTGATGCCTTAAGTTTATTGGCCTGCATCTCCACTGAGGGGTGCAAGCCACACTCCAAGCACAGTGTCTGCACCGTGCAGCTTCAGCCTGCCCCCCCTCCCCACTCCTGCCAACTGAAGTCCTGAAAAACCTCCCCCACCCCCAGCTGACAACTGCATACAAGTTTGTTAGTCATCCTTCCATGCTCCACAACAACAAATACCTATGTAAGTCATCCTATTGTTGACATCCTCCAGTGCAAGGGTGGGGAATTAGATCTGGCTGGGAGCTCAAATTGAGAAGTGGCCAACCCCTCCCCACACAGCCCACTTTAGCAGGTGGGCAGAACCAGCCACCTGTTGATCACCTGACAGCAGGTGACTGAAGGTTCAAGGAGAGGCTGGTTGAATTCAAAACAGAAAGAATTCGAGCCAGAATAGCAAAGGAAGAACTGAGAGCACACTCTCGTGTATACTTATTCCATAACAGCCTTTCATGTGTTCACTCACATGGCTGGAATTACTGCTTTTCACCCTTTTACCCTTCCTGCTGTCCCAAGGAACTCAGGGAAGCACCCATCGAGATATCTCTGGCTTTATTTTCACAAACATATTGCAAGGTAGGTTAGGTTGGCAGATACGCTATTTGCCTGAGCTGAAAACTCGCTCCAGTCCATGTGTGCCACTCTATTATGATTTTTACTACGGCACCTTGTAGCTTCTAAGTGGGACCAGTCTTGTCTAAATCCCTGCCCAGCAAAATAAAGTCAAAAACAGAGAGAATGTAGATTGGATGTCTTGTGTCCTCATTTGCTTTGCTTAGAAAAGATTCTGGAAGCTAAAAGGAACGAAGAAATGATGTGGTGGTTTTATTCTAACCCCCACCCCACTTACAGTGGAGGGAGCTTCCGTAATATATCACACTTTACTCCTTGCCACAGAGGTACTTTTATAACTAAAGCAGGGTGGTTTTTTATGGGTTAGATGTTGTTGTCCTAGCGTACCCACAGCTTGTATTCTCTTGATACAATATATGTTTGTTCCCTACTTAATTTTTAATGTATGTATTTGCTTTTATATTAAAATTCAATAAAATTTTAATTATAAAACATAATATATCACACTGAAATATATGTATCTGCAGAGAGATACAGCTGTGGTTTTACAACAGATGCACTTTCCACCACACAGAGATATAGATATATAGACACACACGTATAAATATATATATTACAGTGCAGATTTTAACCATTAAATAAAATGTTTGAAGCTTGACTCCCCCTGAATATGTCAGGAAGGACTAGGTACAATGTCAGTGGGATGTGGAGCAACACACAGCTGATTTCAATATTAAGAGAATGAAAGATGTTATTACGAGACGGCAAGCAGGAAGTTTCATGAAAGGTTCTCCCTCCCCACTCCATTTTTTAACCATTCAAAAGATGCTGAACCTAATGAAACATCCATTTTAGCCCTTGATCCTATGCTTTAGATGCAGCCAGGAGGTGGTTGCTGGTGGACTATTGTCTTTTGCATCAGAGAAGCCATGAAAGTTAATAGCCTTACCAAAGTTAAATTACCAAAGTTAAAGTTAATAGCCTTACCAAATGTATCTGAAGAAGTGTGCATGCACACGAAAGCTCATACCAAGAACTGAGTTAGTTGGTCTTTAAGGTGCTACTGGAAGGAATTTGTTTTGTTTAGCCTTACCAAAGACATGGCTGGCATGAGTGCCTGGCCTCCCTGAGCACGTGTTGCTAGGATCCAAACATCCCAGCAGGGCCCCTAGCTGCTAAGAAGGAGCCAGCACCCACTTTCTCTTACTGGTTGGTAGCAAGGATTAGGATGACCTGGGAGCATTTGCCCTGCTCCGGTGGCCCCTCTTCCTTGCTGCCATCCTAGCCCCCAGCACAGAGCAGGCAGTAGTGGTTGTCCTTGCAGCTCATTTGCCATCCCAAGCTACTGATGATTACAGTCAAATGGAGCACTTGCCTGCCCTCCGCTCCTGGCTCTCGTCACCATTTGCTCACCTGCTTGGACAGAGATGCCTGCAAAGGGCCCCTGCCTGCCCTCTTCCACTGTGAAGCAGTGAAGGCCCACATATCCCTATACCTCTAGCCCTATATTGCATACTTTTGTGATCTGCCAGCCAAGCATCACATGAGATGCCACTGGGTGCAGCCTCCCACAGTACACTGGCAAATGAGTCCTAGGGGCAGCGGATGCTCCCTCCCACATTCCCCCATAAGCACTTGGATTTGCGACCCTAAGATGTGCTGTTGCTCAGCATCCCCATCATACAGCATCATGCGGCACAAGCTTCCTTGCTTCTCATATGATGCTCAGACTTCTTTGTGATGCAACATAGACTGAAGGAATCATTAGAGCAGAATTTTTAATAGCTACTGTTGCACTAACCCTAAGACGGAGCCCAGATCAATAATACTGTGTGTGTGTGTGTGTGTGTGTGTGTGTGTGTGTGTGTGTACACACCAGTGCCTCTTTTCTTTTCTTTTTACTGCCCATGGCAGTGATTTTCTGCTAACACCCACAACACTTTTATCAATACATGAGTACTGGCACCTCATTTTTATTTTTACAAAAAAACAAACAACCCAAAAAACACACATTCCCTTTTCTTGGTTGATGATTTACCAAACCTCATTTTACTTCATTCTGAATTTGCGGGTAATGGAAAAAGGAAACAAGATTCTTACTACGGACCAGGTGGAAACACAGCTCACATTATTATTCTTCCTCTATAAAAAAGAATGCCATTGTAATTTATTGGTCAGGTGCTGAAGTTTAGTGCAAAGTACATTCACCACAGCAAACAGAGAGTGTCTTAACTGATTTCAAATCTCTGTTTTAGTTATGAAGCCAAAAAAGCACACCATGTCCTGGGTTTGATTTTTTAAAATACTGAGAACTCTATAATTATAGCATCTTTGGCTACATTTTCCGCAGTCCAGGTGCACTGAAGCTCAGCTACATTCCTATTTATTTATTTTTAATTGAGTAGCATAACGATCAAAGCATTTTCAGACTGTTGTCTAATCTGTGTTTCTGCATACTCCAGTGTAAATCAAAGGGCAAAATGTCTTTCTCTTTTTAAAAATAAAAGCTGCAGCAGGCCCCAATCTAGAAGGGATCCAAGGACTAGAAACAGGAGAACATGTATCTTTTCCACGTGCCATTTATCTGTCTCATGGGCCACTCCAGACTGGTGTGGGGCTTTTTGAGAGTGTATTCTGCAACTTGCCATTGATGCAATAATACTAGTGCATAAGTGATGGATTGATATAAGATTGTGCCCCTCTCATCATTCTGCTATATTATACAATATGAAGAGGAAACCGGAGTCTATTAGTTGTTTTGCAATACTTGTGCAATGCTATCACATCATGGCCATCTGGAGCAGCACTCTTTTACAACAAAAAAGACATAAAAGTTTCAGAATTTCAGCAGGAAGTTACAGGACATGCACTGATTGCTAACAATGCAGTATGTACACTCCAAAACCTTTGCAGGTCTTGAAGGTGAGATCATGCATAAGTGCCCTGATACCCTAATGAACACAAAGCATCAATATAAAGGATGCCTGGAGGAGTCCTAAACCCCCTGCCTCAAAACTGCTTTTAGTCGCTGAAGAAGAGGGGAAATAAAGTTACCATGCAGGCCTTTGTTTCCTCCAAAATGAATAGGCAGTTCAGGAGGAATTTAGGTTGGGGAAATCATGTGGGACTTTTGGCAGGATTCCTGCATTGTAGGAGGTACAGCTAGATGACTCTTAGAGCCCCTTCCATTTGGAAACCTGAGGCAAACCATAAATTGGCACCCCCGTCCCCACCAGGAAAGATGGGGGGGTGAAGACCTACATCAGAAACAAGCAGACCTACATCAGAAACAAGCATTGGGATCTACTGCCCCTGTGGATTCTGCTGCCCAAGGCAATCACCTCACTTTACCTCATGGGTGGGCCGGCCCTGACTTTCAAATAATACTGGGGTGGGGTGGTTTTAAAGGGACACACATATTCAGCTTGCACACCACATCAAGCACAACACCTTCTGATCTTACTTTTCCCCACCTAAGAGGCAGGTATATAGAGCAATGTTCCACAGTCTTACAAAAGATGGTTACTGCAACTGATTCTTAGGCTTTCATAGACATGCTAAACCACAGATCAGAAGCATAAGGAGATTTGCATGTGGACACTACCTGGCTTTAAGCAGATTGCTTTGGCTTTTAGTGGATCGCTTGAAATGAAATTTATTCTAGAATATGAAAATCCAGCTGGAATTGCAACCTCTCTGTACACCATCAACATTGCAGCAAGCTTCTTCAGAGTTTAGCAGTACAACCAAATCAACAACCCGGCAGGAGCTGTAATTTGAACACACACCAAGGCTATAAAAAGTCTCTTTTCTAACGTCTTCGGCTAAACTATGTTGTAGTAAAGCTTTAATTTTTTTTAAAGTTTAAAGTTTGAATTAGAGTCTGGAATGTTTAAATTCTCCACTGAATAATAAATAAAAATAAGTCCTCATAAATTATCCAAAAGAACATTCTGTAGCTCACTTGCTTTACATTACCTTGTGCACATATTAAACGTTTAAATTGCCATGTTAGATTTACTACATCAAACTTTTCCTGCATTTTCTCTATCCAGAGACAGAATTCAAGTTCAGAAATGTATCATTTTCTCACTGGCCACATCATAAGGTCAACTCAACCCAACACAAAGATGCAAGCCAAAATGTTAAGCAGAGTCTATAAAGATGGCATTGATGTTATTAGTTCACCTCTTTGCTAAACTTTTGTGTTGCTGAAATGAAACTAATCCGTAGCTTATCACAAGATAGCATGAAAAGTTCTAAAAATGTGTTGTTAGCTAAAGGCATTGAAGGAAGAAAAGTGCTTGAGGTTGCAAACCTGTGCCCCAATACCTGAGAGAAAGTCCCACAGAACTACTTCTGAATAGATGTGTATTGGATTGTTCAATTAGGTAAGTCTACAAGTTTAAACTATTAACAAGTTGGCAAGAAGCCCTCTCCAGAAATTAGGGCGATACTACTCACCTGTTGTTTACAAGCAGCTATAATGACCAAAAGTCATTGGGAGCTTTATTTTCCATGAATTTGTTGAATACTGTTTTAAAGCTATCTAAGCTAGTGGCCATCCCCACATTCTGGGACAGCAAAATCCATTGTTTGCACTATGCAAAGAAATGCTTCTGTCATCCACCTTTAGAGGACCTTGGATTTTAGTATTAGGAGGGAGGAAAAGATCTAGCTAGTCTGTCCACATCAAGCACAATTTTGTAAACCCTAATTTTTGCTCACCTTTCCCCCAAACTAATTATTTCCTAAGATTTCCTCATAGGGAAGTTGTTCCAAGCCCCCTGGTTATTTTGACTGTCCTTTTCTGTGCCTTTTTTTTCAGCTCTGCAAGGTCCTTTTTGAGATACACTGACCAGAATTTCACACAATATTCCAAGTGTTTTCCAATATAAAAATATTAGATAGTTTTATTTTCAATCGCATTCTGTAACAATGAATTTGCTTTTTCCACTGCTGCTGCAAACTGGGTCGACATATTTATTGAGATATCTACCACAACTCCAAGCTCTCTTTGCTGGTCAGTCACTACCCACTCAGATATTATAGTCAGTCAGTGATATTCACAACTTAGGAATGGGTTAAGTCAAACCCTTTCTTGGCAAAAAAATATATTTTTTTAATCCTGTATAGCATCTAAAGCAAGTGGGTGGCTTTGTGAAGTATCTGTTGAGTCTCTCTCTGGAAAGCGCAATCTATTTGATTATTAATGATAAAGTTTATGTCATAATAGCAGCAAGTTGTCATCACTGAGATTTTGGTTTGGCTGCACTCTTGGGAAATAGAGTAAATCACAATATACTTGTGTTGAAACTCTTGCAGAAGACACCAATTTCTGTTCCCCATTACTAGGCTGCAGAATTATGTGCAGCCTCTCTTCTGAGAAATGCCTATATTTTTATTAACAATCATCTTGGCATTTCTCATTCTATGATTAGCTTATAAGATGATTAATATAACCACTGTATTTTTGTAACATCTTGAATAAACTAAAACCATTACGTTTGAAGAACATAACCAGCATTTGTGGAAACCATTTCCCTCCAGAAAAATATATTAAAAGCTCTCTTTTTAAGACTTCACATATGGCATATAGTTCTCTGTGTGTTTGTCTGTTTTCAGTAGCAGAATAAACTCTGACATAATGACATTCACATCTCCTATGTGGGAAAGGGGCTGCATTCTCCACTTCTAAAACTCTCCACCATCATGCGCAGATAGCAACCAATGAAAGCATCATATGAAAAAAACCCGTGACCCTCCAGAGCAGTGTTTTCCAAACTTGGTTCTCCAGCTGTTTTGGTACTACAACTCCCATCATCCCTAACTAGAAAGGCCAGTGGTCAAGGATGATGGGAATTGTAGTCCAAAAGCAGCGGGAGACCCAAATTTGGGAAATGCTGCTCCAGAGGTTGCTGGACTACCACTGCCATCATTCCTGGCTGTTGGGTATGCTGGCTGGGGCTGGTGGGATTTGGAGTCCAGCAGCCTTTGCTGCTCCAGTTAATGATCATGCTACCACACCAAGATTCAGACACAGGCTTGCAATTGAGACTTTAGATCCCTGTAAGGGACAACTGCATATCCCTGCATTGCAGGAGGTTGGACTAGATGATCCTTCCAACTCTATACATCTGTGATTCAATAAATAACAGTGCATTACCTGGACAAATTAACAAAGGAAGAAACGCATCTGTAACAGTGAAACCAGAAACCTCCATCTGCTCCAGCTGCAATAAAACATGTCTCTCCTTTATTGGTCTCTACAGCCATAGCAGGCACTGTAAGTCTCCAACGGTTTGACTTTACCCCTGAGAAGGATGGATGCCAACTATGTAATATCATCAATTTAACTCATCCAAGTGATGGCATGTCATTGAGTGATACAACAAGTCCTGATTGCAAGGCTTCCTCTATATTTTGGTGTGGTGCCTTGATCAGTGGCTATAAACATAATATTGCCTAACATCACAAAGATTCTAACACTGCATAATTTTCAGATACCAACCAAAGAAAGTATGATGTGAAAAAGCAGAAGTGGCACTCCAGGCGTGGTTGGATCTCAACTCCCATCATCCCTGAACACTGGCCATACTGGCTGGGAGTGATAGGAGTTGGGAGCCTCGCATATGAAAAGGGAAAGCAAGTCAAGGCTACAATTCTGCACATAGAAGTAAATTCCATGGAATAAAGTGGGATTCGCCTTAGAGGATGTATGCATCAGATCAGGTTGCCCTTTTTTATGGTGTTAGAAATGGATATGAATATGTAAAGCCATAAATTATTGCTAGAGATTTGGGGCTTGGAGGAGAGAGGGGGCAGGCACCGGGCTTTTGCAATATTATCAATTGTTTATTCAAAAATTGATTTTGCAGTATGTCTACTCTGAAAATGCTCCTTGTCTTTTTAAAGAAACAATAATATTTGTACTTAATTCTACATCCACCATAAATGTGTTTAACCTGCTTACTCAAAAAGAGTCAGGACCTGGTTGCTGGGTGGTCTACATTTTTCAGCCAAGTATTACATAATTTGCGTATGAACTACATGAAAAACAGAATTAGGAACATTACTGCAGAATAGACCAGACAGAAACAGAATCGCCACCTTTTGCATTCTCTTGCTCCCATCTTTCCATTTTAATTATACTAAGCCACAATGTTTCCATTCACTCCTTTGCCTTGAAAATTGGCATCACATGTTGATGACAAACAGAGATTGTAAAAATATGTCGAGCGTAGTTGGGCCATATACTAAATGGGGTTTCCCACAGCCGCATTTTCCCCTGCACAGTGGTGACACAGTTCCACTGATTTTGCCACTTTTGCTCAACATGCACTGAGCTGCCTAACCTTTGCTTCCAACAAGACAGGTTCCGAGTATTGCGAAATACAGCAAACTGAACACATGTTGAATTGATTGACAAAGGCAGGTTCCACGGGGATCTTCTCTTGAGATCCACCTGAGAATGACCACGTAAGTATAGCTCACCATAGGAAAGTGCATTTCTGCAAATCCACCCCATGAGAAACACGAGTTGGCAGTGCACACAAAACTGGAGGTAGGGGGGAGAATCTTGTCATTCACAGCACCAGTGAGTACCATCTTAGGCAAAGAGATGAAAACAATCCACAGGAGTTGAGAAGGTGCTGTGATCAGGTGGCTTGGCTTAGTTGAGAGGTCACACTGAGAGGAAGGGAAGTCCAGCTGCTAGGAAGAGAAGATACAATCTATGGGGATGGGGGAACGCTCTCAAAATTTAATTTATGCTTTGAAAGATTGGGATCTTCTTATCTAAATCACTTGGGCCCCAAAATGAAGGGTGACCGTCTCCATCAACCCCACCGCTATTCACAGTAAGTAGACAGCAAGCAAGTCTTTTTTTAAAAAAAAAAAATACCCCAACCCACTCCAAGTCCCATAAAATCAGGGTGTGAAGCATCAGGGAAAGAGAGAATCATATTAATAATTCATTCCAAGCAACCCCCTGGAGCAGTTTTACTATGATATGCTATGCAGAATGCTTCAACACACTAATTAATATTTTCAAAGTGTTCCATGAGCTCCTTTTAAAAGCACTTTTGCCTTCCATTGAACATTCTGCATTGTAAATAAGATCAATCCTGTCCCCCAAACCTACTGATGAGTTACTCTCCTCAGCTGGCAATTTAGGAGCAGAGAAAGATTTTCCCCTTGAATCCAAAATAACCAGTGCAGCTATCTTTTTGGTAACCTGCACATCTTTTGTTCCAAAAATGAACAGGGATAAATTATGCTCCCTTTGAGAGGCAAGTAACTGCAAAATTCAGGTGAGCCCAGGAGATACTCTGTAATTTGCACTTAATGATTGTATTGCAGGGTCCCCCGTTGCATTGCTCTTTCAGCTAACAGCGAAATAAAGTCACTGTAAAAAAAAAAACCTTAATATTTAAAAAGAAGCAAATTCTTATTTTGTTTATAATACTGATTACAACGTTCAGTGATGAATTGGTTCTCGGATGCAGCGACTAAATCAACCTATGTACTCGCCATAATAATTCTCATTACTAAAGCCCTGTTGGTGTTAAGATAGGTTAGGGCATATCATTGATTGATGAGTTTTAATCCCAAAAGAATGGCCTATAAGTATCTGAAAAGATTCCCCCTGTAGCTTTGGAAGGTTGTTTGTTTTCTTATCAAAAATGGTGGCTGCTAGTAGTGGGAATATCACACAAGATAGACAGTTGCCAGAGTAGTTAAGATTATTTTTCCTTGGGGATGATGAGTGGTATTGGCTTTTTATTATTATTATTCAGAGGCTAACATATTGTCACGAATTTCTGTTCCTCAGATCAGATGGGCTGATGACACGAGGTGTTATTTGTGTTGCTTGCTTGCTTTCCCCAAAAACGAGGAATTAAGAGACAACATTCTGCCCCCCCCCCCCAGTAACATGCCTTCATTAATGTGGTCAAAGCCAATGTCTACTATGGAGATATAGCCATTTTATTAGAGAGAGAGAGAAAAGATGTCAGTACGTACCATGAAGTTGTTACAGTAAGTGCCATACTTTTAACATTTGGGGGAGGGATGGAGGCACCAGCACTGCATACACTTGAGTACCCCCAGATAAAAAGCAGTGGGTGTAACTCATCTCAATGCCTGGCATATTGCAGGATGTTAGGTCTCCCAGATTCAGAGTATCCACGAAGGCTCACTTGTCCTGTAAATAAAGTGCTAGTGAGCAAAACAAAATGAACCTGTAAATCTAGATGGAGATCGTGCCCTGGAACCTGGTGGACCTAAGAGATAGGTCGTAGCTCAGTAGCGGAGTGGCATGCCTTGCATACAAAAGGTGCCAAGTTTAATCTTTGGCATCTTTAGGTAGCTCTGGGTGACACTCCTATCTGGAACTCTGGCAAGTAGGCAGTGCAGGCAAAACTCAGCTACCCTGCAAAGCCTCCAACATGTCCAGGCCAAAAACCAGGCCAAGCATCATCCAGGCCATGGTCCTGGGTGAGTCACATGACCTGTGCAAGATTGCAACCCTGAACAAAGCACTTTTTGAGTCAGGATTGCAGTGTCCAAAATGGCCGCCATGCTCTTGTGTGAAAACACGGGGTGGTCCAGTTTTCCCAGGATAGTTGAAAGAGCGGTATGTGATTGATCAATGGTCTACCTCAGTGTAAGACAGTTTCCTATACGTATTCCTGTTGTGATAGTTGGCACACCTTACTCCTTTTGGCTCCCTAAATGTGATATAAGCATCCTCTTTAGCTTATGTTTAACCTTTTAACATCTTTGAGCTCTGCTCCCATCTGCTCTTGGTATTCTATATTTCTGAACAGCAAAGTTCTGTTATATGAACTAGCCTGAAGAGACCACTGGAATGTGGAGTGTGTTCTCATAATGCTGAAAGCTGGCCCTCTAGAAACCTAGATTCCTGGGAAATCTACATTTCATGGAGAAAATGGAGAAACTCTTGCCACAAGAATCCACTGTGAGATTTCAATGATAGTGTTGGCACTTTTCTGGCATTGCCATGAACATGGAAATCACAGCAGAGTTTACTCTCAGGGTGATGTTTCACCATCAATTCATGGTACATTTTTCCATGTGAAAAATAGTCAAGACAAATTACATGAACCAAAATAACAGCCAATTTGAATTTGCTCATGAGACTGAAGAATCGTATATGGGCTGTATATTTTACCTCTCTTAGAACAATGTGTTTCCAACAGTATCTCTGTGGGGTTTTTATTCTATATATGACTGTTGATTTGACTGAATACAGTACAACTTTGCACTGACAGAGAGAGGACAGAGAATAACCAAAGTAATACCAACAGTTATTATGCCTTCAGGATATAACAAAGGAATATCTCCTGTTAGAAATGGACATGTGCTCCGATCTTTCTGAAAGCTAATACAAAAGCATGTATTTCTTATTTTGTACAAGCATTCTGTCTCAATTAAACCTGTTCAAAAAAAATTTAAGGACAAGCAGCAATTTCCTGCTTTTCAGGTAGTATCTAGCAAATCAAAGAATTAGTAACAATGTATAAGCCCTGGGACTTACAAAGCCTACATATGTTTCAAAGACTGGGATGGGAAAGCCACATCCTCCCATAACATCTTAGAAGCCTCTTTGGAGAACGCTGTAAGAATGTTCCTTTGTTCCAAGTTGTATCACAGTATTGTGTCTTCCTTATGACTCTCCATCAAGCAGAACATGCCTTCTGAAACCCCTTTACATTAGCCAGAAGATAGATCTAAAAAGAAAGACTAGCAGGAGGGACTTATTGATATCCAAAAATATTGTTCGTATGCACACACAATCATCACAGATACACACACACACACCTTTAGATGTAAGCCAATTTATTTACTGTTTATCCAGAAATAGTTCTGTATCACTGGGCTGCAGATCAGACTGCAAGCAGATTCTGCAATCTATGAAAATAGAGAGATTGGGAAGGAGCGATACCTCGGGTTTGTGATGCTCTGAAGACTCACTAGTGGTGCAGCGTACAGTGAGCAGGCCATATGCCAAGGGATACACAGACAAATCGTGTCCATCTCCTGCTTGCAAACCTCACATTGATTTGGGCTGCTCACTTGAGAGAGGCCTCTGAACCCAGCGACTTTTCAGAAAGCAAAGGAGTGTCTCCCTGATCTCGCTCAGAATGTGTTCTGGATGGTAATTGTCGTTTCCCATTCAAGTACTCGGAGAGGAACAAAAGGGTTGCCTTTCAGCTGGAGAGCACCCAGAAACACAGATGGAAATGGCTGAGGACTGCCAGCCAAGTCTGGAAATTGTTGAGCCATTAGTAACGTACAGAAGCTAGCTGTGAAGGAATTAGGCAAGAGGCTTTGTCTTGAACCAAGGCTGTTATGCAAAAGAGGTTGTCTGTTCAGCAGAAGTGCAACCCGGAATATTTCCCCGTCACCCCCCATTGTATCATCCCTTTCCCCCAAAACTCTTGTATATATTATAACAGCAGCTCCTTGCCAAGGCAGGCCTAGCTACTCCCATGTCAGAGGACCTTTTGTTGGTGGTGGCAAATATATTTTTATTTGGACAGCCTCTTGACCTATACAGCTATGTTTTAAAATAGAGAAAAACAAACTGGTTGTTTTTATTGATGTTTGACTTGACTTGTTTTTATGTTGTTTGTACTGTATTGCTGCTGCACTGTATTTTCTAATATTTTATTATACTCATATTATTGATGTTAGTTGCTTTGAGTGTCATTGCTGGAAAAGATACAAATCTGAACAAAGAGATGATGACGACGACAACACCTGGTTAAACTCTGGCCCTATTTTCCCATTGTAATTTCTTGACTGAATGATGATATGACAGACACCCAAACAAATTTACCACAAGCACGTATATGATCTTCAGCATCACTTGCTGGAAGACATACAAAGGTGAGGGAAATACTGAGAACACTAGTAATTTTTATTTATGTTTTGTATTTAAAAACCTGTGTGTCGTATCCATGATACTTGAGGTGGTGAAGCCGTTTTTCAAAAAGGCAAGATATATATTTTTGAGGATCTTTAAAAACAGTAGTGCAATGTTAAATTCAGCATGTCAACCAATTCTCCCTTAAATAGGTTTTTTTAATAGTTTTTTTAAGTAGTAATAAAACAATGAAGCAGTTGTTGTTGTTGTTATGATTTAAATTTCTATACCGCTCTTCATCCAAGGGTCACAGAAAAGTTTACAATATAAAAACACAAAAATACATACCATAATAACAAACAACAACAACAACCCCACACACAGTTTAAAAGGCCACAGATTGTTTAATTAGCTAAAGGCCTGAGAGAAGAGGACCATGCAATTGCTAGGCATTACAGAAGGGTCTTTTCAATGGTTTTTAAAGTCTTTCCCAAGGGATCTCCCTATAGTTCCTTGTTTATTATCTTTTAAATGGGCTTTCAAAACTTTTCTATTCCAACCCACTTTTAATTAATATGCTATGCTGTATTTTTTGAGTTTTACATGAATGTGCTGGGTTTTATGGGTAACCACTGATGCTTGTTTGTGTAATTATAATTAGATTGCTTTTATGAAATTATTGTTCAATGATTGCCATTGCTTTAAGTAATACTTGAATTTGTTATTGCCAGCTACTTTGTGAAGGGCTCGCCATTTTAAAAGCGGGATGTAAATATGTAAATAAAGAAGACAAGACTAATAGTTACTTAATGGAACCCTATAACTTTATCTTAGAGGCCAGCCTGAATATCTTTCTTCCACATATACCTACGTGACTTAAACCTTAAAACCTACCGGTTTCTCTCTTTATTTCCACAGGCCTTGTAAAAGAGAGTTAAACTCCAATACTCCTACACAGTTAAGCTAGGAAAGACCAGGAGCTCTACCACAAAGCCAACCAATGCAGAGCAGAGAACAGAACTTCATCTGAGCTCACCAGAGCTCAGCAGCTTAAGAGCAGCCTAGCTGGATCAGACTATAGGTCTACCAGGTAGACTCTTCCTAGGCCAGCATTCTGTTTCCCCAAATGCCCAGCTGGATGATTCTGCTCCTGCTCCTCAGCAACTGGTATTCACTGCCTTTAAACCTGAAAGCTAAATTTACCCATCACAGAAAAAGGTGTTGCTAGACTTATCCTCCGTGAATGTTGCTAATATCCTTTTAAAGCCATCGACACCAGCCTTGTTTTTGACCTAGTCCCAGGTCTCAGGCCCAGAACAGGTGGAGCAACAGTAAAGAAGAAGACAGCACTAACAAGCATGTGCAGGGTGCAATTTCCTTCAGTACTTAGTAGCAAGAACTGACCCTCATGCATCTGAAAAATAAAGGTCAGCACAAGAGGAGGTCCAAACTTCTCCTTGTTCAGCAGTCACACCTCTAAGAGAGGCTCAGATGCTGTGGTTGGCCCCAGCAAATATGGTAGAAACTCTTGAAAGAGGGGAAATTTGAGATATAGAAGACGACAAATACAAGCTAAGTCATGCCTGCTGGAATTAAATGTATTTGCAATACGATTTAAGATGTCACACTTAACTGCTTCTGTTTGATTTTGTAGCTACCAACTGATGAAATTTAAAGCCTCAATATTTGGTGCTTGCCAGAATTGGTGTGTGTGTGTGTGTGTGTGTGTGTGTGTGCGTGTGTGTGTGTGTGACAGTGAGGCAGTTTGTCACATCCCTAAAGGCAGATTGCACTCACTGTCACATAGGGTATGTACAAAGATTTCCCATAGCTTTGCTGAATTGCCCTCAGATGTGCTTTAATGGGAGAGGAGGGGATGTCAGAGGTTATTCCTTTATTTCCGTATTAGGCATAGCATTACACTCATCCTGAGATGCAGTAACCTGTTGCTGTTACAGATCTGATGTTTTAATTAGGACAAAATTGCCATTATCTTTGCTTTTGCAAAACTGGATGACCTAACGTTTATACTAATGCTGGTTATTGTACTTGTCGTAATGTGTACCTGCCTGCTCTGAAATAAAGTAAGCTTCCAGTTAATGCAGTTCCCATGTGCTTATAAGTGTGTGTGAGAGAGAGAGAATACAGTGGTACCTCAGGTTAAGTACTTAATTCATTCTGGAAGTCCGTTCTTAACCTGAAATTGTTCTTAATCTGAAGCACCACTTTAGCTAATGGAGCCTCCTGCTGCCACCACGCCGCCGGAGCCCGATTTCTGTTCTCATTCTGAAACAAAATTCTTAACGTGAGGTAATATATCTGGGTTAGTGGAGTCTGTAACCTGAAGCATCTGTAACCTGAAGTGTATGTAACCCGAGGTACCACTGGAAGAATTATTGTGGATAGAGATAGATAGATAGATAGATAGATAGATAGATAGATAGATAGATAGATGATAGATAGATGATAGATGAGAGAGAGAGAGAGAGAGAGAGAGAGAGAGAACAGTTCCTTGTCCACAAGGATAGTAATTCACATCACTGGTAGGGAATAAAAGGAAATGAGAAGGCCTGGCATTCACTAGTCAAAACATAGCATATCCCTCAGCAACATTCACACAAATGTAGTCTAAAATATGTGCCTGGCTACTGGTTGAACAATAACCATATGTACTGAGACTGCAGGCCTGGAAAAATTTCTCCACAGCCACATCTACAACAGCCAAAGCCACCTGGCAGGAATGGAGGCAAGAGTGGTGATTGCTTCCATAGCTTGGCTGGTGTGCTGTGATTTGCTGACTTTTCAGACAGATGCCGACATATCTCTCACATAGGCAGATAAAACCATTGTAAAAACCCAGGTTGCGGGGGCAGGGGCTAAAAAAAAAGAAAAGAAAAGCCCTGGGATATTTTTCCTTTCCCGCACCTTATTGTAAAATGAATCCAACAGCAATAAGGTTCTGCATGGATGGGCCTTTGTTCCTTGCCACAAATTTGTTTAGGTGTAAATAAGGTTTGAGACGTATCACCTTAGCACTGGCAATTGCCTGAGGAAGAAAGCTGCATTTCCTCCCTTTTCAAAATCTTTCTGGCTTTTGTTTTTATTCTTTCTTTTTTTTAAGGTCTGGGCATCTCTTTCCCTGCTCTTTCTTCAAAATGGGTTGGCCCCAGCCCAGAATATTCCAAGCAAATGGCACAAGGTGCAGAGGAACCCCTCAGCTCCCACCAAAGTCGAAACCAGCAGCCCCTCATGGAACAAAAAAGATTATAACAAGGCCCGAAAGGAGGTCAGCTTAGGTTCTGACCCATTCAATGTGGCTACCTGGATGCCTTAGCTTTAGAGAGGGGCTCAAAGGGCAGACAAAGGTTTTTCAGCAAGGAGGCTTATGGGAAAGGAACGCCATCTTTCATGGTTGGGAATGGCCAGAGAAGTCTAGCTAGCTTTAAGTTTGGAGTCCAACTTTTGTTTCTTCACTCTATCTCCCGCCCCCCTCTTCCCCTTTCCCTCATATCCTCATCTCTCTCTCTCTCTCCCCTTCCCTTCCACTTCTCTGAAAAATAAACTGTTACAAAGCTTAAGAGTGCCATCTTGTGGGCCAAAGTAGTAACGGGATGAAAGTCAGATTTTTCTTTTTTAAAAAACAAAACAAAACCCAAAACAAAACCCCCAAACATACATTTATTTATTTATTTATTTATTTATTTATTTATTTATTTTAGGACGGCACTGAAATTTGAGCTGGATTTTTGTTTTGTTTGCTTGTTTATTTAGCCTTGTTTAATTAGAGTGGTCATTAGTGATCATGCTCCATTTGGGATTTTCCAAATGGTTTTGGGCCCCATTATCTCTTTATGAAGCCAGACTTTGAAAACCACGAGTGCTGAGTAATACAGAAAATTCAGGCTTGAAGTATTTCAGTTTAAAATTGGCAATGGGTTTTTGTTTTAATTGTGCCCTTGGCATGGCATTTTAAATATGCCTAAATGGGGCAACTTCAAAAAAAGAGAAGAGAAAAAAGGACAATGAGCAGAAGAGCAGAGAAAAAAGGACAATGAGCAGAAATTTGATCATCCAACAGACATTCCATCAGAATCAATCAGCAACATCAAGTAAACCTAATTCCAAAGTGCAGGCATTTTTTTATTTTTTATTTTACTCCCTTCCTGATATTCCATAACAAAAACCCTGTCCTCCTTCTTCCTGTACTTCTTTCTGGTCTATCCATTATCATTTCTTAGTTATTTTGTAGAACTCTTAGGAGTTGGGTATTATTATTATTAATATTATTTTACATTTTTCAATTGTATTATTTTTCTGTCAAGGTTTTCTGACTATGACAAGGTAATTTACAGATCAGTTCCATACATACCTACACCAAAATAAGCTCCACTGAATTTAATGGGGTCTACCCTCAGGTAAGTGAGCATAGGATTGCAGCCTAAGGTGATATTAAAAGCAACAACAACAGAAAGCATATTTACCAAACAACACATCTCAGATTATTTTCCTAACCACACTATGGAAAAGCAAGGATAGCTCCAACATCATTAATTTCATCATCTCATACTAAAGAAATGTATGTTGCTTCTTGTCATCTCAACAAAGAAAAACCTTGGCTTTCTTTTCTTTTTTCTTTTATTTCTTTCTTCTTCTTCTTCTTCTTCTTGGCACCTATTAGACCTTAGCTATCAGGCTTTTTTAAAAAAAATCAAATTTTAAACATTTTAAAGTTTATGTAATACACACACACACACACAATAGGAAAGTGATATTTTAAAGAGCAAAATTGAAGCTTTATTTTCTCTTGCTTTTATTTATTGATAGCATACTAACCAAACACAGCAAAAGTGGTTTTTATTATTGGATCCAATTAGATCACCAGAGAGTTCAAAATCAGTTTTTTTAAAAAAATATCAGGCTGTAATTAACTGTGTGGTTATCTTTAATTTAATATGTTGGTGTTGAAGATTTAGCATTTAAGAAATAGGCAAAAAAAAATTAGGTGTATTAGGATTTACAAGACTTGTGAAAAATTATTTTGTATATTGATGATTGGCTCTCTCTTTTTAAAAAAACAAGAGAAAAACATGCTAAGGATCCATGCAGAAAGAAACAAAACAATATATTTTAAAAACCCTGCATAAAAGCAATTTTTTTACTCCCTCAACTACCACGATCAGATCAATTCCACTCTGAAAGGAATGCTAATGTAAAAGAAAAACAGATATCATAACAATGCTAAATCTCCTCTGGTTTGGGGGTTTTTTTAAGAATGTCTTTTTTCCCATGAATAGCCCCTTGGACAATTTCAGAGAACCTTAAAAATTACTGTGGTTGTGCTTGGTTGGAAGTGTGCTCCCCTCCCCCCCCCCCCCCCCCCCCCCGCTACTCTCCCTTTCTCTATGCAGACACTGAAAGGATGAGCAACCATTTAGAGTTGTCTAAATGTTATACCCCTGGACTGCAAAGTGCCAGAACTTTTTTTCCGGACACGGCATCTCTTGATCACTTTGGAGCATGCTCTTGATCACAAGCCACCGTCAGGGCTATGAGAGGGGAAATGTTACTGACCATTCAGAAATAAAGCACGCTCTGTCTTGGAAGGGACTTATTCTCTAGAGTTCGTACAGTACTTGGGAGTTCTCTGGTGATGTTATTATTAGTGTAGGTTAGTTGCCCTGGTTGTATTAGAGCAACCCTAAGCAAAACAGAAAGTGAGGATTTTGCGATAGAAAATTGCTTCTAATTGCTTAGAAGTCTTAATCTGTGGGGAGAAGGGTTTGTGGTTTATTACTTTACATATTTGTTAACGTGAAATGCTTTTATTGCTAAATCTGCTTCAAGTGCAGCTGGGAACAAAGTGAACTTCAGTTTCCATCTTTTCTAAAGCAAAATAAGAGCTCTTTTTTGTAATTTCATATATAGAAACTTATTCAACGTACAAAGTAGTAATAATAAATAAAACTAGCAGCCTGTGTCTGCACAGTTAACAAACAGTCAGAATTGGGCAGCGTGGAAAATGCTGGTTCTTTTGCATGTTATTCAGACTTTTTGTTACAAATGATAAAGAGCTGTTGGGTAGGAGGAAGCACACAGAACATTACATCAGATCTATAAAACTGTGCTGAAGATTCAGTTTATGGGGAGGAGCTGGTTGCAGTTGGACTGCTATAGACACAATCTTACGCTATTCCCATCGTTTTGGAAGAGTATATATATAATTGGAGCACCATATTGTGAAGATCCGGCAGTGATTGCAGGGAGACCTTTTAAAGTACTAAAATCTAACAATGGCAACAGGGAAAGGTAGGTTCCAGCAGTGTCTGCCCAGGAAGAAAAGCATTGCTGTATCAAATAGGTACATGTTGCTCCTTTATGGCTAAAGGAGTGTTTTAAAGATCATCTGCCTGGATCCTTCCAGCTCAACATCCGGTGTGAAAGTCAATTTAGATTAGGCTCTTCCCTAGTGGGTCTGAATCAAGCAGTGGGATCGGAGCCTAAACCAGTTTAAAAGGCTGCCCTTGTGGACTTTAGTCTCTAAAGCAATAGCAGCTAACCTCCGATGTCTGTTACCCATCACTCAATAAAGATTCAGCTACATCCGACTGCCCTGAAACGCAAAACCACTTAGGTCTGGAACGAGCGCCGTCTAATACCTATTACTTCTATTACTGCATTTGTCATCAGTCATATGATGGTAATAAAATTTGTAACTGTTTTGCCCACACTAGTGGTGCGATTTACCTAGCTTAATAGACAATGCAAATGCTAAAAGGCACATATACATCTTCATTATATAAGCTGGTGCCTGAGTCATGTTCCTCCAGAGACAGTTTTATTCATTTTTATACCATTTGCCTACTGTACAGTGCAGATGGTTTCTATTAAGTAAAATATCTATTTGCTTCCAAATTTTTTAGTTTTTGTGATTAAATTGCTTTAAAATGATAGTACATTGTGTTATCTCCTTTTCATGACTTAATTTAGCTCCACGAGCACCAGGCTCAACTTGCAAACCCGGTTTTCATCCACTCAGAAAAATAGATATTTTGACCACATGCTGAGCCATCTTTTTATACTGGCTGCTGCATTAACTAGGCAGCAATTAATTTCTCATAAGCCTTAACTATGTGGATTATTTTCCTAAAGATGTATTTAAACATAAGATAAGAGAAATCATTGGTTATTAATATCGGGGATAGGCTGCTATATTACTTCTCTTGCTATGTTACAATCGCATGAAGTGGAGACAAGGCGATACCTAATGGAATGGTGCCGAGCAGATGGGGGAAATGACAAACATGTAACTGTGCTGCCACCAGGTGGCCTTCTTGGATACTTATTACAGTTAGGCTTCTATAGTTGGTTTGTGTTAAGAAACTTTCAAAGTTCTTTTCCGTTGCTTGGTTTCATTTATATACCAGCCTTCACACAAGCCACAGGGCAGTTTACAATGAAGTCAATTTTTAAAATAATAATAAAATAGTACTGTCCACACTGGTTTTCCAGAATTTCAGACAGGGGCCTCTCCCAGTCCTATCTGAAGATACCAGAGATTAGGACCTGGGACCTTCTCCACACTGAGCTATGGCTCTTCCTCAGACCAAGCCAGAACAACTCACTAAGTAGCGATTTAGCAGCAGCTAATCCATTCATCTCACCAAATCTCAACTCCTCAAATAACCCACCAAAAAGGTGCATCTCAACTGGTCTCCTGAAACTATAAAGAGATGGGGCTCGAAGGTAAGATATTGCAGCTGTCTTTTGGTGCTCTGCATTTATCAGCATGTGACTGGATACAAGGATTTAATCTGACAAACCGTCACACGGACTTTACTGTAGGGGGATGACTTCACCCCACAGCTCCCAGTTCCCAGCTCAACCCATGGTCCGGCCTTGAAAACATTTATGTCATTTAAATGTATAGTGTACCCCCATTCCAAGGTCTCGGGTGGATAGCAATTTTAAAAGCCTAATTGTAATAATTTTTAAAAAGCCTAATTGTAATAATTTCAAACTGTGACAGATTTAAATACCATCTCTCCTCCCCTCTCAGAACCCAGCCCAAATGGGACTCTTTTCACTCATTGCTGCATGAACATTTTATTCTCTCATAATCTCCACCTGATTTTTAAATATAATACTTCTATATCATTCTTCTGCAAGATTTCCATATTTAAAAAAGAAAGAAAGAAAACAAATGAAAATGTACGTCCCACCCCAAAAAAAACCCAGGCCCCCATTTTACTCATTGTAAAGCATGATAGCACACTAAATAAGGCTGGTAACATTTGCCTGTGTGTACTTCCGGGTTGGTTTGTTTGTTTTAATTCTCCTCGGCTCTCAGCCCTGTTAGAGTCATCTCATCAGTCCCCCAGCTGGATTAATTCAAACTAGCCCCTTTATCACAGTGCACCTGCTTACCAGCAGTTTGCAAATCTTTAACATTAGCTCAAGCAGACTTTAGAGTCACACAAGTCCCTTCATCTGAATTAACACAGTCCACAGAAGCATACACATTTCCCCCAGGGCTTGGCTCCTCACCTGGGTCTGTAGCAAGCATACATTTCATACGTTCTGTAAGATTCCTTCTGCTAGTGTGGATGGTAAGCGGTGGATGAACGATGACTGATATGAGTGAAAAGAACTGGAATACGTGAAAGCTAACCTGCTAAGTACACACAATGTAAAAATCAGATCCAAATGATCTGTTGATGTCATAAGGTCCACACCTCAAACACCCTTATGGATCTTAAAGTGGTTGTCTTGGAACAAAGTAAACTAAGTTGCTGAATTGCAACTTACCAATTCTATTCATTTGGAGACATAATCATTATTAGGGTGGGGGGCAGGGCATCCAATCCCCAAAGTCTTTCTGATGAGTCCTAGATCCCCTATGGGGGATTTCCTCAAAAAGCTGAGTGTAAATCTCTTAAATAAATGAATGAAACTTAAGAAACCTCGGGCCTTGTAGTAAAGATGACTAATATGGATGCAGAGAGTTGATGAAACAAAATGTTGTTTCCAAGCTAGCCAGTACATCAAAAGAGGAGCTTCAAGAAAACTTTGCTGCATGAACAGGAAGCTTATCTTTTTGAGAAGCTTTGTTAGAACATAATGAAGCACAAAGACAGGCACATTAAATAGAGTACATATAGAAGCAGAAGAGAACAATAGCTGCTGTTTCTGAAGTTCTAAAGGTGAGGGTGTTGATAGCATAGTTGACCTTTCACAGTAACCACAAGACACAGAAATGTGTCGGGAGAAATGTAAACCTTTCCATATGGTAAAACAAATTTGCCCCACTGGTCTTTTGTCAATTTAAGACAAAGGTTAAAGGAAATTAACAGGTTCCAGAGTGGGTCAGATGAGGACAGTATGAAAACAAAACATTTTAAACTTAGTGCAGACAAAGCTGGAAAGGTGTTAAAAATTGGGACAACCTGAACTGTACTCAAAATTAAAACCTGTTGGCAATTCAGTTGTAAGGTAATATAGTGAGCCAGTGTGATTTTGCTGGTTCACAGAATTTGGTTTTTCAATGCTTTTCCCCCCCTAGAACTGAGTTCTGTGCACCTGGTTTGTATTTTGGTGGGGTGGAAAGAGAGAAGAAACTTCCATACCTCTACAGTCCAAATGACTCTGAGAAGTAGCCTCATCACTCTTGAAACTGCACGTCTGCAACAGCAAAAGGCCTTTGCAAAAGAATTGGTGGGGTTGTTTTGGCTGTTGTGGTACAGCCACAAATAGCTTAAGCTCTGGATAGGGTTTACCTCAAAAAAGAGAAAAACTACCAACAGGAAGAGAAACAGAAAGGGGAAAAGAGGGGTAGATTTGTAACTTTCCCTAGACAACACATACTGGGTGAAATTTATGAAGATCTACAAAAATTATTAGTAACATGAAACATGTCCAAGATCAAATAACTTTTGCAGCAGGTCTCTACACCATTGTTATTTCATTTTACTTATTAAATAAAAGGAGTCAATACCATTCATGATATCCTATAGCCAAAAAAGTAGCTTTTGAATCATAAATATCATAAAACAAAACAAAAACATTTAAGCATCCGCAATTAAACACAGAGCCAAAGATGCAACCGTAAAACAAAATATTACTAAATCCTTTGGGGGGAAATAGATATTTTGCAATACTTTCTAAAAGTCCATAAGCTGAAGATCAGAGAGTGTTTACTTGGTGGGATGTTTTACTGTGTTTGGGTCACCACTGAGGAATACTAGCATGATTTGGCCATGGCCCTAAAACATGGTTTAGTGACACAGCAATAAATGCTGGGCTTGTGTGGTCCCCTTTTCCTTCCATCCTTGTGCATGGCCATGAGGAAGAGACTTTTATTTCTAAACTAACCATGTCTTGTAATTACAGTGGTACCTCGGGTTACAGACGCTTTAGGTTACAGAAATCACTAACCCAGAAATAGTACCTCGAGTTAAGAACGTTGCTTCAGGATGAGAACAGAAATCAGGCGGCGGCGGCATGAAAGGCCCCATTAGCTAAAGTGGTATCTCAGGTTAAGAACAGTTTCAAGTTAAGAACGGACCTCCAAAACGAATTAAGTTCTTAACCCGAGGTACCACCGTATATATGGCAAGGATGAACTGTGGTTAGCTTTTAAGCTGGCTTGTTGAAAATGACCAAACCAGGGTTTCGTATCCTTGCTAGGCTGGTTCATACACAATGGCAAAATAGTTTAGTGCTGCAAGAATAAGCCTAAAAAGCAATGAGTTTGTATGAGCCCCTTGATTTCTAAATGGACATAGAGATGAGGAGGAAAATGGGCCGGCCCTATGAGGAACCAAACACTGGTATTGACAGGCATACCATCTCTGAAAGCAGAACTAGCATAACTAGCATAGCTGGAAGCCATGGATAACCTTATCCTCAATGGGAGGTGGGGACACAAACAGATACACCTGTCAAATCTCCTTAGGGAGGTCATTAAGAACATTCAGCCATAACATTGGTCCATTTAATTCACTAATGTCCAAACTGACCAACACCAGCTCTCCAGGATTTCAGACAGGTCTTTCCTCATTCTACCTAGAGATGTGAAGGTTTAAACCTGTGGCCTTTCCGTATGTAAAGATACCTGTGTAGCTTATGCAGAATTCACTTGATAGGTTCTTGCCATTCTATACAACAACATGGGCTGCTCGTCATGTGAAGCAAATTCCAGTACGATCCCTCTAAGTAGAAAACTATGGAATATCAATGCGAGTCCACTATACAAGTTTAATAAATAAATATACCAATAATTACCCGTATTTTAAGAAGTAGGCCCAATTTAATTGCGATCCACACTAGTGCAAATTCTGGTATGTTCTGGTTTGCTCCTGTGGGGTTATTCTACATTTATGCAGCTTTTGTAACCATAGTTATCCTTCATGTGGGTGCCTAAATTGGACAGAAACTATTTTCCATCTTGTGAAGCTGCTGCATAGCTACGCCATAATGGTCAAACACATTTAAAAGTAAAGAACTCGCCTTATTTGCTGTGTATCTAGGGTTCTAATAAAAAAAAAAATGGCTCTATGTTGGCCCGAGGCAAACTGAGAAGTAGAAAGATTTATGAAAACTCTTCAAAAGCTGTTTCAAACAGCTGTAATAGAAAGGAAATGTGTGAAACGTCTGAATTACAAAATTATTATCCTGCCACTCTATACAATATTACCAGGGACCCTCCAGCAACTACATTATTTAATAGACCATTTAATGGACTATTACAAGTCCAGTTGTCTTCATTATGACAAAACAGGCAAACACACAGATAATGCAGCTATTTTGTGAGTAGAACAACTGCTCTGAACGAAAAGGTGAAATGGCCACAGAGATCCCATGGCTGGACGATGCTAAGAAAGCCCAGAGCCACAGCCAATCAAATACTTTCCAGTTATCAAACATTTCTGTTGTTTTCTCTCTAAGAAAATCTAAATCAATATATGAAATAAAACAAAGCAATAAATAAGCATAACATGTGTTTCTAGTTATCCAAAATCTATCACATTTTAGCATGCTTTGGCAGATGTTGAACATTTTTCAAGATGAGTCAAGACACTGGGCCATTTCTTTGGGATGACCGTAGCATCTGCAAATAATGAAAAGCAAGTCTAGGTTTTGTGTTTTACACCACACTTACAGATTATGTCAGCTTAAATATTTGTAGGGTCATGATTGATTTCTAAATGGACAAAGAGACGATGAGGAAAATGGGCTGGTCCCATGAGGAACCAAACACCTGCAAACTACCATTTGCTCTGCGCGGTGGGCGGGGGGGGGGGTTGGGAAAACAGGTCTTTGCAAGCCACAAGATGAATTCCATACTAAACAGGGTGAGGAATTAAAATTGTTAAGCAAATACCTCTGGAAAAAATTAATATATATAGCTGGCCAAGAGCAGCAATCTTGCAGTGACCTCATCAGTCAAACACAGGCAAATTGAATAAGTATTTACACAGGAACCTTCAAGTGATCATTTAGCATATAGCTTTTTTAGAATAAATACCAAATCCATGATAGAATAACAGCTGTGTCTACGTAGGCAAAGCAACTCAGGAGATCAAGATAAAGGACCTAACAGCAGTTCAAGGCTGCAACTGAGTTTACCCATGTAATACAAGGAAGGCTGGTCCATTAGGCTGAATGGGGTGCTGCCCCATTAGCCTCAGTCTGCCCTCAGCTAGCTCCCACCAACTTGCCTTCTTACTTACAACCAGTCAGGGTGGAGGAGTGGCCTTGGTTGTCATCTCACTCATCCTTCATGTCACTTGTAGAACTCAGCAGAAGGACGGGGACCAAACTGGAATTGGCTGTCTCCACCTCTCCTGGTCTCTGTCTCTGCCTCTTATTGGCCCTAGTGCCACTTCCTCTTTGCCCGCATGCCTTCTTCCCTACCAATCAAAATGTGACTTTAACTGATAATTGGGATAAATGGTGAAAGTCATTTCTATTCCAGGGTTGCCATATTTTAAGAAGTAAAAATTTGGACGTATGGCACAACCCTATATTCACAAAAAATTCAGCAACTTCCTTCAGTAGATAACGCCTATTGCTTTTTTCGGGGGGGGGACACAGGGGTACGCATACCCCTTAACATTTTGTGAATCTAACGGGAGATGAAACAATTTTTAAAAAAATGTTTAGTTTCTTCTCTAGCATGGTAAATCGTCAGTTCCATTGCTACCCCCAATAGCGACCTCATTTCCTGTCCCGATGTTTCCTGAGACTCAGATGGAAGCAAGTGTTTAATGTGTGAAGCAGTGTGTAATGTGGATGTGTGGTGTTTTACTGATTAAAGTTTGGCCTCACTGAGGGGCAGTATTTCAATATGAGTAATGCATGCTCTTTGTACTTTTGTCCATTTACTGTATTTATTTTTCCCGATTTAAACTATAAAATGGTGATTTTCTTGGGTCAAAATGAGAGTACCCCTAAACTTTTTTTAAAAAAAAGCACTGGATAACACCAAACTTCCATCTCTGTTTTCTCCTGCTGCCTGGAAAAGACCAAAATTAATCCAGAGAAGATACTCCCTCTAGCTTTTCTAATGCTTGGAGACTTTGAGATTTATACTTACTGGTTGTAGGGGGCAAAGATTGTTGTGGAAAGTGTCGATCCCACCAAGAAAGCACAATACAATTATGTCACCTGAAGCCATACCCTAGCCCAAAATTGGAATGTGCATCTTCCTGGCCACCCTCCCGGATGAGTCATGCACATTTTGGGGCACCATGCTCTCTTATAAGCCCAACATTGGGATGTCCCAGGACATTTGAGGGGTGTGTGAAGAAGGCTACTGCCCCATCCCTGTCACTTTCTGCAGTCACTTTATCCTTCTTCCCATTTTGTCTACCTAGCCATGGCGACTAAGAGCCTGAACAGCAGAAACAGGGGCAATAACAGTATAATTTTAGGAAAACCAAAACAATTTATTTATTTGGACAGAAAACATTTTATTCAGCCCATCCTAACATTTTATTCAGCCCATCCTGTGTACTGATGTGTCCCTTATTTTTTGTTGCGGTTAAGGATTAATCACCATAAAAGGGGGGAGGGATATCAATCCTCTTGTTAAAGGAATTCTGCTGCAGATGACATTTACTGTGCTGTGCTGGGAAAGGGGCACGTAACTGTTATTCATATTGACTATGCTTAATGTGAACTGAAAAGTGGATCACTAGGAAAAATAAATTCATGTATGAAAATTTTACCACAGTCGTCATTAATACGCATCAGAGTGTCTAATATAAAGTGTGAACTGCAGTGTCCTTAAATGCAAGGGAAAAAAAGTATGTCTTGGTAAATTAGTTCTCTGGAGGCCAAAGTTAAGAATGGAATGAAAGAGTATCTTCATTTTCAGCAAACATCAATTCTTTTTCATGGTAATACTATTAAGCAGTCCTGTCAGTGCAACATTTTTGAGGGACTGTTCCAAGACAAAAGGACAATCTCCTTTGGGGTGGGGGTGTTTTATGTTGCCAAGTAATCAATATTTTAGCAGTGCTTCACCCATTTAACTGAGCCTTTCCTGAGTATCAAAACAGTAATTTATTCATCTATGGCAAAGTTCAAGGTAATTGTTTCACTCATTTGTTATTGTCTCCTGATCGTGCGTCTGCTTTCAGCTTCTCTAACTTTCATTTTAGTGTTATTATGACACACAAAGTGGCAATAATTGTCTGGGCAGCACTCAGAGATTTAAAGTTTTTTTTCAGGGGGGAAATTAATAGAAACATTTCACTGTGTACGGCATCTGAAGTAGGGGGAAAGTTTCTTTGAAAGTGACATTTAGAGCATATCTACTGTACTTCTTTATTATCACAGGCTGACACTAGGAAGAAAACCATCTAGATTATCATGATGGTAGATTAGATTAGATTTTAGATTAGAGTAGGCCTGCACAACACAAGGTGGGAAAATAGAAAAGGCAGGGGCAGCAAAGTTGGGGGGGGCACCAAGATCTATGTTGCTGTAGGTAGGAGAGAGAGAATTATGGGGTGGAGAAAAAATGAGATAGCACGGGGTGCATAGAAGTTTGTAGGGTGGGAAAAACAAGAGGTGCATAAAGGGATAGAAGTGGAGTAGGGAAAGGGAACAACTGGAATTAGAGAAAGGGGATGCAGGAAAACTTTGGAGAGAAGAGATTCCAGTGGAGTAACTGAGAGAATGGCAGGTGAATTTATGGTAGTGCCGAGAAAGAGAAAGAGAGAGAGAGAGAGAGAGCGCACCAAGGAGTAGAAAGGAAGAAGTGGATTAGCAAATCATACTTCCAGATGACTTGTTTATTGAGCTTTCATCCTGATTTGTTTGCAGGGAGATTAGACTATGTTGGCTATTTAATGGGCATTCATCTGTGGAGAGATTAGACAGCATTGCATCAAAGCAAGTGTTTTTCCACACTTTCTGGTGCATTTCCTCCTCACTTTCCTAACTGCTAAAAGTTTGCTGTTTGGGGGGAGCTGATTTGCTGCACAAGGTCTCCCAGTCATCTATAGTTGTGCAACCTGAACTTGCCAGCATGCAGATGAATCCCAGTCAAAAATGGTGACGCAGTCTGGAAGCACCCAAACAAAGGGATCCAGCAAGAGTGTTAATGATGCAGAAAGGCAAGAGTGGGCAATACACGCTGTGGAATATAGACAGAAAAGTGAGGAGAGAACAAAATGAATTAACAAGAAGGCACAAAGAGTGCAACAAAAATGCTTTCCCAGGGTTAACATCATTATAGGGGGAACACAGTAGACCACAAACTTAACATGAGTCAACAGTGTGATGTAGCAGCAAAGCAAGCTAAAAGTATTCTAGACTGCACCAACTGAAGCATAGTGTCCCAATCAAGAGAAGTAATAGTCCCACTCTGTTGTGCCTTGGAGTACTCCACATCTGGAGTACTGTGTTCAGTTCTGGGCATCACAATTAAAGAAGGCTATTGACAAGCTTGAATGTCTGCACAGGAGGGTGACCAAGAAGATAAAGGGCTTGGAAACCAAGCCTTACAAGCAACAGTTGAGGGAATTGGGTATATTTAACATGATAAAGAGGAGACTGAGGGGAGAGATAATAGCCATCTTCAGATATCTCAAGGGCTGTCACATTGGAAGATGGAGCAAGCTTGTTTTCTCCTGCTCCAGAGGCTAAGACCTAAACCAATGGCTTCAAATTACAAGAAAGGAGATTCTGACTAAACATCAGGAACAACATTCTGGCAGTAAGAGCTGTTCAGTGGACTCTTCTTTCTTGGAGGTTTTTAAGGAGAGGTTGGATGGCCATCTGTCATGTATGATCTAGTTGGGATTCCTGCATTGCCGGGTTTGAGCTAGATGACCCTTCCACTTCTACAATTCTATGATTCTGTGATTCTATGCACAGAAGGGATCACCAGGCCATGTACACTAGGTCCTCACCCACTCCTATCACTACATACTGCCACCATGCCCCACCCCCAGCAAATACCCAATTGATGTTTGCTGGATAGAGTTTTCTGCATGAATTGATGCATGCATAGAAAGCTACACTTGCTGAACTCCTTGCATGTAGGAATTCTCCATGTGTACAAAGACAAACATTCACTAGAGGATTTGGTTGCTGTGCACAACAATGGCACCAGGGGAAGACTAAACCATCAAACTTCACAGCTCCCCCTGGGCACGTATACATGTGAAGATGCTCATGTTTATCCCATTGAAATGATCTTCTTTAGCCCGTGCCCTTCTAAGTGATTTGACATCTGCCACACAGATTCCAGTGGGTCACAAACTGGATTGCCATCTCCTTCCACAAAATTCCAGATTTCAGCAAATTTGAACTTTGGCACACGACCAGCATCAGACAGAAAGGAAAGCAACATCTGCCCTGTGCCTTCTTACTGCCATGTCCTTCATCAGCTGTTCCCAACACTGTCCATGCTGAGGGCATGTCTGCAAGGAGGCCACCTGCAGGATGGGCATAAACTGTCCCCATCACAGAGAAAAACCTGACAACAACCCCAGGCTCCTCTTACGCACAATGATCAATGCTTGTGCTTAAACGCCTGAATAGAGCTATAATATTCTGGAAATCTAGCACTGAAGCTCCAGGTCTTATTTCTTTATTTAATAATAAAAAAGTGTGTGTGTGTGTGTGTGTGTGTTATAAAATATGAAACTAACACAGGAAGACAAAATCAAACACCAGTTAAAACAGCATCAGAATATGCCAAAAATAAAACTGAAAAGCTTTCTTTAGTATCTTTCAAGGTTACTTCTTCAACTGTACAAAGAAAACCCAAAGTGACTTCCCTCTGCTTTCATACCTGTTTCAACTACCTTGCCAACTGTGTAGCTGCTTCTACAATGTGATGTCTGCAAAATTAAGGTGCCACGGGCATGGTGGGGCAGCAATGGGGCTTTATGAGTGTGGTGCCTCTGGACAGATCTTTATTGTGGGATCAGTGCTTCACATGAATAGGTGTTTTTTGAAGCACCCACAGAGTGCTATTGTCATCAAAATGCCAGTCTGTATTCCCCTCCACACACTCTTAATCCGGATTTACCTTTTCCTACTGCAGTAGGGGGAACCTACTGCAAATTAACGGAATGACCTGATTGCAATTTTAAGCATACATCTGTAAGCACCTTCATTACCCACATTGTATTTCTGGAATGGACTGTGTGGGCATAAATTGTGTATGGTGATCGGGCATGCCCACACCAGTCTTTTTGTGAAAAACCCCCAAACGTGCCCACCCTACCCCAAACTTCCTACATTGAAAGGGAAGGTCTGAAAGGAGCCTGCAAGTGAAGTGTTGGGTGAACATGCTTGGAAGCCTCCTCACAATTAGGAACGACGAAAGTGAAGGATTCCCAATAGTGGGAAGACATCAAAGTGTGTTGAGCCAAATGTGCTTAGAAGCTTTTTCCTGTTAAATGTGCGCCTGTGAACTTTGGCCAGGCTTCTATAGCATATGTTGGATTTGGGCCTCATGAAATTAAGCCTCCATTCTTATCAGCCATTCCAGGATACTCCAACAAGAAGATTTTGCTCTCCATGAACCTGTATATTTATGAAGACAGAATATTTAATTTTTCTACTTTAGCCACTCTGGTATCTTAAATATTATGAAAGTATGGGGCTTTATTAAAAAACTTCAATAAACAGTAGACTTTTTGGACAAAATGAGCATTAAAGGGTAAACACTAAATGCTACCTCTTAGCAGGACAGTAGCTTAAATTGCAGTACTAAATCATTAAATAGACACTATGAAAAATACTCTCATAATTGTTTCCTTAATTTTCTCTCTTGGTGTTACTCTACGAGGCTATTATTACATAGATACTTTTACCAACAGTTTGTCTGTTTTACAGCTAAAATAACTTTTTAAACATGTGCTAAAACACCCAACACCATTAGGTGACAACATTATAGCAGCAAATGATGGTGATGATGACAAACAATATGCATTTATTTGGTACTGTGATTGGATTTAGTATTGTACAATAGAACACACTGCTGGCAGGTTTACCATCTGAAGTCCTGGTGTTAGAAAATTCTGCCAGCATCTCTATGCAAATGGAAGCATTATACCTGCATTACATCCCTTAGAAGGGCCAGCCCTTTCGTTAGGCAGGGTGAGGCAACTGCCTCAGGTAGCAGATGCTGGGTGGGGGGTAGCAGCAGCAACCCTCTGACTGTACCCTTCAGGTGGAGGAAAGAGCTATCATGGCTGGTGTCCACTGAGATTGGCAGTGGAAGGCAAGGAGACCAACAATAAGCAGAACCACAGCCAATGACTCAATGTATCTTTTACATACAAAGGGAGAAAACAATAACTGTACTTGCAAAATATGTAAACGTGTTGAAATCTTTCAGCATGAAGGAACATATCTGGGCTGAGTTTACATGTAGACTTCTTTTCCTCCACCACCACAAGCTTCAGATGATAGATAGATAGATAGATAGATAGATAGATAGATAGATAGATGATAGATAGATAGATAGATAGATAGATAGATAGATAGATAGATGATAGATAGATAGATAGATAGATGATAGATAGATAGATAGATGATAGATAGATAGATAGATAGATAGATAGATAGATAGATAGATAGATAGATGATAGATAGATGATAGATAGATAGATAGATAGATAGATAGATAGATAGATGATAGATAGATAAATAGATAGATAGATAGATAGATAGATAGATAGATAGATGGATGGATAGATAGATAGATAGATAGATAGATAGATAGATAGATGGAGTACCTGTAAAGTCATCAATGTCACCCACTTTCTTATAGCAAAATGAACTCATTTTACTTTGTGGTGCCTAATAAACTTAAACCCTTTGGCTTTTATTTGTCCCAGTTGTAGACCATGGAGTGCTACCATGTTTCTTTAACATCTGGGACTCATCACATCTTTTCTAATGACTCACTGGTCTGCAGAAAATGCCTGCTGAGACACAGATGTATGGTGTCACACAGACTTAATGACATACAGAAGCAGCAAATAAAAGGGGATCCATTCAAGGAGCCGAGGATGGAGTGTTTTTTTAAAAATGGAGAAACACTTAGGAAGTGAAAAGAAAGCCAATAAAGAGAGGCAATCAGGAGCAAACGGCCCAATACCTCCAGCAAAAGAAAGCAGAGATACACTTGGTTTGCATTAAATGACAAGGGATTTATAGTATAGTGGTATAGAAGCAAGCAACTCAAGTACCACTTCCACAATGTCATGTGGTATGTTCCACCCAAGTATCTTTGCGATGTCAATTTCACAATACTGAAATATTGACATCACAATATTTCCCTACAGTTGGGAAAGCATAGCTTCACATACCATTAATTAGGACATTTCTCTTATTTATTTCTAAAATGGCTGCATTTTCAGAGTGAGATGCAGGCATCACTGCATTTTTTGTTGTTGCATTTGGTTCTAAAATAAGGCAAACAGCAAGCACTGTGCTATATAAAATAGGTACCAGAATACAGGCCATACAGGTATAGTGTATAGGTTGTACAGTAAAACTAATACATCTTTGGGGTGGTGTCAGGGAGCTGCCATCGGAGCCAGAGGGAGAGGGAGGGCTCCAGAGGGATTCCGGAGAGCGTACCGGGAGGGAGAGAAGCAGCCCATCTTCTGGGGAAGGAAATCAGCGTAACACTAGTGGAGAAGGGGGGCAGATGGGGGAATCGGCGAGGTGGCTCCATGACTCCTCGCAGGAGACCAGCAGGGAGAGCACGGGTCCTCCGCTGCCCACACCCTCCCTGCGCAGAAGGCTTCCGCGCAGGGAGAGTAGGCAGAGACTAGGCGTCAAAGAGCTTCTTTGCTGGAAGAAGTTCAAGAAAGACTCTCCTCCCTGGAAGAGAAGGGAGTGGTTGTGGGCGGCGCCAGCCCCTCCTCGGCCTCATTTTCCTCTCTGTCGTCTATAGTTGGATTAGCATCAACAGGCTCCACCTACTGGTGAATAAACCCCCTTGTTTTAGACATCCAATGCCTAAGCCAATACCTTATCACTGCTGTAATCAATAAAGTTGTGGCCTTTTCTTGCCCATTAACCTTATATCACGTGTCCTTGTGTATTCATTCCACATTGCGGGCGTCGGGTCCTCGAACCACAAAGACTCTCCTCCCTGGAAGAGAGGGGAGTGGTTGTGGGCGGGAGCCCGAGCTCCGCCCCTAGCAGGGGGCGGTAGCCCCCTGCCTCCCCCACTCACCTGGCTGGCACCCACGCCCATTGGCTGGCACCCAACCAGGTGCCTCCGAGGAGGCGTTTACAGCAGCCTATATGCTGCGGCGCCAGCCCCTCCTCGGCCTCATTCTCCTCTCCGTCGTCTCGTCGCTAGTCACCCACCCCCCACTCCCTTTGAGCTCAGGGTCTTAGTTCCTTGGCCTTGCTATGGACCTTAGGTTGGTCGCCCTGGGTGTCCAGGGGGCCTGGTAGGAATTTTTCCATTTGGCATTAGGCTTTTTGGTTTTTTCGCCTACCTCGTAGCAATCGTCACAACTTTCGTGGTATTGGTGGGTAGGTTAGGCATTGGAATAATGTGTTGTGGTGTGTCGAAGGGCTATGTGTGGCCATCGCCTATGCCTTCAATTTTTGGGTATTCCATTAAAGGAATCTGGTGGTCGTGTACTCTGTCCGATGCCTGCTTGGCGGGAGGCCATGGCACGACCCTCGGTGATATCAGGGGAGAGCCTATAGTTGGATTAGCATCAACAGGCTCCACCTACTGGTGAATAAACCCCCTTGTTTTAGACATCCAGTGCCTAAGCCAATACCTTTTCACTGCTGTAATCAATAAAGTTGTGGCCTTTTCTTGCCCAGTAACCTTATATCACGTGTCCTTGTGTATTCATTCCACATTACGGGGGTCGGATCCTCGAACCACAAACGCCCACTGACGGATTCTGCCAACGATTGAGACAGCCACGGGTGAGTGGAAGTCCGGACAGAAAGGGTTCACCCAGGTAACTCAGCCAAGCGTGGCGCCGATTTACGCACGAGCAACCCCTAGAACCATTACAGGTGGTGAGGAGGAATCAGTGATGACTGCATGCTAAGTGACAGGAGTAGATAACTGAATTAGTGCTGAAGTTCCTGTACTCAGCTAAACTGTTGATTCTTTTGAGTTCTCAGGCATCTTCCTCATGTCTCACATCCTATAGAAGAAGTGTGCATGCACACAAAAGCTCATACCAATAACAAACTTAGTTGGTCTCTAAGGTGCTACTTCTATCTTATAGAAGGAAAAGGTAAGGTCAGGCATGGGGTGGTAATCAACAGTGTATGTGCTGCCTCCACTGTAAAAAGGTAAAGGGTAAAGGGACCCCTGACCATTAGGTCCAGTCGTGGCTGACTCTGGGGTTGCAGCGCTCATCTCGCTTTATTGGCTGAGGGAACCGGCGTACAGCTTCCGGGTCATGTGGCCAGCATAACTAAGCCGCTTCTGGCGAACCAGAGCAGCGCACAGAAACGCCGTTTACCTTCCCACCGGAGTGGTGCCTATTTATCTACTTGCACTTTGATGTGCTTTTGAACTGCTAGGTTGGCAGGAGCAGGGACCAAGCAACGGGAGCTCACCCCGTTGCGGGGATTCGAACTGCTGACCTTCTGATTGGCAAGTCCTAGGCTCTGTGGTTTAACCCACAGCGCCACCTGTTGGAGAGACTTTGGGGTCATTTGGAAAGGCCTAGGGCTGTCTAGTCTAGCTCTAGCAACACCACTATTAAGAGGTTTGCGCACTAATCCTAATTGTCTCTTGCTGGAAATAATAATAATTTGTGTAATATATATAATATAATAATAATAACTTAGAAAAATTACAAAAAACCCTTATGAAAATTAGATCCAAGTATGAAAACTAAGACAGACATCCTAAAAAGACACAAAGACACACATGTACATGCATCCCATGCCACTAAAGGAGGCTACAGGAAATTTGATTTCGCATTGTATCAAAACTTTGATATCCCATTTAACATATTTAAAATGACTGATGAACAAAGTAATGGTGTGGTCTAGTTGCCTGTTGCTGTTATTTCACGCGCACGCACACACATACAGTCTACCCCTCCTGCTCTTGCCCCAGTAATTCCTTCCAGCAAAATGTGGGATAATGATGCGAGAGATTATAGTCACCTGTCTGCTGCACTTGACCCACATATGGCAAATGCCAGGGACTGATGTTATCAATCTGTTGCATTGTCTTCAACATATCACTCTAGGATTCTTATGTTCCTCGTGTTGATTCTGATAGTTGATCTATTAAATAATAGTTATTGATCTATTATTTAAAACAATATTTAAAATATTGTAATCTCACAAATATGGCAGCAGCAATATTAATCAGTTAATGACAGGGCACACCATAGTTGAGAAAAGTTAGTAGATACCTTTAGTGAAATCATATCCCTTTAAAAGTGATACTATTGCCCAAACATTTTTTTAATCACTCATAATCAAAACACAAGGAGATTCAAAACTAGATAGGAAATCATATTTAAGGATAACTATGCATTAGGATTTTTATTACTAATTCATTTCATTCTTAATCATAAAAATCCTGAAGCGGCACAACTACTTTGGAATTATCATTAATAATTACTTTGATACTGAATTCCTTCGGATGAATAATACAGACGACTTAGAGATAGGACTCTTTCCAAATCTCCTGAGTGTTTGCATGAAGTTTAATTCATTTCCTTTCTCCTAGTTTGCAAATGAAGTGTGAAACAATTCTCTGATTCTACAAGGTGTCACTATTCATGCTCCATACCTAGTGTATACCCAGCTCGCTTAATTTAGCGGATTGGAAAGACGCTGTCATCCAGTATAACCTGTGTCATTCAGTCACCCAATGAGGTCATCCAGACACTATTAATTATTACAATTTATTGAGTGATGACAAGGTGCTTGGCACTGTCATGACGGCCTGTATCAATTTACAGCGACTCCCAGTATTCTAACAATTCAGCAACTCCATTGGGAAAGAAAGGACACACACTGAGTCACGAAGCTGTAAGGAGATGGAGCATTTAAGGCAACCTTACAATGGAGGACTGGGTGAGAGCACATTCCCATCATTAGGAACGCATCAAGCTCCCCAACCCCAGGAGATGATCATTCCCTCAGCACCTCAGCATCAAGATGGCTGCTTAATGAGATGCTGTGATCAGATTCTCCGCAACAGCCTTTCGGAAAAGGAGCTTGTTAGCAACTACTACGAAAGTAATACAGTACTGGGAATTTTTCGAAATGCTAATTTTGGGGCCTGCACTGGAAGACCCACAAAGACCCCACCGTTCATAAGATTGTCTCTTAATGAGTTTAGCTCCCTGAGAACTAGCGATCTATCTAGTAAATTTTTCAAGACCTGGTCATTAGGAATGTTTTGTATATTCTATTTTCCTGTTTTCACCATCTATTGAGCTGTCATTTTTAATTCATTGCCCAGTGGAATTTTTTGTGGGGGTGGAGAACTTGCTCATGAGCTTTTCAAGGAATAATATGTGAGGCTAAGGCTGATGAGTGCTACCCCACAGGTGAACCTCTCCAGCTCTTAGACAAGTGCCTGGGAAATAATCAGCATGATCCAGACTCGATGCATAACCCACAGTCATTATGGAGATGAGAACTGTGTGTTTTGCTTCCTGTCACAGCAATCACTAATGACAGCAGTTGGCTAAAAGTTCTCGTCCTTGTTTGGGTAGAACATTTGTATCTGCCTCTTCAGCGCTTTTAGATTGTTTATTCTTCTAGCATTTTAGCTTGCTCAGTGTGATGGAAGAAGATGGCTATTTTGCTGCTTTCCAAATTAGCAAAGCAACTTTGCATGGAGGTGGGAAGTAACCCAATAATCATCTTACTTAAGTGCAGAAGACTAAGGAATATTAGGTACAATGTATGCATTCAACCAACGTTCTTCCTCACATTCCAAGAGAAAATCCTATATTCCACCAAGGTCTGGCACAACTACTAATTTTACACTTCATCTGAGGGGGTGTTCCTTAAAATATGTGAGGCCAGGAAAAATTAATGCCGATATCTCCATTAAGATCTGTTGGACAGACTCCTATTAATTTACTGAGTTAGGCTGCAATTCTAATCCCAGCTGCTGCCCAGTGGGGTTTAATGGAATGGCAGGATCACCAGCAGGTTCTTTGCCCTGACACAAGGGCCGGTTGGGGAAAGTAGAAAGCAGGCAAATCACTGTACCTGACTGAAGCTGGTGCAATGATCACGGATGATGCCATCAGATGACCACAGTGGGGCTGTCTCAGAACCCAGTGAATCCCAAGACAGCTCAGCACCTTCTATTATGAGCTTGCGGGCTCAGAGTGAATAATATTGTGGGCCTATCCAAGGCCTGCTTAAAATCGAATATGGCTGCTGAACAAGCCATACCAGTTCCTTTGTTAAGATAAAGACTCTGACCGGCCATTGACCGTGCTGTGATTCAACATTTCCAAAGAGGTTGCTCTATTCTCATACTATCCTAGGATGGAGAGCAATAGGCCAATGGTGATTGTGTATAGGAGACTTGTGTGAGAGTTTTGAGCTGATGTTGGAAGCTGGAGAAACAGCTTCTGTACACAATTCCATACGTGTCTACTCAAAAATCAGTTCCCTTGAGTTCAATGCATCTTCTTCTTCTTCTTCTTCTTCTTCTTCTTCTTCTTCTTCTTCTTCTTCTTCTTCTTCTTTGGCTATCACTCATAGCCAAATAAGATTGTCTTCTATAAACACGGTTTTAACAATGAGTCCGTAAGTGACTGTGGCCCATGTAAGCCTTAAGTTGCAATCCTATACACACAATGAATTGAGTGAGTTATTTCTGAGAATACATAAACACAGTCTTTTTAAGAAATAGCCTGTGCCCCCTGAGCTTCCACCTCCAAACAATACAGGACATACTGTCCAGCAATAAAACAAAAGTGGATAATGTGAATTAAGTATGTCATTACGATCATCCAAAACTTCTCACGTGTTGGAGGCTTTGAGATCCAGCTTTGACATTACAACACCAAGTAACCACATCTCCTTTTCACAAAATCAGCTTCCTGTTGTTTACTACCTAGAGATCAGAACCCTTACATTAAAGGGTTCATTTTTAACAATTTAGATTAAACTTCTATGCACACTTACTTGGGAGTAAGCCCCATTGAAAACAGTAGGCATTGCTTCTGAGTGAATATGCAAAGGCTTGTACTGTTAAATTAATAAAAACTTAAACCGTCACATAACTGAAATAGCTGCAACTACATTGTCCAAAAAGGCAGCAGTAATAAACTGAGAGCACACCCTAGGAATATGATTGCGGGCAGTGTAAAAATACCTAAAATAAATAAGGTTGTAACTAAAATCAGTAAATATATCTGGTAGTGTCTGTCCTTCAGATTGCAAACAAAACTAAGATATTAGGGTTGTATCCTTGGTATATTAATACTATATATTGTTATTTAAAAAATCAACTCAAGAATATTTTATGTAATTAAACACTATTACTCCAAGAAAATGAATGGGTTCTTTCACATACACACAACTTCCACAGTTTCACCCATAATGTAAAAAATGGGTTTTGTCAGCTTCACTGATATGAAATTAATTTTGGTCAGCTTATAAAGGTGTTGCTTTCATGTTTTCCCTCATGCCCCTCAGAGGTTTGGAATCACCTTGCTTCTCCCAGCTTGTCTCCTGTCTTCTATTCTTCATTACACAACAGATGACCTATCAGATATTCTTCTTCTCCGCCAACAGATTTCCTGTTGCCAACCGTCAATGAGAATAAAGCCTGCAAGCCTTTTTATCTTCATTCTGTTGCTGCTTCCCTCCTTTACCACCCTCCCTCCCTCCCTCCTCCTTCACCACCTTTCTAAAGATCATTTGCCAGCATTGCTTTCTCAGTTTTTACCCAGTGGAACAAGCGGTGTCTTCTGAACTGACAATTCTGACTTTTTGTTGCTTGTGATTTTTTCCACAGCATGACAACTACTTCCAGGAAGACATGCTAAACCTTTTCAGCTAAAGAGGCCTGTGGAAAAAAAGGAAGGAACAAACAGCAGAGGCAAAGGGCCTTCGATGAATAAAAGTCATTATCAGAAGAGTGAAATGAAATAAATCCCTCATGTGTTAATTTAATTTGGCCATACCTGTTCCACGGGAAATATAATTAGAATCATGACGTCATGGATCTAAAATGCACACAATTTCTTCATTGAGCAAAAAGCATATTTTCATACCCTCCAAGTGTCCCAATTTTGCAGGGACATTCCCGGATTTACAAAAGCCAACCCAGCTTCTAATTTGATCCTGGAATGACCCTGTTTCCCCTGCCACCCTGGAGAGTGGGAGAGGAGGAGGAGAAGCTTCTGCCCATGATGAGCCACAACTGTTGCCTACCCCTGAGCCAGGTAAACAGCCATTATCAAGAAGACCTCTACCTGTCCAGTCAAGGAACTGGAGAAGAATCTGAAATACAGTGAGTCAAACAAACTTGGATCCAGTAAAATAAAGTGTGCATTGCACACCTGAAAGCATCCAGATTCAAAAAGCGGCGTCTGAATCCATAAAATTAGAAGCACCAAAGCTCAGCTTTTAACAGAACACATCAATTGTAGCAAGAATCAGTTACTCACAGCCCACAGCCATGTCTTAAATGTCTTGACGCGAAACATCTGTATTTTTTCTTTCCCTCTCAAGATCGTATTTTAACAGCATTCAAGACTGGACCCACCCCCACCCCCACCTCACCCCAGCATATGACCAAGGTTTTCCTACACAATGATGATCACCAAGGCATAAATAGTCAGATAAGATAGATAGATTTGATCAAGTATCCCGTATATCACCAACTGGTTTATTGGGCTCAGGTGGCAGAATTGCAGCCCCACTGAGTATGGCTGCAAATCACAAGTTATGGAAAGGAACCCTCGCTGCCAGGAAAGAGGAGCTGAAAAGCCTTGAACACACCTCATAAAACAAAATATTCATTCGCTTTACTTAGCATCCCAGTGGTCTATATTTGTTTATAGATGCATGTCCTGTATGCCTGTCAGAAGCGGGACTTCCTAAAGAAAGTGGCAGCAAACTCGAGAGAGAAGCATTTCAGTATCTCCGAGAGAAATCAATGAGAACAAGAGATGGATTTCTTTCAAAGGGAGCTCGGCGGAAGACAAACTAGAGTTTGGAAATTAATTCCTCCAGTCCTGGTGATCTTAACGCTTTTAAAAGGACAATCCGTTAGTCACTTCTCTGAGCTCAGTTAGCAAGTCCTAGCCAGCATTTTTCACAGGCATTTTTCACATACACTTCTCTTTCATTTCTGGCGGTCAGTGTGGGCCACACTTTTCTGTGACAGTTTTTTAAACAGGATAATTATTGACTTACATTGCCAGGGTCTGTCAGGTGAAGAAGCTACAAGTTATTGTGCTTTTGCTGTAACTCACACATGCCTTCTGGCAGTAGATGCTTTCAAGATCCCCAAAAGGCTTTCCCCATTTTGTTAGAAAATATGTGAGTATCCTGCTTCTGTACAAGATGGCATTTCCGCCCCCCCCCCCCAAGATTTTTTTTTTAAGTGTCTGAAAAAATGCTAGGCATTTGAGGCATCAGATCAAAGTAACATTCTATACAGTATAACATCTCTGCAACAAACGTATAAGACAGATGTTTTGGACGACCATCGTGTATAGAAGCAAGAATGTTTTGAACTGTTCCCATCATCCCTGACCATGAGCCATGCTGGTTGGGTCTGATCAGATTTGTGGTCCAAAACTTCTGGATGACACCAAGATAGGGGAGGCTGGTATAATGTCCCTTGTGAAGGCTATACAGATATAATAACAGACATGTACCCGAAGCAGGTCATGTTGTGAGGATGCCTGATTATCGTCTTCCAAAGCAACTACTCTATTCCGAACTTAAAAATGGAAAGCGTAATGCTGATGCCATTGTTATTCACCACAAAAGAGGTTTAAAGACTCGCTCAAGGCAAATCTATTTTTTAAAAAAGTACTATAAACACCAACAATTGGGAAACATTGGCCTGTGAGCGCTCCAATTAGAGAACAGGCTTTACCAAAGGTGTCACGGGCTTTGAAGACGCTCAAACTCAGGACAAAAAGGAGAAAGGTGCTAACAGGAAGGCACACTTGGCAAACCCTCACTGTGATCAACTCCCACACGAGAACCTATGTCCTCACTGTGGAAGGACTTGTGGATCCAGAATTGGCCTCCACAGTCACTTAGAGTCTTACTTCCATGTTCATGGAAGACTATCTTACTCGGCTATGAGTGATCACTAAAAAGAAAGAGACTAGGTACAGCAGGACCTAGAGTCAGGTCATGAACATCTTTGGATAAAGAAAACAAATCATGTGACTGTTAATTACCCCATCCTTTAAGGACTTTATCCATTGTTATTCACCACAAATATGATTATGGTGGCCCTAGACTTAGCAAACTCATTTAAATCAATAGGACGGAATTGATTCAAGTGAGTCTCATTACTGAGGCTATGTATGCATTTAGTGGTTTCGAATGCACTGAGGTTGCTCCCCGCCCCACAGCTACATTTCAAGCCACATTTTTCCATTGCTGTACACACCAGAGAGGGGACTGGGATGACTACCTGATTAGTTAATCTGCTGTCTGCACATGTGCAATGGATGTCTCAAATGTATACACCTCAGCTTAACCATGGATTATGGTTTCAAAACAGACAGAAGCTGGTTTAAGGTGAAACACGTGAAACATCAGAATTTCTCAAAACAAAAACAAAAAAATTATATATGGATTATGGCTGTCGTGCGTACTCAGCTTCAAACACTGTAAACTGTAATTTGCACACAGCCTAAGTCTAGATCCAACACCATCATCACTGGGTTGCATCTGACTGTCATGTAGGGTTTATGTCTGACTCTTTTTCTTGGGGGCTGCAAACCCCAAACATTTTGTGAATCTTTGTCTTTTGTCCATTACTGTATTTATTTTTCATGATTTGAACTATAAAATGGAGTCAAAATAAGAGTACATTTTTTAGGGGGAGAAAGCAGTGCATAAACCTCACTGAACGCAGTAAAACTTCCAGGTAAGTGTGTATAGAACTACTGCCTTGGTGGTGGTGGTGGTTTTTATCAGCCAGTGGGAACTGGCTGACTAGGACCTGGGAGACCAGGGTTTAAATCTCCACTCGGCCATGAAATTCACTGGGTGACCTTGGGCAAGTCGCTGCCTCCCAATTTAACCTGCCTCATAGGGTTGTTGTGGGGATTAAATGAGAGGAAGAACCATTTACACAACCTTGTGCTCCATGAAGAAAATATGGGATATAAATGCCATTATTATTATTATTATTATTATTATTATTATTATTATATTTTGCATTAGGGTATTAATTTAAGTATGATTTATTTATTTTTTTGTATTATGGTAATAATTTTTGCATACCATATCTCTGATAAAGGAGGCATCTGGAGAAGGGCCTCAGCAGAAGATCTTGACAGCATGTACTGGAGTAAACACCGACCACATTTTAAATCACTACTGGGTGGTATTTCCCTGCCATTGTACCAAAAATACTTGTGTGTAACTGTAAATCATCTCTCATAAGTTACCATGTAAAGAGTGGAAATGGGCATCAGATGATTTTCTGGAATTTTGTGGGTGATCCAGGATCAGTCTGTTCAGGCAGAAGAGGATTAGTGGTTTCCAACTCCATAACCCCACAAGGACCCAGCTGTTCATGGCCCAGAAGAACCTCTTTTCAGCCTTCACATAGATCAATTTTGCTAGTATTGCAAACTGACATGAAACATCTGGGAAATCTATTCACTTGCATTCTCCCCAGTGCTTAATTCGGTTTTTTAAAGGTAATCAGCATACTGCTGCCTTGGATTAAGCAAAGGGAAAATACAAAAATAAACACAAAACCTTCCCAATCAAGTAGGAAACAATAGGGAGAAGTGGGGGAGATGGCTTTTTGGTTATTTTGAGCATTTAAATAAATCTATGCGGTTTATATGAAGAGAACTGTTGGCTGGTCTAGAATTCTCTCTTCTAGAATTTCTCCTTGAGTATCTTGCTCTGGCATGCAACCTGAACCCTATGGTGGGCTCTGGGATTTAAAGTGAGATCTCATCCATATGATACTCTTAGACCTCAACAGTCATGGGTTAGAGATAGTTGTACAGTTAAGTACTACTGGATCCAGCCCATGGTTTTTAGGCAGCTCTGGTTAAACAATCATGTACATGGTCTTGTTATATGCAGAATCTGACATCAATGGGCTTTTGATATTCTGCTGATTAAAAACATACCTCATTTTCAAATGTATTGTAGTGTATGTTACACTGATTATCTGTAAAGAGGGACGGTCCGAGTGTTCCTTAATCCAAATATAAAAGGCAATTAGCGTTGAAACCCACCATCTGCAATGCATGTGCCAGCCCCATTCATTATTGGACCAACATTGCTACAGCACTGACAGATTTTGTTCTGTGTGCATTAAATGCCAATCCTACCCTCAAGAAGCATACCATCAAATGCATATACATCTATATCTATATATCCCTTCTTGATTCCCTAAAACATTTTTTTCCATTTTTCCTGGCATATTAGAGACTGTTCCTTGTACAGGCACTTGGCAGGGTTTTCTGAGGGCTATTTTTGTCTTGTTATTAGCTACCATTGTGCAATAAAACATCCTTGGTTCCCCGAACATATTAGTTGAACTCTTGTTTAAGAGTGTCCTTTGGTATGGTTTTCCAATATGCTCTCCAGAGCCAACTGTGTCACTGGCAATCTAATTGAGATTTGGCAGTGTACTGCATTTACAGATAAAGAGGAATTTGAGAGTAGATGTGGAATCCACGGGCTGCAGGCCAGTGGGCACTTACTTAGCGTGTCTCATAGGTGATTCATTCAGTCTTCCAGCAAGGCTGCTGCCAGTGTTGCTGTCTCAGCATCCCCACTAGCTGATCCATGGAGTTTTGCTCTCATCGCTTCCAAAAGGAGCCACTTGTGTGTTATTAAGGACAGCAGTCAAGTATGGTGTTGACAACAGTGATTCGGAAAGAGAGAGAGAGATGGAAGAGCCATTCCTGGATGCTGGCTGGCTGTTGAGTTTCTGATGCAGGGCAAAAGAAAGAAATAAGTGCAGAGGAAAACTAGGAGAAGGCCTGCAGAGGGCAGGCAGAAAGAAGAGCTTCTTTAGGGAAATTAGAGTGAAAACAAATGTGCTCTGTGCAAACTGTTACTCTGTACTACATCCACATACTTGAGGCAGAGGGACTTAGCTGAACGTGAACCAAACAGCAGAACTGGGACATACTTGGACACAGAAATTCCCATCAACAAAAGCGACTCAGCAAGAAATCACTGTTGAGCCAAATTGCTCAGAAGCAGCTGAAATTTTGGACAATTAATATTATAAATACTCTGAATTTAACTTGGCTTATCAGAACACACTTGGCTCCATCATCAGGTGCCTTGAGTTCCCAATATATGGCTATCATAGTTGCATTATCCTTTCTCTGAGCAGTGGTAAATCCAAAGCAGATTTAGAGCAGGGAATAGGGACCCTGTTTGAGTCCCAACAGTTCCAGTCCCAGGCAATGCTCAAGAATGATGAGAGTTTGTCATTCAGCAACACCTGGAAGGCCAGAAGTTCTCCATCGGGGCTTTAGAGGGTCAGTTTTAATTTGAGGAAGACCGCACACAGGAGATTTGCAGCATTTTTATAAGGGCCTTTTGATTTACAAAGCTATAGATCAAACAATCAAATACCCAGGAAGTACTAGATGCATAGTGACATCAAGAGCTGTCTGAAAGCAGCAGCAGCAAAGAAACCCAAACAACAACATTTTATTCATTGTTTAGCAGTTTGCCAGCAAGTCCGAGCACCACTTATCACAGCCAAATCAGAGTTGCATCAGCTACATAATATTTTTTTAAAATGGGAAAATCCAATGATGGAGGTCCTTATGTTCTGGACTTTACACACCAAGCTATCTTTTCAAGCAAAGGGCAGCCGAATGACCCATCAATTACAAAGCACTAAGCTGTGAAAGACTACCATAATAAAACACCACAGTACAGACTAAAATAGCCATGCATACTCTGAGCTGAGACTGTGCAGTTCTGTCTTCTAGTGCACTGATCTTTAGCAGATGGTTTGGGACCCACAAAGGTGTTTCAGTCAACTTCAGGTACTACCTCCATTTTGTGTTGTGAGAAGGATGGGCTTCTACACTCCTAGATAACCTTAAAAGTATCTGTGCTGACTTACTGCACATGCCCATAAAATTGTACCACAAATTCAGGTAGGTGTGTGTGCACTTGTGTTTCAAACATCTTAATTTCCATTGATTAAAATTACATCCCTTTAGAAGTGTGTTCATGCCAGCACTAGCTCATGCCAGCACAAACTGATTTTGAACTTCTGAAAACAATAAGAAGAAAGTGGGTGGCTGGGGAAATACTCAAATATATGAGCTTTAAATATATTTGCTGGCATACTCCATTGTAGGAATCCCCTACATTCAAATGAATATAAGGTGAACCCTGCTGGATCCAACCATCTAGTCTAATATCTTCTTCTCAGAGTGGCCAACTAGATGCCAATGGGAAGCCTGTACAGAGAACCTGAGTGCAATAGCACTTTCCCCACTTGTTGTGATTCCCAGCTACTGGTGTTCAGAGACATACTGTGTCCAGAGAACCAGTTTGTAGAACAGTGCTTCCTGTTGCAGATCAGAACATTTGCAAGGCTGTAAGCTGTCTTTTAAACTTGCTCAACTGATTGCTACCTCCAACCCAACACCAATTGTCTGTTCCATTAGTGAGATTATTCCATTTCTTACATTTTGTTCCATCCAGCTGGCTGGCCTTACACCTAAAGGACTGCCATTCCAACACAATCCTGCCTCTTGGTTAAGAATTGCAATGGGGAGCCGCTTCTTGGGCTTACCTGTAAGATCAGTGGCAGGCAAAAGTGTTAGGGCCTTTTCTTTAGTGTCCCTGCCACATAGCTCTTAGTATGGTTACCAGGTTGTTTTCAATGAACTGGGGGACACTTTTCAACTTCAATGGATTTTGTATGGGGACTCATTTGTAAATCCGGGAACTGTCCCCGGGAAACGGGGCTGTCTGGTAACCTTATTTTACAACGCAGGCCTTCAAACAAGCCTTAACATTCCTCTCTTCCAACTCTCATCATCCATCACCATTGACCATGCTGGCAGTGGTGGAGTCTAACAACATCTGAAAGGCCAAAGGTTCCCCAGGCTTGTTCTGGGCTTTCTTATAGTGCTGTATTTTACTGTGTGTGGATACTTTAAATGTGCCTAAATATATCTCAACCTGGTGGTGTGTAGGTCTTACAAGTTAGCTTATAAGTACAGGTACTTGAAAAGTATTGAGGATTTATGGAGTACTAATCCATGCTGATAAAATTTAGATATATGTGTACATTGATGCTTGCACTTTTTTATATTAAAAAAAAGATTGCAGAGGAATAAGGTATCATCCTATCATTTGCTTATCATCACCCCAATCCAGTTTCATGGCAAACTGATTTTCAAACAAAAAAAAACCCATAGGACATGAGGATCTGCAATTCAAAGGTGAAAGGGAAGCAGAAATGCCACTCAACCTGCATAAAACCTTTTGGCTCTTCAGATCCTGGTCATTGGGCTGGTTCCAGTGGTTCCGTTCCCCAGATGGAAACTTCTTTCATTAGAGGAAGGGGCTCGTTGAATCCAGCCCTAATGTTTTTAGAGGAAAAATATACCAGAGATGGCACAATTGCTTAGGAATGTGAATTAAATTTGACTTTATTCTACTTTCTTCTCTCTGCTATTCTAATGGTTGTCATATGATCTTTCTGTTCTTTCTTCCTTTTAATGTTAACTACCCCTTATCAGGATATCATGATGAGAAGGAGAGATGCTTTCAAAATAAGCTACACTTTCAAATGAGCCACTTCCAGGAATGCCTAGTAAACTAACAATGTGACTGCTTGAGAGAATCAGGTTCAAGGTTTAACCAAAAAAAAAAGAAAGAAAGAAAGAAAGAAAAAGGCTTTAAAACTTTCCTCATATATATTCTTGAAGTGGTGTTTAATACCGTTCCTTTTGTTTGTTTCAACAATGGATCTTATCTTTCGGTAAGGGCTGTGTTCGGGACTATTATTGCCCTATATAAAAGCCTCATAGTCTTTCTTTCCACTTGTTCAGCACACCAGAGTGGCATAGCAAATTTAATCGAAGAACGCAGCTCCAGGGAGAGTCTTTTGAGACTCTCCCCTTTTTCATAATGCTGTTATCTCCCCTTCCTTGTGTTGGGGATGCATAAAAATCACAAAAAAGTCATTCTGAGTATATTCTTCCTGATAATTATTGTCAGACTCCTAGATAAGTACCCTACGTGATGTAATGTGTGTCAGAACTGGCTCTCTGAATGCAAATCCAGCAACACTTATAGGCCCAAACAATAGTAGCCCTGAACACCAGGGCCTGGTATTTTGCCACAGACAAGAGACAGCTTTGATTTTTTTGTGTTTTGATAAGGCACAATCTGGGTGCCTTTATCTCAGCTGTTATATTTAAAGATGACATTCTAGCCTTGCAGCCTTGCCTATTGTTTTGACCCTGATTATCTCCAAATATTGTTGTTTAGTCAAACTCACAGGCTTAATGAAAGGCCTGCTCCCAATTTAAGGAAAATTATTTAAATGCAGAGTATCCTATACACTGCGGTTTTCCGAAAGAACTAGGTGGTTAATCAAAAGTTAATTGTATAATTCTCATGCAGATTAAGGCCTCTTGCAAACGAATCCCAGGTTGTGATTATTAAAAAAAAAAGAGGGGGGAGAGTGCTGCAGAAATGCACATGGGTCTCCAGCCTGGTAAACAATCAGCGAAGGTTTAATTTGTGGTAAACAAAGTGATGATACACTGGGGGGCTCCAAAGGAGACAAAAAGGTGAAAATAAATTAAAAAACAACATACAGATATGATCTTTTTGTTTTTCAAAGCATCTTTCAAAAACATTAGCTAAATGAATAAAAAGTAATCCATTAATATTTACTGGCAGCATCCTGGCACTATGCAAATTCACAGCAATTCTATAATTACACTGCAGAAACAGGATGCTGCCAGCAACCTATGCTGTTGCTCTCCTTACAATAATAAAGCAACTATATAATGAGCAGTTTGATTAATACACAGGCTGCTTTGCTATAGGACACCAAGCTGCTGCAGCTACATTAAGCCATGATGATGTGCTTTATCGGCACATTGATTTGGACACACACACACACACACACACACACACACGAGGCAAATGGGGAAAAGGCATCCAATGCAAGTTTGTGGGGGTGGGGAGGGGAGCAAAAAGCAACCATTAGGCGGGAAAGAAGAAGTTAGCCCCCCATTTTCCAACATTCTCTCCTGCCGTGATTAAATTCACAATTGAATGGTTTCCCTTTAGCTGGATTTAATTATCAGAAGCAAACAGATCAAATTCAGATGTTTAAATGATCAACTGGCAATGAAGAGTGTTTATTTTGAGCTAATGAGATCTGAGGTTCACACTCTGGTCCATCACAGGCTGCTTCAGCAAACATGGTTGGTTTTTTTCCCATAGAAGAATGGGTGTGTTTGCAAGTTACTTTCACCAAGCAGAGAGGTGGGAGGAATCACCCAATCTGGGTTCAGAACTACAGTGGTACCTCGGGTTACATATGCTTCAGGTTACATACGCTTCAGGTTACAGACTCCGCTAACCCAGAAATAGTACCTTGGGTTTAGAACTTTGCTTCAGGATGAGAACAGAAATTGTGCTCCGGCGGCACAGCAGCAGCAGAAGGCCCCATTAGCTAAGGTGGTGCTTCAGGTTAAGAACAGTGTCAGGTTAAGAACAGACCTCCAGAACAAATTAAGTACTTAACCAGAGGTACCACTGTATTTATTTCCTACCATAACTATAGTGGCTGGTTAGCCTAAGAATGAAAATTCCTGTTCCAAGCTCCAAGCTCCAAAGGGAGAACGCTACCTGTACAGGGTTGATGTCAAGGATCAGCCAAGCACAATAGGGAGCCTACCATCAACCCCTGGAACCTCTTGTTCTTCCTTCTTGCTTTCCACTGCCCAGATCTACTACGAAACTAATGAAGCTTAAGTTTCAGGGACCCTAATCCCAGAGGGGCCCCAGAAGTGACTTTACTTCGCATGGCTTAGATATTTTGTGTCTAGTAGACCCAATTTGAGTTGCACGTCTTAAATTGATTGATTTTTGGTTGTATATATTTCAACGATTCCAAAGTTTGAGAGTCAGCAGCACAGACATTGTAAAGGTGTGGTGATCTGTCATGAAACAACCCCAATGAAGAAGGCAACAGTAGTTACCCAGGCCTCAGTTGCTGCTTGCAAAGGGAACCCCATAAAAGTTCAAGCTTTAGGGCCCCCCAAATGTAGATCTGCCACTACCACTGCCCTCTTCAATGAGTGAGCAACAAGATAAGCAACAGTGTGAGCTGTGACCATGTGGATCATGCTGTTGGGAGCTGGAGGCCAGCAACATGCAGAGGGTTATAGGTTCCCCATCCCAGGTCTGTGACTAGACGACTGGGTCATCCCATGCACATTTGTAATTCCTCAGTACCAAACTGATTTGCATGTTGGCATGGGACTTTTAAGCTTCAGCCTGCTTCCCTAAGTGCTGTGGAATCATCTCCGACCATTAGCCATGCTGTCTTGAGCAAATGGGATTTGGAGTCCAACAACATCTGGAGGGCCACAGGTTTCCAGTACAAGGAACTTTTCCATGTAGATATTGCAAAAAAGAAGGAAAGCGTCAACAAAAATTGGGCAGATTTGCATACACTAATTTATATGTATCTAATGCAACATTAAGGGACGTGGGTGGCGCTGTGGTCTAAACCACTGAGCCTAGGGCTTGCCGATCAAAAGGTTGGCAGTTTGAATCCCCGTGACGGGGTGAGCTCCCGTTGTTCGGTCCCTGCTCTTGCCAACCTAGCAGTTCGAAAGCACGTCAAAGTGCAAGTAGATAAATAGGCACCTCTCTGGCAGGAAGGTAAATAGTGTTTCAGTGAGCTGCTCTGGTTTCACCAGAAGCAGCTTAGTCATGTTGGCCACATGGCCCGAAAAAACTGTCTGCCGACAAACGTCGGCTCCCTCGACCAGTAAAGCAAGATGAGTGCTGCAACCCCAGAGTCGTTCGTGACTGGACTTAACTGTCAAGGGTCCTTTACCTTTACCTTTAATGCAACATTGGAAATTATTCCAGTAGCTTAAATATAAATGCAGCATATATTACCATACTGGAGGAAGCTTGCAAACAGATGACCTATGTGCCTTCTAAGTCTGCTATCCAGTTGCTAGCTGTTGACAGGCAACTTCAAGGCCCCTGCTGTCTGTCCTTAAGGTTCTTCATCTTTAATCTGGATTTAGGGGAGCCCTTCAAAAGAGGACTGTCATCTGTAAAGTAGGACACATGGCCACCCCAGAGTTTGCTCAACCAGTTGCTGCTATCCTGGCTCAGAAGATCAAACTGCTATTGCTTCCATCAATCAAACATTGTGCCCCTTCACACACATGCTGGGAGCCTAGCAGCCAATTGTGTGCTTCCAGAGGATCAGGCTGCTAAATACTTTAGGAAAACAAATTAAATGGCACAATCAAACAATATAATTGTAAGAGCTGGCAGCCTGGCGCTTGGAACATTCAGATTTAATATTGTTGCATCTTTTTAAAAACTCCACATTCACCCTCCCTCCAATGTTTGCAGCTGCTGCTCTCCATAGCATGCAAGGTAGCGTTAACGGGAAACTTTTGTTCGCAGGCCTCGGATTTCGCTCTATCAGTGTCAATTTGGACCAAAGCATCTCATTCTGAGTTTCAACCTAATTGATGAAGAAACTTTTAGCAACGTCGTTTGGCCTGATTTTCAAATATTCATATATCAAATATGCATAATGAAAATCATTTTTGGAGCTCAAGCTAGCTAAAGCATGCGTTTTCAACTTGATGTTTTTCATCAATATAATCCTCTGTGGACACAAGTACTGTTGATATTTCAAGAAATTTAGCACGCTAAGCACCCCAAACCCACTTGAGAATGCTGTTGAAGCTGGTGGTACAGAGTACTGTTCCCTCCCCCCCCCCAACTCTTTCTCCCTCCCTCCCTCCCTCTCCCTCTCTCTCTCTCTTTAAATGGCCCTGTTTTGGAATAAATACCAAAAGCAAGCGATTTCTACACATATGTGCTTGGAAACAGTTCATAGAGTACTGAATAAAGCAGCAAGACCAGATCCACTCCATTATGTTAGCGCGTATTTTGGAGTTGCTTTAATCTGTGGAGACACTCTTGTGATGTATAACTATGCACATTAAACTCATTATATTTTTGATAATATAACTCCCTCTGCACTTCAACCACAGAGTTGTGATTTGAATGTTCAAAATTATTTTTAGGAATACACCAAGGACATTAGCTGCATCATAGGCCGGTACTGTCTGCATCATTCCACTGTACAAATGATTTTTATTTTTATTTTTATTTTGCATTTCAAGAGCCCCTGAAAAGTCTTTGACATAAGAAAACAAATCCCATACTTCTTCCTTTGAAAACAATGGGATGCATATATATTTATGTTCCTAAGCAGATTATGAAATGCGACCTTTGACAACTGTTATCCACCAAGAACTAGTTTCTTCTGCTAATATATTATGCTCTTATATCACCATAATTAATTGCAGCATAGATTCAGTCAAGGTTTATGTCAGTGAGTATTGCTGTGAATCTCAAATCAACTACATCTTAATACTGGCCATAACAAATGACAAGTACCACTCAACTCTTCTTGACCTTCCAAACTTAAAACAGCCCAACTAAGGTCATTGTAAATGAAAACCTTCAAAGAAAGTGCCTTGATTTGTTTATGCTTTTGCACCACTGAAAATGGAGGTAGAAAGCTAAATATGATGGGAAAGTGTGTTATGAGTTTGGATGAAACTCTGGTTCCCCTTCCAAACTTGGGAACCTGTATCTGGGAGGGTAGAAACTTTCCAAACCAAGGCTTTGGCTGTCTGGTTAAGTACCATATTTAGCACAACTAAAGAAGTTGCTCCATGCCTTAGAACAAATGGGTGGGCCTTCTCCCCAGCATAGTCACCTAGCTGCTGTGTAGGAGAACAGTGACAGAATTGTGTGAGAGCTGAGTGGGAAATAGATGGAAAGCTAGAAATCGAATGGAAAAACAAGATCTGTTTGGTCCATGAGATCTGTGAAAACTCTCATCCTATGCTCATGTTGTGTATGTGTGCAATTAAAACCATGTATGCTAAAGACAGCACAGTTTCCGTTGACCTTTATTCTAAGGAAACAGAACCCTAGAAAAGCACTTGGAACCCCAGGAATCTCTCATCACTTGGGGGGGGGGAGTTACTTCCCATGCTACCACCAGCAATTAGTTGCATGATTTCACCCAAAGCTAAAGCTCCTAAAATGTGACTACAGAAATAACAAATTGAACTAGGCATTCATAACAAAATGGCTGGATACAGCCATTTGGGGGAGGGGGCAGGACAGACTTAAGGTAGCACAAAGGCTACAAGGAATAGCATCTGAAGACACATCATTATTAAAGTAATGAACCTGAGTCTGTGTGATGCAGCTTATGCCACAAAGCCAATTGCCAATGATGGCTTCCATCCTGCACTGGGGGTAAGGCAGGGTTTCTGTATCTGGAGAGTAGGTCAAATCACATGGGTACTTCCCACGCCAACATCAGCAGCTCCAACCTTACTACGGCAATCCAGGCCTATCTGCATGAAACAAACGTTCTGATGTTGGTCTGGGCATTGGCAGCCATGAAAGAGCAGCTTTGGGCTGGTAACTACCCCAGAGAGATAATCTAGGAGCAGTTACAAACATTGCTGAACTTTACAGACTGTCTGTATGACCTGCTCATAGATAAAATGCCACTCTCTATAGTATATCAACGAGTTCTATAATCCTCAATTCAAACAGGACCTCAAAGAAAATATTTGTTGTCTTTTTTCTCTCTTTTTAATTACTGAATTCATGAACTGACTAGCTGATCTAATTATAGTACTCTAATGAAGACGTCATTGCCCAATTTTCTTCATCTTCCTGAAGTCCCCTCCCCCCCCCCATTTCTGCCCTCTGGCAATAACTGCTCAAGAATCTTGCAAAATTGGGTTGTGGTTTTGGAAGTGAACAAATGGAGAGTCGAATGAGACCTGAAACTCATTTTCAGTTTTGATCTGAGCCACAGTTTGAACTGGAGTCGTTAGGAATTTCCATAAGTAGGACAGGGCCATAGGGGCACCGCACTTGATGTACAGTTGGGTCGAGGCTACAGCTGCAGGATTTCAGCTATCAAGACAAGGGCACACAGACAAACGAGGTCAAATCTACACTGCCTACGTTGGACCAATATTCAAACCAGCAGCAAGCATACCACATCAAAAAACAAATCATCAATATATGCATAGTACATATCAGTGTAATGTTCTGCTTCCTGTATTAAAATCTGAAGTTTAAATAGTTGCAGGGACCTGTGTTGGTGCATTAAGGGGTAAAAATCCAAAAGTAGCAGGGAGATAATACTCTTATCAGGCCCAGTTAGAAAGTCACAAAGAGTAGTGAGCAAGCCTTCATGATTCATGACTTTGACCATATAGCAAGGATGAGTGGATCTGTCAATTTCAGTTTCTCTCAGTTTCTTATTTTCTCAAAATTTAAGTTTGATTGTTCATATTTCTGCATCACTATGTGGTGTTGTTGTTGTTGTTTTAAAAAGTCCTCATCAAAATTCATCAGCATTTAAGTGTGAATCACTACTAATGTACATGTGTGCAATTTTGCCCAATATAAACATTTTAGCAATCACTCCTAGCATAATGCAGTGCAAAATTCAGAGAAATGTATATTTCTAAGGATATCGGTTTCAATTCTCATATTGTTTTAGAAAGTATAAATTAGGCAGGTTTGCCTTTAAATGAAACTGAACTGAATTTTGCCCCCCATTCTTACTGTATAATAACTGTTGTATTATTGTATTATTTTCCAAATGTTGACTTAAACTCTTTTTTCGGCTGAATGCAAAGAATAAGAAAAGCAGCAGGAAAGAGAAAAATATGTCAGCGTCTATGATAAAAAGCTCAAATTGGTTGTTTCTGGTAGTCTTCAAATGAAATGGAGTCTGCAGTCCTATACACACTTAACTGGCAGTCAGTTATTGAACTGAACGGGATTTACTTCTGAGTATACAGGTGCAGGATGAACTGCTCATTAGAGCTGCTTCTACTCAAGGGCCCTCAGCAATGATGAGGCATTGCTTTTCCACAAAGAGCTGGAAGAAGAACGAAAATGGTTGCTCCACAGAGCACTTACCCTATATTATATGGCAGTGTCTCTCTCCATTGACAATATCCTTCTATAGCAGGCTTTGATTGATGAGAGATGCAGTCATGGGCCTGCAAACCTGTGGAGAGCTGCAGTTCCCTCTGAAGTAAATTCACTTCAGGAATGGTCTCCTACACCTTAAAGTATAAGCTTCTTTCTTGTGTCTTCTGCCTCTAATTTGCTCCTTCAGTGTGTTCAGCATTATTCCTTAATTGCCCTGTAATTAGTTGTTTGTTATGGACCCGGAGTCTACTTGCCCTGCTGAAGAGCCATGACTCCACCTGCAACTGATTAGCCTTCAAGGAAACAGAGCAGAAGGCACTGATGAGAACCAGCTGGCTGCTTGGGTTCCAGGCAAACAGGGCTTGAAGGGGCTGGTAACAAACTGTTGTAGTCTCATTGCTAAGCAACAACACGCAGGGCTCAGTGGCGTGGGAGGACAGCCAGCCAGAAGAGTCTCTGAGATGTACTTGCCTGGAGCAGCAGAGGCGGCACCCAAAGTCAGGTTCAGTCCTCGGGTCAGGCGAACAGCAATCTGCATGGTCAGGTGGTTCGGGGGTGAGGGAATCCAATGATCATGGGGTCAAGGGTCAAGACAAGCAGGAAGCAGCAAGGTAGGGCCAGGAACTACATGTGTTGTTACCAGCATCTGACTGCTGCTTTTCTTAAGCTCTGCTTAAGCAAGCTGAAACCAGCTGGTTCTCATCAGCAATATAAAAGCTGGATCTACCGTAATTGTACTAAAATTGATCTATTGTAAAACAGAAATCAAAAGTCAAGATGGCATTCTTGTCCTCATATTAACAAGGCTGGCAATTAATGCTAAGTAGTACAGTAGTACACTAATTAGTACAATCAATCAATCAATCAATATTCCAGACTAAGTTTGCATGCTGATTTCAAAGGGGCCTAAGTTAAAGTAAATTAGCCTGGATCCAAACCACTCTCCACGGAATCCAAATTTGGTAGTAGCACCTAGTAGTGCTACTCCAGGCACTTTTGGAAGAAACTCATATTCTAGATCCATTTCATCAGGTTTTAGGCACAGAAACTGCTTTGGTATGATGACCTCTGTTGAGAGAGAGAGAGATGGGAAACATCTCAGCTGTTAATACCATTCACCATGGTATCCTTCTGGAACGACTGTCCAAACTAGGGGTCTGTGGCACCGCTTTGCGGTAGTTCCAGTCCTACTTGGATGGTCGTTCCTTGAGGGTGTTGCTTGGGGAATGCTTTTCAACCCCATGGAACGTTCAATGTGGGGTTCCTCAGGGCTCAATCCTATGCCCCACATTGTTTAACATCTACGTGAAACCACTAGGTGGTGTTATCCAGAGCTTTGGAGTACATTGTCAGCAGTATGCTGATGACACTCAGCTGTATTTCTCCTTTACATCTGCAGGTGAGGCAGTGGAAGTGCTGGACCAGTGTCTTGCCTGGGTATGGACTGGATGATGAGCCAATAAACTGAAGCTCAATCCAGATAAGAAGGAGGCACTGTTAGTGGGTGGTTCCCTAGACCGGATGGGTGGGAGATCACCTGCTCTTGATGGGGTTACACTTCCTCTGAAGGAGCAGGTTCGTCGCTTGGGGGTACTCATGGATCCTTTGCTGTCGGTTGAGGCTCAGGTGGCCTCAGTGACCTGGAGTGCCTTCCATTAGCTTCAGTTAGTGGCACAGCTATGTCCCTATCTGGACAGGGATAGCCTAACTAATGTTGTCTATGTTCTGGTAGCCTGAAGGTTAGATTCAGTGCTTTTTTCTAAAAAATAATAATAATATGTTTAGGGCTACTCTCATTTTCCTTCTCATATTGAAATACTGCCCCTCAATGAGGCTTAGATTCACAAAATGTTTAGGGGTATGTGTACCCCTACGCCCTCCCCCCCACCAGAAAAAAAAACCACTGGTTAAATTACTGCAATGTGTTATACGTAGGGCTGCCTTTGAGGACGGTTCAGAAACTTCAGCTAGTGCAGAATTCAGCGGCTAGGTTGCTCACCAGAACAAGATGGTTTGAGCATATTACAGCAATCCTGATCTGACTGCACTGGCTACCAATTAGTTTCCAGGCCCAATTCAAAGTGCTGGTTTTGACCTACAAAGCCTTAAACAGCTCAGGACCGCAATACCTCAATGTCTGCCTCTTTCCATATGAACCTACTCAGATCCTGAGATCATTTTCTGAGGCCCATTTTGGTGTGCCTCCTCCTCGAGAGGGATGGGGGGTGGCAACGCGAGAACGGGCCTTCTCTGCAGTGGCTCCCCATCTGTGGAATTCTCTCCCCAGGGAAGTTCACCTAGCGTCTTCATTATACACCTTTTTAACCAGGCCTTTAGTTGATTTGATTGACATCCTATGTCCTTTTAAGATGTGGGGGTTTGGGGGAGGGGTGTTATTGAGTTGCTGTTTTTATTTTAATTATGTATTTTGTGGTTTTGTATTTTGATTTTGTTCTGTGAACCGCCCTGAGACCTGCTCGTATAGGGCGCTATATAAATTCAATAAATAATAATAGTGAGAGGGTATGTTCCTTCCCATAAGCAAATCTCCATTGAGTGGCAGAAAATCATTGTCCTCCATTGCTAGTATTCTCTTCCTGGGTAGCTACATTCTCGAATACTTTTTAAAAACAAACAAACATAATACCGCTAGTAACTTTGTTAGGATAATGGAAAATTCCAAAAGGAAATATAACACAACTGCCCCCATGCCAAGCAAGACCTTTTCTTCTTTACTTAACATCCAGTGAAAGTGTCCTTGTGCACTCAAAAGCTTGCTTACTAGTCTGTATCTTCCCAATAAAGGTATTTACTACTGCTGCTTTTGGAGTAGATCTTAAATATTATTCAAGAGTGCAGATCATAAATAGCAGGATTCTGAGAAACCCAGTGGTACCACTGAGTTGTTTTCCATGTCTTCTCTTAATTCAAAATGCAGGACCAGAAATCTGAAAAAAAAATGGTGGGAAATTTTCGTTATTCTGACAGCACAATCGGATGCCAGAAGACCCACTGAATTCATTGGAGCTTAACCTGGGAGGCTTGGGGACTGAATGTGCATTATATGCCATTTTGGCATTTAAGTAGTGGCATATAAGTAAATGAATATTGTTATTATCTACAAGTTGACACAGCATCCCTGTGTCAATGTTTTTTTTCCAGAGGAAAAGGAACTAGACATGAATCTTGTTGACTGTTGTATGTGTTGACTGTTGGAGCTTCTGTAGAATTCAAGGCCCACATTTTAAATTGTTTACTTCACTGCCAAACTAAACATTATTTAGCAATAACTTTTGACTTGAAACTCAGATGGCAGAGTGAAATGGAGGGATTTTGTGGAGGGCAGAGTACAATTCACCTAATGGTCCAGGGCTGCTTACTTGTTGCAGGAGTAACAGCAGATTTTCTCTCTGTGTGTGTGTGTTTTGCCACCACTGTGGCCACAATAAGTAAACAGCTCCTAATCTTGTGATGAATGTTGTTGTTCCATGTAATCACTAATTTGCATCTACCTATGAATGGGAAAGCTACTTTGTTCATCTCTTATTCAGAGTTACCTGCAGGGATATATGGCAGTATGGAGTGTTCCTGCTCAATTCCAAATATGCATTCTTTCTCATACACAATTCCATTCTGCCCCATTCCTTTTATTTTTTTATTTTCTTCCTATTCAGCATTCTAGGGCCACTGGGCATGACCATTCTTCATGGATAAGTTGGTTGGGTTTCCCCATATTTTAACTTCTACAAATATTGAGGTTCCCTTAAGCCTGCCAATATCTTCCTCCTTTGTGTGGATGGTAGCATTTTGATTACATAAGGACTGACTCTCAGAGAATGAGTTTGATACTACAGGATCTTAGTCCTTGTCTAAAGATGAGAAGGAAGGGGGAGATGGGAGGCTAGGCTGCATCTAAGGGGACAACCCACAACTACTTTATTGTGCCTGAAAACAAAACATTTCATATTGTACATTAGCATGCTATGGTTTCAAAAACTAGAAGACAACAAAATGGTATTGTATTCACTTATAACATACAGCACTCATTCTGCGTATGGGATCTCCTTTTCATGTTCCATCAACTAATAAAATGATCAAGGACAAAATAAAATAATTTGTTTCCAACTAAAGACAAACTGTTTAAGTTATTATAAAAGTGTTCTTCTTTTCCTCACTTTTCTTGTCAGCAGACTTGCACTGGCTGAACACGTCCTCCATTCTTGGTGGCATTAGTCAGTTAGCTCATGGTGTTGTGGTTGCAGTCCTAAACACAAAATGATGTTTTCTTAGTCCGTGGCTCCCAAATGCCACAAACCTGGAAGTAAGTGTTCCTGCAGCCAATCGGGAGCCACACCTTGGTTTTCGAATGGTTTGGGGAATCAAACTGACTTCCGGAACGGATTAAGTACAAGAACCAAGGTTCCACTGTACCATTATACTAATCTATGGTGCAAACACGTTTTAAGTCCAGATCTGGTCACCTTGCCCCAAAAACAATATTGTACATTTGGAAAAGCTTTAGAAAAGGGCAACCAAAGCGATCGAGGGGGTGAAGCAGCTCCTCTGTGGGAGTTTGCAGTGCCTGGGTATTTTTAGTTTAGAGAAAAGACAAGTAAGAGGAGACATGCTAGAAGTTTATAAAAAATTATGCATGGCAAGGAGAAAGTGCACAGAGAAAAGTATTTCTCGCTCTCTCATAACACTACAGCTTCAATGAAGTGGAAGGTGGAAGATTCAGGACAGATAAAATAAAAGTACTTCACACAGCGCATAAAGCTATGGAACTCACTCCCACAGCAGGGGGTGATAGCCACCAACCCAGTTTTAAAAGAGGATTAGATAAATTGAGGCAAGAGAGGGCTAGCGATGGCATAGCCTTGATAGCTATGTTCTGCCTCCACAATTGGAGGCAGCCATGCTTCTGAATACCAGTTGCTGCAAACCACAGGAAGGGAGAGTACTCTTCCGTTGAGAGCCAGTGCGGTGTAGTGGTTAAGAGCAATAGACCTGTAATCTGGGGAACTGGGTTCGCGTCTCTGCTCCTCCACATGCAGCTGCTGGGTGACCTTGGGCTAGTCACACTTCTCTGAAGTCTCTCAGCCCCACTCACCTCACAGAGTGTTTGTTGTGGGGGAGGAAGAGAAAGGAGAATGTTAGCCAATTTGAGACTCCTTCGGGTAGTGATAAAGTGGGATATCAAATCCAAACTCTTCTTCTTCTTGAATCTTGCTCACAGGTTTTCCATAGGTATCTGGTAGACCACTGTGAAAACAGGATGCTTTGGCCTCATCCAGCAGGCTCTTCCGATGTTCCTAGGTTCATGCTTCCCTTTCTGACCATCCCATGTGCCAGGGATGGAGAATCTGTGGCCCTTCGGATTATAGCTCTTATCATCCCTAACCACTGGCTTTGCTAGCTGGAGCTGATGAGAGTTAGGGTCCATCTTCTGGAAGGTCACAGCTTTCCTCCTGCTGCCTTATAGTACCTTCAAATATTTTAAATATAATATACACAGTTTGTCAAAGAAGTTCCCTCTCCCTTGAAAAAAAGATCAATCACCTGGCATTGGCCAGTCAATCTTTAGCGGGCACAAAAATATTCACCTGAAATAATATTGGTGAAATACCAATATTTTTCTTCTTTTTCTTTTCATATATATTTCATTTGCTCCATATCTGATTTTAAAGCGTGCCTTTTTAAAAAAAATCGAAGATGCCAACATATACACTGAAAATGTTAATTATGGGTAACCAGTTCAAACTCTATCTAAAGATGTCTTCCAAGCACTCATTACAGTAACTACTGTTGTGATTTCCTCACCCAATAGAATACAAGTTTTTTAAATATTAAGGTTGCAGTCCTATACCCACTTTCCTGGTAGTAAACATCACCAAATTCAGTGTCACTTCTTTCTGAGTTGGCAGGTAGAGGATTGGCTGTAAAGAAATCTTTTTTTTTTTTTTTTAAGGAACTGTATTCTGAAGGTTGAATACATTTTCAATTTCCTCCCCCTCTTTTTTTCCCTCCACACGGGAACCAACCTTTTCAAAACGGAACGGTTAACATGGGAAAGGATGCCTCTTTCAGCAAGATTGGAAAGTTCTTGCCATATGCAGACTGAAGAGTTGCCTTAACTACTGTTTTGTCAGGAGCACAGTTGTTCCTCCTCTTCATGCAGGTAAAAGGAGAGTGGAAAAAATGGCGTGTTAACTACTGCTAGCACCCTTAGTCTGCAATGTATCTTTGTTACGAAACGAATTTCACGTAAGGAAATATATGTTGTGTGTGTGTGTGTGTGCGCGCACACACACACACACACAGAGTTAAAGTAAACAAAGCTATTTGACTAATGCCATTGAATACCATTTTCTTCACAGTTGCAACATTTCATCTGGTATCCCTCCCACCCACCTTCCCAGCAAATGATAACTTGCAAATATGGCTAGGGGGGCAAAGACCCACACACAACTCCATGTATTCAGGTTTGTTCAATGGCTTGTTTAAAATTTTAATAATAAAAAACCTAGCGAGCTCATTCAAAAAAGAAATTAGTGAAAAAACTTTGGTCGTCTCTCATCAGTGAAAACTGATTTAGTTATGCAAATTACTGCTATGAATATTAAACCACTGATGAAAGGTTTTTAATGAAGGGATCTTTTGTTTTGGAAATGCAAGGGTATATGCTTTAATTTCTTGCTAATTTACTGTTCTTTGATAATGTTCACATTTTCCCCAAAGTGACTTCACGGATGGGTTTAATACAGTGAATAGAACTACAGGCCAACAATACTGGTTTTGACAAGCCTTCCCCTGTGTAACAATAGATCATGATTTGCAGCCCCTTATGCACAATTCTATTAGGGTGAATTTTGTCTACAGGGCTTTCCCTGAAATGAATTCTCATTTTAATGTTAGCCTCCTGCAGTTTTTAATTTTTAATCTGTAATATGAAATTGCAAATTTTACAAACATCATTTGAAAAAGCCACTAGGACAGAACCGAATGCCAAAGTTTACATATTGCCTAATTAGACTGTTATGAGAAGCAGCTTATCAATGTCAAGCCAAAGATCATCAAAAAATCCAATTACTAATTTGAAAAACACATATATTTATAGGTTCATTTTGTTTAATTTGCATCTGATTAGCTTAATAATTGTTTAAAAATTGTATTAAGGTTAATAGTTTTAGTTCAGCTAGCAACACACCTGGGCTGGGAATGTGCTCTAGCAGCTTTGTCAGTTGCTACCCCACTGACAATAAAAATTTAGCTGTAATCTTCAGCGTAAAGCACAGACAAAATTCATTACTCAAACAGCAAAACAGTTTTTAATATTAAAAGATATTAAACCTACTTACCAATGTGATCAATATTGTGTCTTCCACCGCTACTAGTCAGATACTTACAGACTACTTTCCTCTTGCTGTGTTTGTTTGTGTGTGTGAGAGAGAGAAACTTCTATTTACATTTCCAATGAGCGCAGTCACTGACTCTGCTAGATTGAAAATGTAAACAGAAGTTTGCATCCTGTTAACATAAGAAGCACACACTCACTTTCTTGACACTACCCGTTTAGTAAAATGTTTGAAAGGCTTAAACCTTGTCTTGAACCCACACTGCTAAGCATTTTCAACAAAGAGATGAAAATAAAAACACGTCATATATTATGCAGAGGGCATAATGCATAAGCCTGGAGCTTATTTACACAGTCTGTTATCTTACAGTAAAACAAAGATGCCTAACTCATTTCATTCTCTACTTGTTTACCCAATCAAGAGGTAAATTCCTAAGCCGGACACTCAGAGCCTTTTTTCAGCATGCCTCTGCTTTCACCTTGGGATAACTGACAGTGCAAAACAAGATCGCAGCCATAGGTTCTCCATGGGCAGCAGCAGGCGACCACAGGGCACTCTTAAAGGGCACAGGCACAGAGACAGACATATTGGGAGGCCACAATGCATGGGCTTATTCATTTGGTATAAGATATGTGCCCCTCCAAACATTGGCACACTTGTTTCCCTTGGGACATCTAACAATAACATCAGTATAAACAATACCCATTTAAATTATGCATGGAAGCATCAAATCAACACCAAGCCAGCACCAAGCATAAAAATCTATGCCAGCTCCTAGTCTACCAGACCTTTCCGCTGACATCACCTAACAGACCCAACAGAACAAGTAAAACTGAACAGGATTGGTAGGTTTCTTTGGGGTGGGAATTCTGCAGAGAGGCTGCTGCTGGGGAGAAGAGCCAGTTTTTATCTGACTCTATAAGACATAAGCAGAATAACACCAGAGCAAGACTGACTGCAGAAATCCAAATATGAATGTGAAGTTCCACAGCACAAAATCCAGCTTCAAGAAGAAAAGTGTGGCCAGGCAGTGGGTTGTGATACCATTGGCCAATTTGGGGTGTATTACTTCCTGCATCGGAGGCAGTACATCTGGGAACAGCAGTTGCGGCTGGCACAAGTGCTCTTGCACTTACGTCCTGCTTGTGGGCTTTCCATAGGTATCTGGTTGCACACTGTGAGAGTAGGATTCTGTACTAGTCGGCCTCTTCAAGTTTTTAAGGTGCCCACAGGTGTGGTGGCCATGCAGCTTCTGGTGCATTTGGAAGAAGCTAGGTCAACCAGGGGGTGGGAACCTGTGACCCTCCAGATGCTGTTGGACTCTAGTAGTTCAGCGACATCAGGGCCTAGGACCTGGGAGTCCAAAGTTCAGTCACTACTCAGCCATGAATCTCACTGGATTACCCTCTCAGCCAAATTACCTCACAGGGTTGTTGTAAGGATAAAACAGGGAGGGGAAGAACAATGTATCACACCTTAAACCATGGGTAGGCAGACTAAGGCCCGGGGGCCGTATCCGGCCCAGTCGCCTTCTAAAGCCAGCCAGATGACAGTCCGGGAATCAGCGTGTTTTTACATGAGTAGAACGTGTGCTTTTATTTAAAATGCATCTCTGGGTTATTTGTGGGGCATAGGAATTCATTCATTATTTTTTTTCAAAATATAGTCCAGCCCACCGCAAGGTCTGAGGGACACTAGACCGGCCCCCTGCTGAAAAAGTTTGCTGACCCCTGCCTTAAACTCACTGAAGAAAGGGTGGGGTTTAAAAGTAATCCCAAAAGCAATGTTTAAAGCCCTTAGCATCTTAGATAGGGCCCAATTAGTAATATTTTTTATTTATACCCCGCCTATCTGGCTGGGTTACCCCAGCCACTCTGAGCGGCTTCCAACACACATAATTATTAATAATAATAATATCAAACATTAATAGTAACAATCTGCTCCAATCTAAAGTCACAATATAAAAAAGATCACTTGAACGTGTGGCTCCTCCTATATCATACTGCCTGCAACTTGAGATTTGCTGGAGAAACCCTATTGTTAGTTCCATCGCTCAGTGAAATGTGGGACTTTGTGACTCACTTTCTTGCAAATAGCAGCTGAGTTATTGAATACATGCCCACTTGAAGTCCAGCTGATGCCAACACAACAACATAGTTCTTTTAGGTGCCAGATAAAAACCCCTCTCTTTGAATGCCTGTACAGTAATATGTAGACAATTGAGTGGTGTTTATTTAATTGCGTTGTACTGTTATATTTTTATTTATTTCATTGTTGTCGCCTGCTCTGGGGTCTTTTGATGAAGCACTGTATAGAAATAAACAAGAAAAAACAAATTCTTCTTTTGCACTGACATTTCTTTGCACAAATCTATCTATACAAAAAGGGATAAAAGATATGAAATCTATTAACACAATAACATATGCTACCAGAATTTTCAGATTCCATTGAAGTGCAGCAATAAGTCCCACCTTTCTAATTTCATACTACAAAATCCTACCACATACTCAGACCAGATCCACTGACATCAGATTTAGGTTAGTCTATCCATGTGTAGCATGAAAGCAAGTTAATTAGTTATCCTTTTTACATCCAGAAGCTGTAACTGCTTGCTTGTAAACAGATTTTTTATTTCTGGTAGACCTGACCCTGTTATACATGGAAATAAAAGGTTGGGATACCCTGCAACTTCACAATTCTACACAAAGCAGTAAGACGATTTATACTGGAAACTGGACAGGCAATGGCATGGGGCGGTGGGTGGGGGCTTTTCAATTTCTCTGAACTTGAAATCCTGGGTCAAAAGTTCGGTGGGTTAATGAGTCTGCCTTTCATCGTTCGATGATCTGTCCTTTGAACTGACATGGTTGTGTAACTTAGGAGTCCTTGGTCCAAAGGACATGAAGATTTCAGGGTTTTTAATACTCCCTCAAGGAATTAACCCTGCCAAGTTTTGAAAAGATTAGAAATAGAATGCCAATCTTATCAGGCAAAGGCAGCAGCAGGCGCTAGGGCACTTTTCAGTCAGCAGGCACAGCTATCCGGATGCAAGCTTTTAAAGAAAAAACTACGGCAGAGTTTTGCTTGATTGTGCATCTTTACCAAACTGTAGTCAGAATCTTGTGCTTACCCTTTCCAACCAAGTACCTAGGAATTTCCCATTGCTCGTTGCTTTCTTTAGTAGCATTAAGGCACTGTTGCATGCCACCCCAATCTCTGAGCAGTGCAAGATTCTAGGGCTTCCAGGTGCTTCCCCAGGGTTTGGTTTCCTTGGAATGAGGCACAACGAAGACTTTAGGATATATGGCTTATGTACACATATATACATCATGAGCCTGTGAGAAACTGATTCACAGCATTAACACCCCAAGGGGTCATGCTTCTTCCATAGCCACAGCCTTGAATTAAACAGACACCAAGCATCAAATTCGCACTGGCTTCCCAGCCTGCATCTTTTTTTCTAGCTTCTAGATCGTATCATTCAACTCTCAGCTCTGCCTTTTTTCTTTCTAACTACCAGCCAGCTGAGGCAGAAGGCCCACACATTTGCAGTCTGGTACAGATCCACTTCGTTTCCTTTATGGTCCATTACAAACCAGCAAATTCACATTTTGCTATTAGTTGATTCTGAGCTCTTGCATAACAACCCTGCTTCCCATGCCATAAACAGGCCCCATATTAATGCCAGAGCCTCAAGGAGTGATCAAATTTCAGTTGAGATGCTGCACTGAAGAATTAGCAAGGTGGGAATGGGATACTAAAGATGAACAGGTGAAATCAGTGATGATAAAATGAGAGAAAGATGTGGGACACAATATACAAATGACGGATTGGGAGAGGCTATGGAAAACTGATCTGAAATTCACAGCATCATAGAATCATAGAGTTGGAAAAGACCACAAGGGCCATCGAGTCCACAAGGGCCATGTTCTTCACTGAAAGAAAACTATATGAAAATGATGTATCGGTGGTACTTAACCCCAGTAAAACTAGCAAAAATGTATAAAACAAGTACCAATATATGCTGGAAATGTAAAGAAAAAGAGGGTACCTTTTATCATGTGTTGGAACTGTAATGTAATTTGGGAAATGATAGATCAGAAGAAACTGTTCATGTATGCTACAAGATCAAGTTGATGTAGTATACCAAAATGGCAAAATTAACTGGGAAGCTCAGGAACCAAGAAGAAAAGAAATTTTAAAAAGAATGGGAAATGTTTATAATGTGTATACAAAACTATTGCAAACAGGTTAAAACATTAGCAGGTTTTTAAATACACTTGTAATGTAATAGAATCTACAGATAATTTAGGAAGATTTTTTTTTGGAGAAGTATTAATATGCAGATGAAAACAGAATTAAGAGGATACATGGATGGGATGGGATGGGAAGTCAGGAGATTCAGAGTAATCTCAATATGTAAATGTGTATGACATTTTGATGTAACTTTGTTCTTTCTTTTTTTCCTCCCTTATTTTTGAAAATAAAATAAAATCATTTTTAAAAAGAATTAACAAGGTGGGCAGCATCATGTATGAGTGTCAGGTGAATACACCTTAGGCCTGTTACTTGGCATCTTCAAAGGTCCATCACCAAGCACGCCTACACCAACCAAGAAAGTCCACCCTCAAATTCTGTGCCATCCAGTGAGAGTTGAAGTTCTGTTCTTGGAGCAGTAGTATTTAAAACTGAAATAAAACAAGAGGGAACTAGAAGGGCTGAAGATAGCAAGAAGGGTAGTATTCATGTAGGGATGTTGAGGGTAGGATATGTCACTCAACCAGGAGAATCTCTCTCACTGGAGCCTTCAAAATAAGTCATTTTTCATCAAACATGAAGAATTTTAGGCATTAGCAGTAAATAGTGCTATTCCTTAAAACTGAATCTATTTCAAAAGGCTAGCATACACATATGCCTCTGTAAACTTTATTATCCTCCAATTTTGCTGGCTTGGCAATTCACAGGCAGCTTAGAATTCATGTTGGGTGGGGAGGAGAGAAAAGCAGCTACTATGAGATCTATACAAAACTGAAATCATATACAGTACTGACAACTGAACTGAGGTGGGAGCTTAGGAAAGGTGTGCTTAGAATGCTGCAATAAGAAAAAGGACAAGACCTCTACAGTACTATACTGTTTGGTTCAATTTAATGCCAGCTGCACTGTTCAAGTTATCCTGTTAACAGCTCAAGCAGAACTTTCCTAGCCCTGCCAATTAGGATATTGTAACTATAGGTACCGGGCACTTAACCTTAAATATTTAAGTTTTGAATTGATACCATCAACCATGGGAAGGACTGGAACTGAAGAGAAAGTGACAGGAATGATTCAAAGGTATGTGGCCTGGGAAAGAGAAGGGTCTGTTTCCCATCCTGGCAACCCCCCAATGACTATGTTATGTAGAAAGAAAGGGGCCAAGTATAATCAGTTCTGTTTAACACTACTATATATGGATTGTTGTTCTCCTAGAGTTGTTAAAGTGCCATAGCTGGTAGTTGGGTAGAGGGATTGTACATTTACTAAGCTATGGATAACAAGATAACAATGCAGCTATCCTTGCCTTATCCTTTCTAAAGCATTAACTGAATGTTGACAGCCTACAGATAACAGTCTAACATGCTTTTTTAGCAGTCATATTCACCAGGGATTGGAACAATAAAAAAGGATATTATTTTAAGCCAAGGCATGGTTTAATGTAAAAATCAGATAACAATTAACACCTGAATTAAAACTATCTTAACACAATACAGTGTTAAACAAAAAGCCCTGTAAAATATATGAAAAATGTATATACAGATGGGAAAGCGTCAATGTTGAAGGATGAACTGAAGTTACAGAAACAAAGTAAGGTTCTAAATGCAAAGCATACTTTACAACCAATATTTGTCCATTTATTCTGAAGGAAAAAAATTACACAAACCCAGTACCAAAAATTACAAAACATTTTTTTTTGTTTTCCTCCCTCTTGTCTTGCCTTCAGTTTCTCCAGCAGGCTTTACTGTAGATTTGGAATGTTCTTCTTTCACTGTTTTCTTTTTTTCTTTTTTTAATGGTGTCTTTTCAATGCTTTCTAGTTGTTAAAAAAAAAAAAAAAAAAAGATGATTTGAGGCCAAACTTTTTGATATTCTCTTTTTAGTAGCAAGATTAGATAAAAATATAACATTCTATTTATCAAGATATCTTTCTTCTGTTCAGAGCAGTTCATTCCAGGCAATTATTCATTCTTTCCAAACTGACTTGACACCATAACTAAGGGACACCCTGTGGTAGATGTTTGGAGTCCTATCTCTCACATAAGGCCACAGTTAAGGAAATTGGCTGCAAGGTGCAGGATCCCTCCAACCCACCTCAGGATCACTGCTTCCAAAAAGTTCACATGGAGGAAATTTAATATTGTCCCACTGAAGCTATTTCAGACCATATCAGATAACTTTAAAAAATAGTAAATAGTAAATTCTAAGCATTACTTATTTTAAAAATCTGTAAGCATGTTAGCCCCACAGTTCATCTCTAAACCAAATCAATGTGTTCTACTAGATACCTTTGAATCAAAGGAGACTTTTCTAAGTACAGCAAGATGATTCCTCAGATATATTGACATTCAAGCTGCCAAAGAAGGCATTTTATTTCAACTCATAAAAATTAAATGTTCTATATTGTGCAGTAACAAGCAGACTTTGCTTCAACCTATCAGTTATGGACATTTCAGTTTTGTTTGTAGCTGCTGATCACAAGACAGCAGTATTATCTAATTAGAAAGATTTTAAAGGTATTCCCTTTAATGGGAAATGGGAAAGTATATGCTGCTGTTATTGTTAGCGTCCATCTGTCTCAAGAGACAATGAAGGGCACCTTCCAAGGGTGAAGTCAAATCGTTGCATTAGCAGCACTGAAGTGACCTCCTCAGGAAACAAGCTTGGACAAGTGTGGTCCTGCTTCACTGATGTGGTTCAAAGGAAAGCAGAGCAATACATTTGGCATCATTGCTTAGGAAATATATCAGGTGTGGAGAACATTTAGCCTTCCAGATGCTGCTGAACTGAATTCTGCATCATCCCAGGCCATTGGCTTGCTGGGGCTGATGGGAGTTTAGAAAATTTCCCACGCACCTGAAATACATGATAAATGGGAAATTTGCTTTTAATCTGCTTTTTGAATTGCTGATTCAAAACAATCCACCTTGGTAATGTGGTTAGAAAGGGAAGCCAAACAGGCAGCTACTGCAGGCAGAAAATTATTCAGTCTCCTCAGTGGACAAATGGTTTATAGAACTATGAAGAATGACATCCTATGTCCTTTTAAAATGTGGTGGTTTTTTGTGGGGGTGAGTTAGTTTTTATTTTGGTAATATCTTTTGTGGTTTAATATGCTTATTTTGTTCTGTGAACTGCCCTGAGACCTCTGGGTATAGGGCAGTACATACATTTTAATAATAATAATACTAATGATGGTGGATTCAAAGATGCCCGATGGCTTGTGCACGAAAATTTCTGAAACCGCTCCTGACTGTGGGTTCTTCATCCCACTTCCAGGAGTAGCTTCTCATAAGAGGAATTCTGAAGTACTAAGACCTGCATGCAAGTTTTGTGTGTAGTCCTTTGGATCTCACCTAACATGGTTAATGTTTGTTAAATATTAATGACTTCATATAAGTTACTCTGTAAACATATCTGCATTAGAGGTCTCCTGTTTATTTGATTTCCGTGGGCTACAGTTCTTTCCCCCACCCATACAAAATAAACGACAACATTCAGGACATTAGGGAACTCTTACCAGTAATAGTAGTTATTTATTATTGATAGTAGGATCACAGACAATAAAAACTAGGTTTCATAAACAGGAAAAACCAATAAACTTAAAAGTCTATTTTTAAATAACAGCTAAGCAAGTTATGGGGAGGGGGAGAACACTAGTTTTTCCACTTATGAATCCAGAAGTTCAATTCTCCATAAGAAATATGTGAATCCTGTGGCCATCTCAATATATACTATAAACTGGAAGCTTTCTGAAGATCAGTCACACTCCTACTATATACTTCAATAATGGGATGGTTTTTCGAGTTTTATCTCTAGGTGATTTGCAGCAAACTAACAACCAAGTTTTAATCCCACTTGTTTAGTGATAGCAACACCCTTCCTAGCCCTTTCCACCTAAATTAGGCTGCTGAGATGAAGGTATATAACTAGGAGTGGATTTTGGGATATGAAAGGCCTGTCTGCTCACTTCAATTCTGGTACAGAAAACTAATCCCAAAGCTCTGGATGTGTTCATACTTTCCTTTAATTCATCTGTAATTCATTTGCATCTGGTTCTCATTGTTAGACCTCAGAGTTTTAGTAAAGTCTGCCCACTCTGATTTACATTACCAATGGCATCTTCAGCAAAGAAATTTTGAAATGAAATTGATGGTATCTAAATTTCAGGTGTGCTACTGTAACTTCTCACCAAAGCTTTAAGGTTTTCCATTAATTTTGAATCAAAAGCTTAGAATCCTAAACATTAAGAACTCTGAAATAAGGAGGAATAAACCATGCACATACCTGCTTTAGATTTTGATTTGTTCTTCAGAATCATCTGTTGATCTTTAGGAGCATTATCACCCCCTGCATTCAATCTACACCTGGTTCTGAGAGGAGCAGAAATAGGTGCTTCAAGTGCATCAACTCTTCTACCTCTTCTGCTTATTTTCTCATTGGCTATAGCTAGCTTTCCAAAATCTACATTTTGTTTTTCCTGAAAATCTTCCTTTTCTGGAAGGTTGTGCTTTCTTCTGACAGACATGGAAGGTGTCACTATTTTATTTTTGTTTCTTCTGCCACATTTTTCAAGTTTCCCTTTTCCAACTGCATCATTTTCAAGAAGGGTGTTTTGATTTTTACTGGCAGTTTCACCTTTGTCTGGAGGTGGTGATGTTAGAGTGATGCTTACTTTGAGAGAAGGGTGTACCGGTGATGGAGTAGTTCTTTTTACTCTCTTCCCCTTTGATTGGTTTTGGAAAACTGAACTACTTTCCAAAGGCATCTTGTTATCTTTTACAAAAGAGACCTTTCTGTTGTCACTTCCTGGTTGGCCATTGCCTTCTGTTGAGATTTCAGAAGGAACCAATTGCTTTCTTCTACCTCTTTTGGAAACATTATCTATTGTCAAACCTTTTAAAACTTCTGGCATGTCTTCTTGATTCCCAGTATCAAGCAATATGGGTTTTTTACTTGCAGAAACGGAGCTTGCTGCAATTACCTCTTCTGCTTTTCTTCTTCTGCCTCTACGTGGCAGATTCTCACTTGCAACAGTTGCAATTTCCAAAGCCTCACTTGGCTGTTCCACAGCACCTTTGCTTTTGGTTGAGGATGGCAATAGTAAAATGTTATTTTTGAGGGGAGAAAGAGCTGTTACAGGGGCAGTCTTTCTTCCTCTACCCCTTTTTAGCTGATTCTCTTTTACAGTGACAAGCATATTTTGGTCTTCTGTATCACCTGCCTGTTTACTGTCACATTCGGGGAGTATTTCAGGAGAAATGGTTTGTTTGTTTCTACCTCTCCTGAGTGGGTTTCCTTTTGCTAGGTTCTGTCCTTTTGGTGGACTGTGCTCTAATAGAGGTTGCACACTTTCCAAGGGCATCTTAGGCATTTCATCAAGATTCTTTTCATTTTGACTATCTTGCAAAGAACATTTTCCTTGGGTAGAACTAAGACTGCCCACTGTTGGGCTCTCCTTTTTAAGAGCAACATTTTCCAAAAGAGGTGGTATTTGGCATTCAGGAACAGCTCGTCTCCCCCTGCCCCTTTTTGGCTGATTCTCTTTTACAGTGACAAGCATATTTTGGTCTTCTGTATCAGCTGTCTGTTCACTGTCACATTCTGTGGGTATTTTAGGAGAAATTGTTTGTTTGCTTCTACCTCTCCTGGGTGGGTTTCCTTTTGCTATCTTCTGTCTTTTTGGTGGGCTGTGTTCTAAAAGAGGTTGCTCACCTTCCAAGGGCATCTTAGGCATTTCATCAAGATTCTCTTCAGTATGAATTTCTTGCAAAGAACGTTTTCCTTGGGCAGAACTAAAGCTGTCCACTGTTGCACCCTCATATGCAGGAGTAATGTTTCCTAGAGGCGATGTCACATGAGATACAGGAACAACTCTTCTTCTGCCCCTTTTCAGCTGATTATCTTTTATGGTGACAACCATGGCTTGGTCTTTTCTATCAGCCGTCTGTTTACTTTCACATTCCATGGATGTTTCCTGAGAAATGGCTTGCTTGCTTTTCCCTCTCTTGGGCAGCATCCTGTTTGCTACTTTTTGCTTCCTTGCTGGACAATACTTTGCAGGAGTTTGCAAACCTTCCAAAGGCACCTCCTCAGTTTCATTAGGTTTCTCTTCATTTTGAATTTCATCTAAAGAACATTTTCCTGGGGCAGAACTAATGCTGTTCGCTGTTGGGCCCTCAGATGTAAGTGGAATGTCTTCCAGAGGCAATGTCACTGAACATACAGGAGCAGCTCTTCTCCCCCTGCCCCTTCTTGGCTGATTCTCTTTTACAATGACAGGCATATTTTGGTCTTCTGTATCAGCTGCCTGTTTACTGTCACATTCAGTGAGTGTTTCAGGAGAAATGGTTTGTTTGCTTCTACCTCTCCTGGGTGGGTTTCCTTTTGCTATCTTCTGTCTTTTTGGTGGGCTGTGTTCTAAAAGAGGTTGCTCAATTTCCAAGGGCATCTTAGGCATTTCATCAAGATTCTCTTTAGTCTGAGTTTCTTGCAAAGAACATTTTTCTTGGGTAGAACCAAAGCTGTCCACTGTTGGACTCTCTTTTGTGAGAGCAACATTTTCCAAAAGAGGTGGAATCTGGCATTCAGGAACAGCTCGTCTCCCCCTGCCCCTTTTTGGTCGATTCTCTTTTACAGTGACAGGCATATTTTGGTCTTCTGTATCAGCTGCCTGTTTACTGTCACATTCTATAGTTGTTTCCTGAGAAATGGCTTGCTTGCTTCTTCCTCTCCTAGGTGCTACTGTCTGCCTTCTTGGTGGACTATGCTTCTCAGGAGTTTGCACACTTTCCAATGGCACCTTCTGCGCTTCACCAGGATTCTCTTCATTTTGAATTTCTTGCTGTGATGCAATGGAAGCACTCTTTTGTTCTTCATAAGCAACATCCTTATCTCCAAGCATACGTTTTTCCTCAAGTGGTACAGAATTATCACATAGAAGATGAACTTTCCTCCCTTTACTTCTAACATTATTTTCTTTAATTTCTGTTGCAGTCTTTTCCAAAACGTGTGTTTTAGGTGTTGTGTGTCTTAGACTTTCCTTTTTAGCCTCATTAACATCTGTGTTTGTTGTAAACAATTCTCCTTGTATTGAAGCAGCCTTTCCTCTTCTATTTCTTTTCAGTATGACATTTCCAGCGCTTTCCACTCCTGATGTTTCAAAATCTTGGTTTTTTATTTTGTCTTGTATTTCTGCATTTTCTTCTAAATCTAAACTTGCTTCAGTTTGTCGAGCTGCCATTTCCCCCTCACTTTCAACTGCTGATATGTTGCTTTCAGATTCTTGCTTTAGATTTATTTCAGTGATGTTCTGGTCAAAGTTTTCATTAGCTTGCACACAATTGACTGGTTCTGCTCTCTGGGTGCTGCTTGTATGCCTCTGTGTATTTTTTGCATCATGTTCTTTTACAGATCTGGATTTATCAGCTCTTCTAGTTCTTCTAGCTGATGGTCCAACGATTTCTATATCTACTGCCCCAGGATTTGCAACTGGTTCTTTCACAAAATCAATTTTATGTCCATTTTCAGAGTCCATTTCCTTTAGCTGATGACTTTCTGAAACACACATTATTTCAACAGGTTCTATCACTGCTTCTGATTTTAATTCACTAAATGTGTTACATGCAACATGTCCCAAGTTATTTTCTAATTCTGAAATATTTTTACTGTTGTCCTTTGGTTTTGGCAAAGGAGATATTCTTTTAGGTGATGATTCCAGTTTTGCTTCTTTATTTTCATAGTCTTTTCTCATGGACTCTTAAAAAAGAAAAGCACATTCAATGTTATTTCTCAGGATATGGTGATTGTGAAGAGTAGTAAACACACTTACTAGCCAAAAAGTCCCAGAGGATGTACTACATTGCTTCATAAATTTGCTTTTATATTTTGCCATGTGATATTTATATCTTGTGCTATTAATCATTCTTAACTTTAACAATATGCCACTATTTGCAGATGCCACTTTACAGTGCTTTCCCAAACCTTCATATTCCAGAATCTCCAAAATAAAATTATTCAAGTTTTGTTGTAATTATAAAGAACGCTTCAAGATGAATAAAATGCAACCAAGTTAAGCACTTCTTAGCCACATATAGCCTTAGAAATACTAAGTTACATTTAGAACGGGCTCATGATTTGACCTAAACATTACTTAGTGATGGGTTCTTGTAGTCGTATGCTGGAATTCAAATCCAATGTGTGCCGTTAGATAAGCCCTGGCTTGTTTGTTCAAAAGAACCTTTTGCACAGAGCTCCCACACTTACAACCTCATGTGCATTATCTATACACTCAAGAATCAATGTGTAAAAATCATGCAAGCCAGCTGCATCCATTAAGCTTTCAGATATACTAAAAAAGGTGAAGGACCCCCGACAGTTAAGTCTAGTCGCAAACGACTCTGTTTGTCCGCAGACAGTTTTTCCCGGTCATGTAGCCAGCATGACTAAGCCGCTTCTGGCGAAACCAGAGCAGCGCACAGAAATGCCGTTTACCTTCCTGCCAGAGCAGTACCTGTTTATCTACTTGCACTTTGACGTGCTTTCGAACTGCTAGGTTGGCAGGAGCTGGGACCGAGCAACAGGAGCTCACCCCCGTCACAGGGATTCAAACCACTGACCTTTTGATTGGCAAGCCCAATGTGGTTTAGACCACAGCACCACCTGTGTCCCATTCAGATATACTGCATGCATCAAATAGGAACACCAGTAAAATAAGGATCCCATTTTCAATCATCAGTCGCTTTCCTATTGCCATTGTGTGCTTTAGGACATAAGGTGCACATAAAGCGGTACAATGACAACAGATTTTGATGCCCACACATTAAAAAAATTAATCTCTATAACTGCTATGCAAACAGAAAATCAAGGCAGACAACATGCACAACTGTTAGCCGTTTGTGTATTTGAAAGAGCACCCCAAAAGCCTTGCAACTTTACTGTAATTACTTAATTCAGTCATTTTCAACCAGTGTGCTGTGGCACCCTGGGGGAGTCTTGAATGATGGTCAGGGGTGCTGTGGGCAACACTGGCCTCTGCCCCTCTTTCCTTGCCTCCCTCCTCTGATGCCCTTGCATTTCTGCCTCTCAAAGGTTGCACAGGGAGGATGTTTGAAAAAGGGTGAGGGGCTGCCAGTTCTGCAGGCAAGGGGTGCCATAACTGGGCTCTTGAGCCCCACACAGGTGCTGCCGAACGTAATTGGTCAAGGGAGCCATGGACCCAAAAAGGTTGAAACCTTCTGACTTAATTTCATTCTAGTTGTTCTGAAATAAAACCATATTTTAAAGCAGATAAATGTAAAGCTGCTACTTCCTTTTTTGAAAATAAAAGTTTTGTTGAAATAATATTTACACACACCAAGCTCACCTCTGGAACTCATACAAGATCCATTATCTTCTTTCATTAGATTCACAAACTCTGGCAATTCAGCCTAGAAAACATACATAATTATTACAATAGCTTACATGAAAAGATGCTGGGCCTATAACCAGTGTTATACATTATTTATAAAAGTCCAAGCTGAACTGACATGTGTGTGTGTGTGGAACTGTGTGTTAAGTTCATTGAAGATGCAGGTACTCTTCGCAATATGGCTGATTTAGTGCTTTGTAAAATATGTATGGCAGTCCTGACCATTTCACAAGAGGCTTCATAATACTTACTGAACATACTAAATATCGAAATACAAAAAGATATAATGAAAGAGATGAAAAATAAGTAGCAATGCTGCTATAATAAAATCACGAGTGCATCCACTTTGCATCACAAGTGTACCAATGTCATTAAACACAATGTACAAGTGATCCAAAGATGAAATACTTTGAAGTAAAAGCAGTAATGATAAATGATATTGTGTCCCACCTTTTCTCCCTACAAAAAAACCTATTTCATATATATTCAAAACCAGTGATTTTAAATGGCAAGATCTGTGCCAAAAAATCCAAAAAGATTCTAATTAGTACTCAGGCAAGATTAGCCTCAGAGTTGGGAGTAAGGTTGGTTCATCAAAATCAGGTGTTGCTTGTGCAACCCCACAGGTCACACATTTCCTCCTGGTAAAAAACACAAAGTAAGCACGTGTGCATACACTTTGCTTTTCCAGGAGATCAGGGCTTGCTGGAACAAGTTAGTCATTCTCTGCTCAAAATGCTTGATTCCACATTCCAACCCAATCTGCATTTAGAGAAATGGCAGAACTGCATGTCATATAAACATGTCACAGAATCTTGCTGTGCAAGAAAAAATTGGGTCATTTTAATGATTTCTTTTATTGAAATAATTAGTGCAATTTAAGTATATAAGACTTTTCTCATATATTTAATATAGAAGACCTACCTTCTGTCCATCTGCAGCTTCCAACATTTCCTTAACACCTGTATAATCAACTTCAGGACTTGGAAAGCTTTGTTTAGGTTCGGTCATAAACTTCTGCAGTCCCAAGTAGTCATCAACTGGCAAAAACTTCTGCTTTGGTGTCTTCAGTAATCGACTAATGCCAACCATATCATCCATGGGTTCAAATCTTTGTTTAGGTGTTCTCAATAGCCTATGAATCCCTCCCATATCTTCCACTGCTTCCACTTTTTCCTTAGGTGCCTTGATAACATGATTAATAATGAATTTGGAGCAGACAGTGTCATCTGCAACAGACTGCAGGCTTTCTTTGGGCGTTCTCAAGAGTCTCTTGACTCCTGAAAGTGCATCAACTGGCTCTGGTTTTTGCTTCGGCGTTCTCAAGACCCTCTTAACTCCTGAAAGCGCATCAACTGGCTCTGGTTTTTGTTTGGGTGTTCTCAAGACCCTCTTAACTCCTGAAAGCGCATCAACTGGCTCTGGTTTTTGTTTGGGTGTTCTCAAGACCCTCTTCACGCCTGAAAGAGCATCAACTGGCTCTGGTTTTTGCTTCGGTGTCCTCAAGAGCCTCTTGACCCCTGAAAATGCTTCAACAGGCTCTAATTTTTGTTCTGGACCTTTTCTTTTATCTTCCATCACTCCCTGTAGAGTAGCTTCATTTGCTGCTGTGACCAGTGACATATTTCCCCCTACATCTTTTTCTAATGAAGAATTCGTTACTTTTGGAGTTGTAGTTAGGTCATCTTGCTCAAGACCAGAGATCTGTGACACTTCCTTCAAGAAGGAGGATATGACATCTTGGTTGTAAAGTTTTTGTTGGCTTGCTGTGCTGAAAGGTGATACAGACATCTCTCCTATTAAAAGATATAAAAATGAACTGTAAAAGGAGTTTTTGATTACATAAGAAATTACTGTTCTTCCTAGTGGAAACAAGGGACACGTGTCAACTCTGTGCCACCTGATAAGGCAGAATTCTTGAATAAATGACGTTCTGCAGGAAAGGGGATGGTACATGTGTAATATCCCAAAGATGGATAGTTAGCAGGACTAGGAATAAGAGGTACACTTTGTCATGTGACCAAGGTATTTGAGACCAGAGGCAGTAAAGGAAGCAGTAAAGAAGTCTAGAAATGTTGTGAAATGCTGAAAAGCCGCAGAATAATTTAGCATACCAAATCACTGTGACTCATCATGAGGATGACTCATTCTCTGTACAGTGGTACCTCGGGTTAAGTACTTAATTCGTTCCGGTGGTCCGTTCTTAACCTGAAACTGTTCTTAACCTGAAGCACCACTTTAGCTAATGGAGCCTCCTGCTGCCGGAGCCCAATTTCTGTTCTCATCCTGAAGCAAAGTTCTTAACCTGAGGTACTATTTCTGGGTTAGCGGAGTCTGTGACCTGAAGCGTATGTAACCTGAAGCGTATGTAACCTGAGGTACCACTGTATAAGTAGGCAGGCAGACTCAGTCTGTGTGTCTCTCTCTGTGTGTGGTGAAGCCTGTGCTCTGTGAAGCCTGTGCTCAATGGAAACTGTGTATGCTCTGAAGCTAGTTTAATCTTCTGTTCACTATGCTTTTATTTGCAAACAAGTTTATTTTAACTCAGTAAAGCTTTTATTCTTTTACTGAAGAAGACTGTGTTATTAATTTATACTGCGCGACACACTTATTCCTACTATGAACAGTCCTGAACTGGCCAACACCTTCTGCTGCAAGAAGAAATCTGCCGTGCCACAACAATTGAACTGTTACTACTATCAGTGTGAGCACATGTCCTATAAGTAACAACTCCTGGATGTACTCTTTTGCTCCATTTTTCATTTGTCTAAGGGAAACTTTGAAATTGCATGCGCTTTGCCTCTGATGGGGGACAGAAAATAGCACAAATATTTCTAACATCTGGGAAAGCCAGAACAAGACCCTCCTATGAGCCCCTTTATATCCTTGTGTTACACTGATGACATAGAAAAAAACCTCTGCTGTGGTGCTCAGAATGTGTACATTCCTGCCACAACAGCATGCTTGGTCATCCCCAAGTTTTCCAGTTTTCTGCCACCAGCTGAGAAATACTTCCTTTTCAGAAACTTCTTTCCAGATACATGGGAATTTTTAGTTTTGATCTTGGCTCTTTCTAGTGTTAGTTTATATTTTAGTAGTTGCATTTTTATGACTTTTTCCGTATTCACACATTGCATTAATTTCATTTATTGTAACTGTAGTTCTCTATTTTTTCCTCTGCTTCAAAAAAGCAGAATTTTGATCTTAAGGCAAGAATAAACTAATGCTTCTTTAAAGCCAGCAGTGAACTTTCTTTCCAAAGAGCTTCTTGAGCTTGCCAGCAGTTCAGATCCCCACGACGGGGTGAACTCCCATTGCTCTGTCCCAGCTGCTGCCAACCTAGCAGTTCAAAAGCATACGAGTGCAAGTAAACAGGTACAGCTTCTGTCACAGTGTTCCGTTGCACCAGAAGCGGTTTGGTCATGCTGGCCACATGACCCAGAAAGCTGTCTGTGAACAAACACCGGCTCCCTTGGCCTGAAGCAAGATGAGCTACACTCCATAGTTGTCTTTGACTGGATTTAACCCCAGGGGTCCTTTACTTTTCCCACAGAATATTTTTCTAAGATGAATTATAACTCCGAGAGAATTACAGCATAAAAACCTAACTGAGAATTTGCCAAACTTCATGTGCAGATACGTTTGCTTGGACCCCTACACACAGTCAGGGAATCTTGGGACTTTTTCCTCTTCCAAATGCAAAAAATCATTAAGTTACCAGACTGGAGAAAAGCTTTAAAACTACTGGTGATCTCCAACTAAGTAATTCACAGGGTAGATCCACTGAAATCTGCTTATACACAAGTCCACTGATTTCACTGGGTCTGCTCTGTGTATTACTTAGATGGATATCACCCACTATTTCCTACAACTTACATAATTTTCACATGAGGTGATTTCAGGGGGGGGGGGGATCAAGTCGCCATGTAATAGTTAGCACTAGGGATATATACAAAACATGCATACCAGACTCCTCTGGAGTGTGCATTTCTGAGACGACTTCTGGTGTTGGTATAGTAGTCTTTTGAGCAGAAGAGGGTAAACCTGTCAGTGGAGTGTTGAATATCTCAGCCAACCCTGCAAACAGTATTTAAAGTTCAGTAAAGAAATAATCATTTAGTTTGTTTGCAATTGGGAGCAAGGGAAAACATAACTATTAAGAATTCATTCTCTTTGCTTGACTGCTCCCCAGAAGAACAGTCTTATATACAGTGCAATCCCAGACTACAACATCACACAAGATTTTCAAACATTAATGTTCATGGCAGTTTACAGCCACATGGTAGTTTATCACCCATTAGTCTGAACAAACTATGATAGCTGTTGATGATGTATCAATTCCTCTTCCCGCTAATGATTTATTACATGCTACCTTTACAGATGGGGACACGGGCGGCGCTGTGGGTTAAACCACAGAGCCTAGGACTTGCCGATCAGAAGGTTGGTGGTTCGAATCCCCATGACGGGGGTGAGCTCCCATTGCTCGGTCCCTGCTCCTGCCAACCTAGCAGTTCAAAAGCACATCAAAGGGTAAGTAGATAAATAGGTACTGCTGTGGCAGGAAGGTAAACGGCGTTTCCGTGCGCTGCTCTGGTTCACCAGAAGCGGCTTAGTCATGCTGGCCACATGACCCGGAAGCTGTACGCCGGCTCCCTCGGCCAATAAAGCAAGATGAGCGCCACAACCCCAGAGTCGGTCACGACTGGACCTAATGGTCAGGGGCCCCTTTACCTTTACCTAATGCAAGAGAAGGTACCCATGCTGAAAGATGGCAACAGGAACACAAGAAGCCCTAGCAATGTTGCTGGAGCACATGCCTTGGAAGCAGAGCATTAACCCTTTCAATAAGGGCTCATTTTCTCCAGGGAAGCAGAAATGAACAGATACTAATGGTCAGGGGTCGCTTTACCTTTACCGATTAGTAGGCAAAGAAAGAAAGATGCCATGAAGACATTTTCAATTTTAAATTATACTAGTATTCTATAAATCTATATTGCATGGTTCAAAAAACCCACATACATTCTTGCAATAGGGAAGCGAGCACCTATGCTTCCATGTAAAATCCTGATTTCCTTCCCAGTCTCCAAGAAGTAATATTCTTTCAATCTGGCAAGCTCTGCTTCCGTAAAAAAACGCAGCAACTGTCAACAAAAATCAGGCAGGAACAGAGGAACTACACCTCTTTTCTTCTCTATATTGCAGTATAGAAAATTAAAAAATATAATGAAGAGGGAAGGTTCGGACCTGATCCCTGCATCAAGTCTTGATTGGGCCCAGTGCTAGCCAATGAAAGCTGCAAGACTGGCTTGGGATCCATCAGTTCTGGGCTATCTCAGCCCCACCCCTTGGAACACCCTATTTGTGGCTTTCTGCTGGGAGGGGGTTCTCTGGCTGGCTCAGCATGAAGAATAGGGCAGAGGGACACCTGTGCTCAATTCAAACCCCCAGTATTATATATTTTGAAACACTTGGGGAAAGGGCATTATTAGAGCTCTGCATATATGCTGCCACACTACAAGCACTGAGTTCAGTTAAGAACAGTTTCCTTTCTAAATTTTTAGCTAGTGAAGATGACGAGATACTTTAAAGTCTTAGCCTGATAAGATCTCACTAGCTAGTTCGAATGATTTCTAACAACTAGAAATGGACCTTCAGTACCCAGCATACCCATTTCCCCGTTGCTGAGAATAGTAAAACAGAATTAAGGAAATCTAATCTAAATTAATTAATGATTTATTTATTTTTTTAAAAAAACATCATTGTGGGGTGGGAGAGGGCGGAATTAAAAGACTAGTTCATAATTAAGACTAATATGAGTTTGGGAAATTACTAAATTCACATGCTTCCAGATTAAACAGGTAAATCAGGATTTTAGCAAAAGAGCAACTTTCATTAGGGGGCATTTAAAACCAGTATTAGTATGATGAAATGACTGCGTATTTTTGGACCATTACATGATGGTATCACTACTGTATTACACTTGGTTTAGATATTGACCTACCTTTAAAATAATATCACAGTGCCATCTGTTGGCAAAGCTGAGAGTTGGTAAATTGGCATGGATAAAAATCTTACTATAGTCAAGAATGGGTAAGTTGACAATGTTAAAAACCACTTAGTGCCTTATATTCATCACTTTCCTGTATGCATGTTCGCAATACAATTTTCTGGCAATTAGGGATTGATAAGACTGAGCAGCTTTTATTTCTTAAAGTTTTACTGTACACCTAATGCTGTACTACAGACAAACACACACTATAGGTTTTACATACAATTTAAAAAATGCTAGCTATTAAATCTGCCCAGATTTGCATATAAAAATAGTTAAATGCAAGCTGAAAGCTTATTTTGATCATGGGATGACTGTTTCTGACTAACAGATGTGCTGTGTGAGGAAAAGCAACTAACTCCTAATCTGTTGTCACTTCCTCATGCCTGGGAGCAGAATGAACCAGAGCTAGAACTAGGATAATCTGGATGTGCCTAAGGATACTCAATTGGGAGCTTTGATCTTAGCAAAGGCCCAAAAGGGCTTTGCAAGATTATTCTCTCAGACTGCTTCCCCTGCTCCTTGCAGGTTGTGCATTCCTACAGCTCTGAGCATCTTGCTGGGTTCAATATCACCTAGGGTTAGTCCAGTCCTAGCCGTACACTTCTAGAGGACTGGGAGCATATCAGAGTAGCATGCTGCAGTGAAACAAGAAGGCTATTGCCATCATGCCCTGCTTGTGGGCTTCCCATAGTGATCCGGTTGGCTACTCCGGGAAACAGTATGCTGGCCCAGAAAGCCAGGTCTTCTTAAAAAGTTAACAAAACAGCACCAATCTATTTTATCCTTCCATTCACAGTTCTGTGGATCAAAGCCATAAGAAAGTCTTATAGCAAGTGCCATCTTAGGATGTGAACTTCCTCATGCGATAGGATAAATATATCTTAAGATGGCACTAGCAGCCAATGGTTATTTAAGAAATATACTTGGAACTTTGTGACATACATGCACTTTCTACATTACTACAGCTTTATCCTTGCAAAAACATAGATATGTTGAGATATATTGACTAGTTGAAGGGCATGAAGCAAGATTCATGGATGAACAGAGATTTAAACATAGGTCTTTCTGGCCCGTCACTGACTTAAACGGAATGCTACTTTGTACAAACTAGGTTTGATTTTGTTAGAACAGCATGTGTTTGTTTCAGACAGTAAAACCAACCAAGTTCTTTATATGACCAATCCAACCATTTTCCATGGGATGCAAGTGAACTCCTTATAGGCTTGCAAAATATTTGGTACTGTACAAGAAAAAAAAATCATTTCACCAAGACACTAACAATTTACCTGTAAAACTTTCATTTAAGTCATCATGTTTCTTCAAAGGATAGTTGATCATCACTTTAGGGACTTGTACAGCAGCATTCACAATACTGGTATGAGCTTTTCCAATCACAATTGGAGCAGGGGAATTTGCATGGCCTGTAGTAAAGTGACCCTTGACTTTTCTTATTGGCGTTTTTAGCATGGAAACGTTGTTCTGAAAACAAAATATACAATTAAACCTTTGAGTCTGATCACTGAGGCTCAGAGTACATGTAAGTCCTGGTGCTCGCAGCTCAACTACCATTTACTTCAAAGTTGGATACAGTTCTGAATGTCAAGTCCAGTATGCACAATAAATCCAAGCAAAAAAAAAAAAAGCAGACAGAGCTTTCATCCATTTTTCCTTCTTGAAACGTTTTGCTGCTTGGCAGCAGCAGAAACTACAAACATAGAGCTCACATCTGGCCAGTCACATCTTGCCTCCCCAACAACATACTAAAAATTCTCAGTGCATTGTTGCACTGTTGCTTAGAGTGGCTTTTGCCAATTCTAAGTCATTTCCATCCTTTTACTTAAGTAGTACTGAGAAAAGACTGCAAAAATAGCATAGGAAATCCAATTTTGCATATCTTATTTGATAAAGGCCATTTATGTATGTATATATAGAGGTATTTGAGAATAAGAGTATAATAGTACAGAATGGCATTCAAACTGCTTAACATCCTGTAAGGCTACAAGAGTATTACACCCATATTACAGACAATGTTGGCTAGAAGCCATTGTTCTTACAGATCATTCAGCCTGCTTTACTTAACCTACAAGCTTTTAAGTAGCAAATACGGCTCTTAAAATATTTTTTCTTTTTGCTTGTGGGCCAGTGTGTGGGCAGGCCACTTTGGTTGTGGACAGAACATGGTCTTGCTCCATCTACCAGACATTGCCTGCCTTTCTACTTGCTCTCATCATGCACCTAGAATTCATCTCCATTCATTTTACCATATCCTCTCTCAAAAGAAAATATGATGCATACTCATTAACATTAGCAACATCAATTTATCCATAATTTTCCCAAGCCCAGTTTTAACCTACTTTACAAACTGCTGTCCTTTATATTACTCATATATACTCCAATGTGGTAATTCAGGCTGGTTTCATTATCCAAAAGGCATGCACACCAAGAGAACACATCTCTAAACTCAGAGTAGTGCGAAAGAATCTGATCTGCACATTTGCTCTGGAATTCCATGCAATTATTTGGGGGGGGGGGCAAGGTGGAGGACATTTGAAGCTGCCTTATACAAAGCAGAACTATTGGTCCATCCATCCCAGTGATGTCTATTCTGACTTGGTGGAATAGATCTCAAGTTGTCTAGAAGTGCCAGGGACTGAAACTGGTACTTCATGCATAAAGACCATCTATCAAAAAGCTAAAGACCCTTCCCATCCCTGGTTTCAAAGAATTCCAGACTCTGGCATTTAATGACTGGAAAATGGAATGCTTCAATATATTTACTAAATGCAGGGTATTAGTTTTGATCACTGCTAGAGAATTACCTTTGATGGTTTTGTTGAGTTCTTCTTGGCTGACCTCTTCTTGGCTGATCTTTTAAGACCACATTTTGCAGCACTGCTTACTTGAGATTTTGGAACACCCTGTTTCACTATATCTGCCCAAGACTTTGCAACTGGAATGATAATTGTTCAAGATTGCTAGTTATTTCTATGCTTAAAACACATTTTTAATAAAACCAACATTTTCTAGATTTGTAGATTCATTTGTTCTAATGCATTTTTAAGCCAGGGTTGTCAGCCTGATGCCCATGAAGGCTTTCATTGGTACCTCTGGACATGTGCCAATTCCAAGCTTTATTTTTTTAATTAAAAAACCCACAACTCTCTAGCCCTCCCACAAATGGGGGGGGGGGGGAGAAATGTGCATGTATCTTCTAAACCAGTGTTTCTCAAACTTGGTTCCATCATCCCTGACCACTGGTCTTGCTAGCTAGGGATTATGTGAGTTGTAGGCCAACAACAGCTGGGGGGCCAAGTTTGAGCAATTTCTGTGAAATGAAATTGAGTGCGGTGTGACCACCTTGTTTATTTTTCCTGGTACTGAGTAATGTCCCATTATAGCATTCATGTGATCTCCACAATCAGGATTAGTAGGACCTAAATGACTTCCCATGGTTAGCATAAGATTTGAGGGTGCCTCTCTAATTCTGTGTTAGACCATGCTCCTCCTTGTAGCCATTTTGTGTTACGCCACACATATCTCATAGTAGCTATTTTGTGATGGGCACCCTCACTCTATCAATATTCAAACTGTGCCCACTGATCCAAAAAGGCTGGTAAACCCTGCAGTCTTTTATAATACTATATGCTGTATCTGATTGTTTTGTGGAATATCAAACGACACTAACAAAGCAATAATGACAAACCTATCAAGTTGGCTTTGGAAGCACCACTTTGCCTTTTAGAGTGAATTACACCCATTACTCCACTTCTCCTACACAAAGAACTTCTTGGAGTAGCATTTTTGCTCCTCTTTGTTGAACGAGCAGCTTTGCATTCTTGAACAGTAGGTTCAGATGTCTTTACTTCAGTGAACTCTTCATCTCCGTTCATCTGACTGGAAAGAGCATCCTGTTCTTCTGAAGGTGGGCTGGTAACATGAGAAACTGAAAAGCGACCTCTTCTTTGGGGTGCATCAAAAGAAAAATTGGCTGGAGGCGAGGCAACCGGAGACCTGCGTGCTGTGGGCGAGGCAACCGGAGACCTGCGTGCTGTGGGCGAGGCAACCGGAGACCTGCGTGCTGTGGGTGAGGCAACCGGAGACCTGCGTGCTGTGGGCGAGGCAACCGGAGACTTGCGAGCTGTGGGAGAGGCAACCGGAGACTTGCGTGCTGCGGGTGAGGCAACCGGAGACTTGCGTGCTGCGGGCGAGGCAACTGGAGACCTGCGTGCTGCGGGCGAGGCAACCGGAGACCTGCGTGCTGAGGGTGAGGCAGCATTCTTAGATGAACTATTCTCATGCTGAACCCCTTCAGGGAAACTCTGTAGAGAAAGAGGGATTTTTAAAAAAGTTAATACAAAGAACTTCTAATGAGATATCAAATGTGGCATAGCACATAAGCAGAACTTAAACTGAGGAGACCTGAATTTGGGAATCTAGTGTACCACTTAGGTTTACAACCGTATCATACTGCAGTGGTTGAATGGATAAAATGTTCTCTATGTTGTCCTGAGATCCTAAGAGGAAGTAGAGGATAGCAATTTGAAGTATAAATATCCACTTACAGATTTCAGTAGTTGCCCAGGAACTAAGTAGTTGTAACTGGTACTTCATTCAAGCGCATCTCCTTACTATAACATTTGTACAAGCTGGTTTGTTAAGACAAATTATTTTGGACATCTACATTGGCAACCGTGCCCCTATTATCTACAGAAAAGCATGCGAAGTTAGAGCTACATACTTTGACACACAAACTGTTAAGTGCTCCTTTTCAATTAACCTTTCTTTCTTGGGTAAATAGGGATGAGAAACCTTTTGGTGTCCTGCAGGTAGCAGTGGTTTACCAACCCACCCCCCACCCCCTTTGGCACCCATGAAATACCTCAGTAACTATCTCATCAAAAATCCACAATATGTAAGAAATAGCTTGCTCTTCTTGCTCAGTTTGTTTGCACTTAGTCAGCTACACCTATAAACATGTCCACATGTCACTGGATGCCAGGATTAAAGTATAAAGAGCTTCTTCCTGGGAGAGAATGCAGTAGTGGTTGGTGCATGTGCTCTTTTCTTCACTAATGCATGTCTGCAGCATTCTATAATTATGTCTCTTTTTCCATACTTTTAGACTTAGCAGTCTTTTCATTTTATAATAAAAAGCCAACCCGCGGCAGCCATTTTGTGATTAGTAAGAACAGCACTTTCTCCAAATTTAAGATGTGCTCACTGGTTCAAAGTTTGGCGACTTCTGGCCTAACTCTTATCAGCTCCAGTGAGTAGAGCCAAGGGTTAATGATGATGAGAGCTATAATCCACCAAAATCTGGAAGGCCAGACACATGAAGAGGCCTAGGAAGAAACCACACAGACACACATCATGTCCTAGCCCAGAGAAAAGGAACATTTTTGGATCCACAGGCCAGTCTAGCAAGCCAAATTTTACAAGTGTGCGGGGCCATCCTCCTGCTGAAATCACAAATGATGTCAAGGGATTTGGTGCTCTGAAACCCCAAATTTAAGACTTCAAAGCACTAGCAGGGAGCAAGGCAACGTGTTTTTCCACATCATTTCAATAGCTGTTTCTTTGTAAATCCAGTTGCTGAAATGAAAGGAGGGACATGACACCTGAACCAAGTAGGAACATCTTCGCTTTGCATCAGCCACTGGGTTCCTGCTTTGTGCACTGCTTCAAAGGATCCCAACAACCAGCTGATTTGGAAGCGACTCAAGCTGGTTTGGCCAACTGCCTCCCTCACTTGTGGGCCAATGGGGAAGCCTGTCAAGCCAAGATTGGCCTGCAAGCCAGAGGTTCCTCAAACCTGTCCTAGCCCTTCTCCTTAAATGAGAGCTTTCCTCCTCCTTTTTTAAAGGGCACTGTCAAGCCAAAATTAAGAACTTTTATTCAGTGAGAATGGACTGCATTCATTCAAGTACACATCTTTTCTGCTCATTTCTTTTAAATAAGATAAAACACTTATCTTTGAGAGGCCTTCCTCAAACGAAGCACAGGACAGCACACAACATGATAAAACGAAATACAATCACTACAACTACTAAATTGAAAAACCACAATACAGAACAGTAACATCAAACTACTTGCTCCAACCTACAATGGAGTCATATTGTCCCTTGCTGCAATTTTATTTATTTTTACTCATAATCCAACTTTTAATAAAAATGCCAGTTCTCAAGAGAGTTATTGTACAGCAGGTGAAAACAAGGGGCTAGACCCCACTCATCCCATGGTGGAAACAAGTCTTCCCTTGCTATCATTTGTCAGGGAGCAAGACCTCTGAAGCAAATGGTCAAGCAACTGGAACTTGCTCAACCCACACTGGAAATAATATTTCCCTGCATTCAAGATCATAAACCTGTCTCAAGGACACTTCATTTACCCTGACAACTTCTGAATTAAGAAATTTTAGGCAGGGATCCTATACCTACTTACTTGTAAGCCCCATTGGAAGGAATGGATAATATCCAATTATATTGTGGCATTAGAACAAATTTACTCTCAAGGGGGCCTTCTTCCCTGCACCCCAGCTCTCATGTGTCCACCAATCCTGCTTCAAAGTGTTTGGACCCTCTGGAGATTTGGTGCAGGGGGGGGGGCATACAGAGCAACAGGGGAAGGAGTTTTCTTACACTATGTTGGATTTCACCCATGGGACTTATATCTTAGTATGCATGTACAGGATTGTTAGAAACACACACACGAAGAATGAGAAGCAGAAGACTTGATCTGGGTGCTTTTGAGGCATTTCAGTACAGAAAATTATTTACCTTGATTCGAGATTGTCTAAATTTCAAAACCGCTCGAGGCGAGTTTCCAAATGGCAAGCTCAGTCGTGCTGGAGTTGCACCTCTTTTAAGCGGTGAGTTTGGAGGTAAGCGTTTATCAAACAATTCAGGACTCAAGTGCCCACCAAAGGACACCCTCTTTCTCTTTCCAAGAGGCTGAATTAATATGTCAGGTTCTTCGTCCTTCCGCTTTTTAGGTGATTTCTTAACTTCTACAAAAGAGCAAAACATACCAAATTCAATATACCAACTTACAAAGCTAATCAGAAGGTTGATTCATTTTAGGTAATTTATCTAAAAGAAAGACAGAAGAAAGTTGTTCTGAATTCCAACATAAATATTTAGCTCCAATCACAAAGGGAGTAAAAGGTAAAAGTAAAGGACCCCTGGACAGTTAAGTCCAGTTGACTTCAACTATGGGGTACGGCGCTCACCTCCGCTTTCATGCAGAGGGGGCCAGCATTTGTCTGCAGACAACTTTTCCAGGTCATGTGGCCAGCATGGCTAAACCACTTCTGGTACAATGGTACCCCATGACGGAAGCCAGAGAGCAGCATGGAAATGCCATTTACCTTCCCACTGCAGTGGTACCTATTTAACTACTCGCGCTTGTATGCTTTTGAACTGCTAGGTTGGCAGGAGCTGAGATAGAGCAATGGGAGCTCACCCCATAGCACTGATTCAAACTGCTGACCTCACGATCGGCAAGAGGTTTGGTGGTTTCAGAATGTAAAGGTAGGCTGTTGTTGACTTTTGTTTACTATGTTAAATAAGCAGGATTACTTGATAGCAGGGATAGACTAATTAATGAAATCTATTGGATTTGTCCAAAAACATATAAAAAGATAGGTTTTCAAATTGCCTTGATATTGAGGTATTTTGTACGTTTACCTGCAATTACGATGCTTTAGATTATATGAAATACTTTTAAAGTGTGAAATACTTTAAGCTGACATGGAACTTGCTAATAAACAATAATAATAAACAAATATTATTATTGGAACCAAATGGAGAATGAGGTATCCTATTCAAACTTGTAGTTGGCTAAAATAAGGAACATCACAGAAACTGATATAATGACCAAGAAGATACAGTTAAGTGATGAAAAAGATTTTTCTTCTTCTGTGAATTGGTTACTACATACTGAGTGTCAGTATAATTTGAATATTATTTATTGTTAATTCATTGTTTTCTGGAGTGATAACTAAAATTTCATCTTTTATGTATTTGCACCAATTCAAGAGCACTGGAGATTTTTTTTCTGTGCATACAAAAACCTGTCACAAAAGACTGCAGGTCTTTTGGACCCCCCTGATCAACTTTTAGTCTAGGGCATGGGTAGGCAAACTAAGACCCAGGGGACAGATCCGGCCCAATTGCCTTCTCAATCCAGCCCGTGGATGGTCCGGGAACCAGCATGTTTTTACATGAGTAGAACGTGTGCTTTTATTTAAAATGCATCTCTGGGTTATTTGTGGGGCATAGGAATTTGTTCATCCCCCCCCCCCATATAGTCCGGTCCCCCACAAGGTCTGAAGGACAGTGGACCAGCCCCCTGCTGAAAAATTTTGCTGCCCCCTGGTCTAGGGGGTTATTTCTGCTCCAGGTTTGTTTTGTCCTGACAGAAGACTTAACATACTCATAGTTAGATAGATAGATAGATAGATAGATAGATAGATAGATAGATAGATTCTTTATTGTCATTACACAAGTGCAACATTGCACAAGTGCAACGAAATTGGATGCCATCCCTTAAAAACAACAAAAGCAAAACAACAACAACAACCAAACAAACCACATTCCAGCCACACCCACACCCACACCCATCAAACTCCCAGGTCACACTATCGAGTTACTGCATTTAAGAAGGCCACAGCTCTTGGATAGAAACTATTTTTCAGTCTATTTGTCCTTGACTTGATGTTTCTGTATCTCCTGCCAGAAGGCAGTAGTACAAACAGACTGTGTCCCGGGTGAGATGCATCCTGCAGGATATTGTTTGCTTTCCTAAGACAACGGGAACCGTAAAATCTGCAATACTGATTTCATATTTGTAATGTTCTATTGGGTTATATTGAAACGCCTTCTACTGCACTCCAGTAGAAGACCCCTAACAGAAACTTAGGCATTTGTTTCTGTTTTGCTTTTTCTTTTCTTAACACTGTCAGGTCACATATTCCAAATAGTTTTTGTGTTAAACTCTTTTGGAATGTGATACCAACAGAAACCTATTTTTTCTTTTAAACCAGTCACTTTGAAGTAAATCATCCCCCCCCCCCGCCCCAGTATGCCCTTAAAGAGGTCTCTTGGACCTAAATACAAGACTGATAGTGTCAGAAAATGAGTGTATGATGACACTTCAGTATCAAAATAGTAAGGATACTTTCTGTTAAAGTAAGATTTTAAAAACAGAACTAGTAAGAGATAAAAATTGAGTTTTTGTAGGGTTTTTTTTTCTTCATTACTATTAAGGAATTTTCCTTTGTAATGTTGGTTGTCTATATTTATATGTACCTGTTTAAAGCAAAATAAAAGTTATATATATATATATATATATATATATATATATATATATATAGAAAAATCTGTTGGGGTTATTTTTAGTGCACTGTACTTCCCTTAATCGTAGTAACCAAATTCCTTTGGTATTCATACAAGTTTTATAAATAGAAGAACCAACAAACTTCGAATAAAATTACATAAAGAGAGCAAAATTACAAGTTCAAGAAAAAGTCACGACAAATTTCTGAAACAATCTCAAAATGATAGTCTTAGGCTTGTACTGCAAGTGCTTACCTGACTTTCTTTTTATAGTAAATGCGCTTGCCGCATTCAGTTCTGAAGCAGTCTCACCATCAGCTGGCACTGGTATATTATTTTCATGACCTGGTATATAGTGTTTATTATCAAAACTCTGGTTGTGGGCCTTCATCGTTGGTTCTTTTATTTTATCATCCTCCTCCTCCTGGAGCCAGTTTCCCTCTTTTTCAGGTGGCTGGTTAGGTGTGCACATGCAACCTGTTCCAGAAGTATCTACAGGAACTTCTAATGACTCCTCTGAATTGATATGCATCTGCTCTGTAGAAAAGTGCCCATTTAAAAAGTCTTCATTTTGCTTAATGCTCCTCCGGGGGCTTTTACTGTTACGACAGCGAAATGAATAGGCAATCATTCCAGAGTTTCTATCTTTTTGTGTGTTGTTCATAGAAATCTCATTTGTTGCTTTCAGAGTTTGCATTGGTTCTATGGCCAGAACTTCATTCTTGCCTTTTATTTTAAAAAACTTTTCAGTCGAGGCAACAAAATCAGGCTCCGTTGCACTAACATTCATTAAGCACTCTTCAATTTCAGAAGAGGTTTCTGTGGAATTCTTCAGTTCAATCAATGAATCTACCTGTTGCATTCTAGATTTTGAAGAACGTCTAGAATTTCTAGAACGTGGACTAGAATAAGTTTGAAAACTCTCTTTATTAGACTTTGGTATGGACAAAATGCTTTCAACCGATCTGCAAGTATCTGTTAAGTTAGCTTTGATTTCCATATCAGTTGTCTTTGTTGGCTCTTCTTCTGACTTTTCAGGGTGCCCTGCTCTATCTGCAGGTTCCAATGATACTATGGAACATGATTCATGGAAATACCTTGCACTTTGTCTACTTGCTGTTAGATTTGTATCATTACTTGCATTTTTAATCCCTTCAGTTCCATCTAGTTCATTCTCTTCTGCTTTCTGGAAATTTAAATGATTGGTGCCTTCACTTTCTTGCTTCCGTTCTGCAGCATAACCTTGAAGACCCAAAGATGACCTTTTGGATCTGTTCCTTTCAACAGATCTTAGATTTGATATCACACTGTTTATTTCTTGACTTTTAATATAACGAGAATGTTCAAATTCATTCCAAATTACACCTTCAGTCTTCTTAGTTTGACCAGTTTCAGATATCCTGTGTGGTATCTGAGATGCAGCTTCTTCCAAGGTATCATTACCATCTTTTCTGGCTAAGTGTTCTTCTTTTGACTGCAGAAATGTTTCATTTCTAACATCTTTCTCTGCTATTTTTGTATCAGGTTCGTGCTTCACTAATTCATAAAGTTCGCTAAAAGGAGACATTTCATTTTTCCTTTCTGAACTGAAGGTTTTGTATGTAGATTGGGGTGTGCCATACTGTCCAGTAATAAATTCTTGAATTTTTGTCTTGTCACTTTCATTAGTATTCCGATTTTCCCAGTCAAGTTTCTTTTCTAAGAAGAGATTTTTAAAAGAATACATTTTTAAACAATGTGTTCTTTAAAAGTATTTCTATTTTTGGTATAATGATTAAGTTAGATGAAACAGTGTTACCAAATTCTACAGTCAGTTAAGGTTCTGATCATAGGGCAAATATATTTTTGAGGAATTAAGTAAAATCAACAACACCTGCTTCTACATAGAAAATAAGATTTAACATAAAAGTCCTGAACATACAGCTCAGACATTCCCAAATGCACTCATATGAAGCTACTTTGCAACCGATACTGAGAATAGCATGCCCATAGTGAATGGACTCTTAAAACTTATCCGTGTATGCAATAGACTCTCTCTCTCTCTCTCTCTCTCTCTCTCTCTCTGTGTGTGTGTGTAAAAAAGTACATTGACAAACATCAGCATAATCTGTAATATAAATTTAAGATTTATCTACTTGTGAACTCTAATCATCATCCAGAGCAAACAAAAAAAGTGGCTGTCTGAATATCAGTTCCCGCTTCTTCTCTTTTGCCATGCCTGGAGCAGCTGGCAATACAACCTGCAGTGGAACTGGCAGGAAATAGAACTGGAAGGGGTTTTTTCAGCCTACAAGGTGTATTCTCTAAAATATTTTGCTTCCTGCTACTGGAGAGATGGGTGGAGACAACCCATATCAAGGATCACATTCATCCCTACAGGAGAAACTAATTCACCAAATCTTGCTTCATCTGTTCCCTCCTACAGCAGAATCCCAGTAAATGCTTTGATTTCAACTACTACGTATCTGTTTATGTAGCTTTACATTTTCTTGCCATTCAAGGCCTAACAGTGGTAAATAAGCTAAAATAACTACCAACCAGAAATCTGAGGACTTTTAGATTCTGAATTCCGACAGTGCAACAACTCCTCCTGTTCTTCCTGCAGAATATGAAGAACCTGTAAATTTGTACACAATGTATCAGATCAATGAATGTTTTATTTGTTTTAGAAGTTCACAAAATTGTGCCTATGGAAAGTATTAATTGGTTTATTTTTGAAGTAAATATTTATATGGTATTGAATAATTTAACTGAGTAGATTTCACTAGAACCCACCACCTCTAACCTAGTTCCATTTATTCTTAAGAAAAAGCTTCAGCTGTTTATTTATCTTCACCCCCTAAACTAGGAGTAACAGCTATCTTGAAAATAATCTATCATCTTTGAATACAGTTGTTCTTGCATAATCATTAAAAAAATATGATATGAAAATGTGCTGTTAAAAGAATGCTTCCAAAACATCTATTAAAAGCATACATTCTCAGTAATATATTACTTTGGAGAGAAGAGTGCTGGCATTAAAACGTTTCTGTGAATACAGTTGCCATCCACACATAAAAAAGGGAGACTCTACATCTGCAGGTAAAAAACCCACTTAAGGAGATCGGGAATATGGAAACCTATAGCTACATATTTCATTCAGTCCAGCAAAATGCAAAGGTGCATTTCATTGTATTCAGGAAGTTACCTGTAATGTTTCATTCTCTTGAGACCTGGAACTCCTCTTCCGTGGAAGTAATGAAGGTGGATATTCAAACCTGTTTAAAGGTATTAGGTAGGCTTAATATTGATTTGTTTATTCCACTGATGAGCTAAATACCCTGGCTGCAAACCAGTTGTTGAAAACTCTTTGGGCTGGATAATGCAAAGAAAGCACCAGCCTTAACAGTCATAGAGCCAAACAAGAAGTGTAAGTAGCAACAAATTGAGAAGCAGTCAGGGAGGTGAATAAAGGAGATGAGTTCTGGGATCAGGCTTGGCTATGAGACAGTCAGTTTTGGCTGCCTGAGACCTGACCTTTACAGAGAGCAGGACAAGGGGACTGTGACGTTGCTCTTGCTTCTTGACTCTTGTGCAGCTTTCAATACCATTGCCCGTAGTATCCTCCTGAACTGACTCAGTGGAATGGACACTGGTATCACTATGTTACTGGGCTTCCATTCCTGCAGTCCTGAGAACAGCACCAGAAGAGTGCTTTATGAATCTCTGACAGTTATGTTATGGAGTACCCCTGGGTACAATTGTATCCCCCAGTGCTATTTAAAATCTATACAAAGCCACCAGAAGCCACATGGAGCCTGGACCTGTGCCCGGACACAGTGGTGGGACAGATGAGGGAAAATAAGCTGAGGTTGAATCCTGCAAAGGTGGAGGCACTATAGGTGTCTGGATCCCATGTGCAATAAACTGATCAATTACGTGCCATGGATGAGGTTACACTTCACCTGAATTAGCTGGTATGCAATTTGGAGATGCTTTTGGATCCAGCTTTGTCAATGGAAGCCCAGGTAACCTCAGTAGTTCATGCATTAATGATTTCAAAGCTGGATTACTGCAATGCACTGTAAGTAAGTTTCACTTTTACTGACCCAGAAACCGCAGTTAATGCAGAATGCTGCAATACAGTTGCTGAAATGATTGGGATCCTATCAACATATAACACCTCTGCTCAGATATCTACACTGGCTGCCAGTTTGTTACCAGGCTAAGTTCATGGTGTCACTATTAGTATACAAACCCATAACAGTTTTGGACCACTTTACCTGTGGCATCACTTTACCCCATATACCCCCCATCAACCACTTCTATCGGCAGAACTGACACAGCACAACATACGTAATACTCATTCCGCAGTTACAAAACCACAATTTTTTGTTGTTGCAGCACCTACACTTTGTAACTCTCTACCTACTAATATCAGATAGGAGTCTTGACTGTAGTATTTTCAATGCCTGCTTAAAACATGTTTAGGCTAGCCTACACAGACAAGTTGAATGATGCAATGCATTTTAATCTCCCTTTGTTTACTGATGATTTTAATTATCTTTTTAATACTTTTAAATACCTGTTTTTAACTGTCTTGTACTGATAATTTTAACATACTCTTTTTTATAACCGCTTAGAGGCTTTACTACAATCAAGCAGTATATAAAAGTTGTGAAATATAGGTGGTGACCATTTTGCATGCGTCCAATTGATGTGTGGCCTTCCATGCATGCCATTTTCTGACCCAGAAGGGGATGGAATGGGCTTAAACACAATATGACTCAAAATGCAACCCCTGCACAAAGGAGTTGCCTGAACATAAAATAAACTCATTAAAAATTCCAATGACTTGACCCAACCTAGGCAACGTGACAAGAGTAATTTTATTTAAGTAGATCCATAGCTGTGTATAGCATTGTTACCTACCTGAAAGAACGATCAATAATAGTGAATACATCTCCATGCTTTAAGTACGTAGGCTGCTGAAAAATATTTCCATTGAGTTCTGTTGGGTTTGCAGGACTTAAGTTAAACAAAGTTGCCTAAAAATAGATTTAAAAAAATTCAGCTCAGTCAATTAAGAAAGGTCCAAGAGACACTCAACAAATCAATACAAAAAAATAAGAATACATACCTCCTTATTTTCATTGACTTCGATTTTACAATGTTCTTTGGAAACCTGAGGCAGCTGAATTCTGATGTCACACTCTCTTTTCCTTTAAATATAATCATGCAGTTTTCAGATTAACATTTGTATATTATGCAGAGATAAAGGGTTTTTTTTATATAAAAAATGCCATAATGCTACTATTCAAATATTAGAAAAATTATAAAGACAAACTATGTAGTATTATGAAAACTGAACTTGTTTTAACTGAAAAAACCACTAATGTTTACTGTTGGCATGCCATAAACCAGAGATGGCTAATCAATTCAGGGTCTAGAGCCACACTGGTCCAGGGTGAATCATGATATCTACATGCCAAAGCAAGCATGCCCAAAGTGTAAATGTGTCCATGGCTAGAATTGCAGTTCGTAAGCTGCCTTCAAAAAGCTTTTATATTCTATCAACACTATTTAAAATCCTTTTTTGATAAGCTGTTATTATTTATTAAATTCTGTAAAATATAAATATATACATAAGAAAGAATACATTTTATGGATCAGAACAGGGGACCTGTAGAACTGGTCAATGAAGAAATAGTATTTTTTAAATGGACAAATTGGAAGGTTACAAGGGCAGGGCACAAAAAACTTTCTGGGGAACTATATATGGCTCACAGGCTATGGGTTGGCTACCTCTGCCATAAACTTTCCCCTGCCTTCATTAAATATGCACTTGGCCACTGATACCTATTCACGTAGATACTTGGAGAAAATATACTCTAAACCAGAGCAACACCTGCACCCAATAAAACCCTCCAAAGATATGAAATGTTAAACATAATGTTGCCGATATCGCTTGCTTATGTAAAACAGAAAGGCTGAATAACTATTGGAGTTAATAAAGTTCAACATTTCAGAGCAGGTTGTACACTTCAAAAATTTCTCTAGAGTTGAAAAAGAGCTCTCTCTATTGACTTTTATGTACAGTGAACTTGAAGCAGACAAGCGAAACATTAATTCGAGAACATCATAGATGCTTATATCTCCAAAAGCAAGTGAATGTTGCTCCTCTCATTTGACCCACTGAAAGCATGCTATTAACAACTTTTGCCCACAAAAATATTATAGCTTCACTTGAGTTTCAAAACTGTGAAGAAAAATTAAATTTAAACCCAAAAGTAAAGACAATTTCCTATCTACAGTGGTGCCCCGCAAGACGAATGCCTCGCAAGAAGAAAAACTTGCTAGACGAAAGAGTGAGGTGCTTCACAAGACAAATTTCCCTATGGGCTTGCTTCGCAAGACGAAAACGTCTTGCGAGTCTTTCCCCCCCCCCTTTTTCTAAGCCGCTAAGCCGCTAATAGCGCTAATCCACTAATAGGGGTGCTTCACAAGACGAAAAAACCGCAAGACGAAGAGACTCGCGGAACAAATTAATTTCGGCTTGCGAGGCCCCACTGTACTAGCTCTCAAAACGGTCCAATTTACATCAGTGTGCAAACCTAAAATGTGCACATTGCTGCAGGGCTTAGGCATGTTGACAATTTAATTGACATCTTAGGTTTTGCTATTTTAAAGTGCAAGCAGGCACCCACACATCCCCAGAAGGGGCACAAAAAGGGGCAAATACGGCCCTAAAAGAGCGAAAACAGCAAAAATGGTGTCTAGCCTTTGCAAGTGCAGTACCAGGAGCCTTTTATGCCTATGGAGAGTTGAGAGTTTAAGAAAGTAGATTGGGAGAATGACTATGGAGTTGGGTAGATTTTTGGCTTTTTTTCAGGCGTTTCTAGAGGTTTAATGGGTGTTTACAGGCTTTTTCAATGGTGCCCCAATATACATTTCACTTAAATATGTGGTGCCTTGGAACGTGACCTCCGTGTAAATGGGAGTTTCCTGTAGCAAAGATTTTACTGTTTCACTTTGTGAAAAGAACAGTTCAGACAATTAAACATTCAAAAGCTGTATTTCAAAATACCTTCCAATAAATAAGTCTTACCTTCCAAACAAACAAGAGTTTCTAGTCAGCGGAAAATGAGTTCCATCACTCCCATTCTTTTTAATGACAACAATTTTCCCAAAAAGTGGCATTTTCTCATCTGTAATTCCTACCTGTAAGGATTGAATATTGAGAACTCAATAAAAATTTACCTAATTACAATATATGATGAGCACCTTTCTAGTCAGACAATAAACCAAGAGAATTACAATTTTCTTACACTTTTCTTAAACCCAGATTATCATGAAACTGTATGTAAAAGCCCTTTATCAGGTCAATAGCTACAACATATAATGCAAATTACATTATATAATACAGGAGACACATACAAGTGTACTATTTGTACACGTATACTGTTTTGCTGCTCATTAACACTAGCTCCTAAAAAGAATTCAACTAATTTCTCAGTAACATGATCGAAGTCATAGGTGTACAAGTAATTTGAACAAGACATCTTTAAAATTAATGAATGTATTATGGCATTAGCTTTCATGGAATACAGTGCACTTCATCAGATGCACAGAGTGAGATCCTCAACTGTCAAAATAGATAGATAGATAGATAGATAGATAGATAGATTCTTTATTGTCATTACACAAGTGCAACATTGCACAAGTGCAACGAAATTGGATGCCATCCCTTAAAAACAACAAAAGCAAAACAACAACAACAACCAAACAAACCACATTCCAGCCACACCCACACCCACACCCACACCCATCAAACTCCCAGGTCACACTATCGAGTTACTGCATTTAAGAAGGCCACAGCTCTTGGATAGAAACTATTTTTCAGTCTATTTGTCCTTGACTTGATGTTTCTGTATCTCCTGCCAGAAGGCAGTAGTACAAACAGACTGTGTCCCGGGTGAGATGCATCCTGCAGGATATTGTTTGCTTTCCTAAGACAACGGGAACCGTACAGTTCTTCCAAAGATGGGAGGGGATGACCAATAATCCTTTGGGCTGTGGTTATGACCTTCTGGAGCACCTTCCTCTTCCTAGCTGTACAGCTGGAGAACCAGGCACAAATACAGTATGTGAGAATGCTCTCTATGGAGCCTCGGTAGAAGGACACCAGCAGTCTCTCACTCAGATTGTTCTTCTTTAAAAGTCTGAGGAAATAAATTCTCTGCTGGGCCTTCTTCACCAGAGCAGTGGTATTTGCGCTCCAAGTCATGCCCTGATCGATAGTCACTCCCAAAAACCTGAATTCCGCCACCCTCTCCACCCGTTCCCCGTTGATATACAAGGGCTGAATGTCCGCCTTTTTTTTCCTGTAATCCACCACCAATTCCTTGGTCTTAGCCGTATTAAGAGCCAGATTGTTCTCTCCACACCAAGCACAAAGCCGCTCCACCTCGTCCCGATAGGCGGACTCATCCCCTCCTGAAATGAGCCCCACCACCGTAGTGTCATCAGCAAACTTGATGATTTTGTTGCTGGAATAAATGGCTGTACAATCATACGTATAGAGAGTATAGAGCAGGGGACTCAACACACAACCCTGTGGTGAGCCGGTGTTAAGGCTAAGGGCTGTGGACATATGTGACCCTACTCTAACCCTCTGAGAACGTTCTGACAAAAAGTCCAAAACCCAGAGACAGGTGGAGTTGGAGAGTCCAATCGCCTCTAGCTTGGACACCAGTCTATGGGGGAGGATAGTGTTAAAAGCAGAGCTAAAATCCACAAACAGCAGCCTCACATAACTCCCCGGCTGCTCCAGATGGAACAGAGCAGCATGGAGAGTGGTAGTGATAGCGTCTTCCGTGGATCTATTTGCCCTGTATGCAAACTGGTAGTTGTCAAAAGTTGATGGAAGACAGGAAATAATGTGACGGCGCACCAGTTTCTCAAAACACTTCATGATGATTGGAGTCAGTGCAACTGGTCTGTAGTCGTTCAGACTACTGATTGTGGATTTTTTAGGCAGAGGAACAATAGTTGACGACTTCAGGCAGGGTGGGACAATAGACAAAATATTGCACACATGGGTGCTGTTGGGGTGGATGGGTATAATGTAACCAGAAAGGCCAGAGAGAATGCAGGGAAAATAGAGACAGTGAAAATTACATAAATAACAATGATAGTTCACAGAATCAGTTGTGAATAATAGACATCCTGACATTTGTATACCAATTAACTTGTATGTTTTGTTAACATTTCATTTAGTACTACAATATGTTTACATAGAGCTGCCCTTGAAGCCAGTTCAGAAGTTCCAATTGGTGCAAAAATGCTCCCACCTCACTATTCAGTAGCAAAACTACGGTAGATACAATATTGTGACAGCACTCTTGAAACAGTTTTGCTGGTTACTTGTTTGCCAGCATGACCTGGATACTTATAAAAGAGCACCTTTCCCCATTATATTCCAGCCTGTGCTTTGAGATCTGACAGAAAGGTCCTTCTTATAGTTCTATTTAAAACCAAGACTCAAACGACAAGACCTTAAGAAGAGCCTGCTGGATCAGGCCTTCAGGCCTATTGACAACCTAATCTAGCATCCTGTTCTTACAGTGGCTACCCAGATGCCTGTGGGAAACCCACAAACGGGACCTGAGAACAACAGAACCATCCCATTCTGTGGTTTCCAGCATCCTGCTTCTGGAAGGGACTCATGTTATGGTTCCCCGATTACAGAATTGCCTTCTACTGGAAATACGTTGGTCCTCTTTGCTGGTGTCTTTATGTCATTTACTCTGCTTGGCCTTTGGAGGTCAACTGCTCCTACTGTTGCTGAGTTATAAGATGTGTCATTGCTAGTTTAATGATGGATGTTCTACTGTTTTTATTATGAATTGTATACAGTGCTAAAAATTAACCAGGCACTAGGCATCTCCACCACCTGGAGGTGCATGTCTGGGGATCATTGGATCTAGACTGTTTTCATACAGTAACACTCCATCCTGTAGAATTCCATTGGTTATATTTTATCTAAACAATCGGGAATGAATTTCTGGAAACAAAATGCTTGTCAGACTACAGCCTGAGCAGGAGCAGTTACCATTAAGAAAAAGAGGTTGGAATAAGCCAATATACATGTGGACTCTTCTTCTTCAAGTTCTCAAAGCTCAAGGTTGTCATCTGAACTATCCAGATGTTTAACTGATAATCACAGCCCATTGTTTGAAAAATAAGACTTTGAGCTGTCTTGCCAAAAAAATATATCTGAGTTTCTAACACTGATTGTATACCATCTTAGGAACTTCATTTAAATTAATAAATAAATAAAAAATATTTGCCTTACTTTAGCCCACAAGTGAAAAAAAAGAAACTCTTATATATAGTTTCACATTGCAAGTCTGAATAAAGTGTCCTTATTATAGGATAGCCAGTTTATTATCATTTACAATGTCCTGGGAGACTGGAATTGCCCCCCAACAGTTTTTAATATTGTAATTTCTGATGAGACTAAATTTATTCTTTTGCATAGCAACTGGCCTATTTGTAGTATGTATGCAATAATCCACTAACAATGCTCTTAATCATTCTACATATAAAGTTGTTCTAGTCCTCTTAATCAATTCCAATAATTTGTCAGAGAAAGTCTGTCATGTACATGAGCAGTTTAACTTGAATCCATAGGACACTGAAACCGCATGTCTCCTCCTCATGTGAATCACTAACTGATTTCCAAGTACTGTACTATACAGATATATAAATGCATCTATTTTACTGTCTACCCCATACAGTACTGTCAAAGCAATAACGTTTACAATCTGTATACACAATAGAGGAGCTGTACAAATCAGCAACTACACTTTCACACAAACAGTTGTACTTACAATGAGACAGCCTGTTATTGTGTTCATGGTTATATGTGAACAAGCCTACAGGCATTATGTATACATATTTGAATATTGCAGTTGCTGATGCTTTTTGTGAAACAGCTTCATCTGCATACACAACTGGAAGAATAGTCTGGCTTTGCAACTATTTTGTTCCATGTTTCCACCTCATGTGATTGGTTTACTAACAAGTACATTTCCTTCAGAAACATTTTCGTTTTTAAAAAAAAAACCCCAGAAACTTTAGGATGGTAACTGTAGATACATTAATGTGTGGTATGGATACCAACATAGTTACAATATTTTTATACAGTACCACAGCAAAGAGGCAGGTGGCACCTTTTTTAAAGTAGAAATACCATGTTCTGTAGAAAGCTCATTTAATTTAAAATGGTCTCAACAGAATTACATGAAGCAAAAAAGTTTCAGCAGAATAAGCAACAAAGATATTGAAAAGTCAGGTTGGGATTGCCAACTCAGTTATGCAATTGTTCCCAAAAGATACAACCAAACAAGGTAAATCAGATGTAGCCAACGAAGTGCCCCCTCCCCAAACTGTTCTACTGTACTACAACTCCCATCATGTCCGACTATGCTGGCTGAGGCTGATGGGAGTTGTAGTCTGACTACGAATATTTATTCTGTACAAAGCCACCCTGCAGCATTTTGCTGGAACCCGATTTTCCATAAGAGAGATACTCTGTGGATGCAGCGCGCTCCGGAAAGGCGAGAAAGGCGCGCATTTCAAACACACCTCGCGACCAGTCTTGTGGAGATGCCCCCGTTCCTCACAAAACAGTGGTCTAAGACGAGGGGAAACCACCTATTCGCAGCTCCCGCCACCAAGTTAGCCAGGCCTGTGCTGTGAACAGTGCCGGATTTACGTATAAGCTAAACCACCTATGGTTTAGAGTCCCACTCTCTTGCCCCCCCCCAAAAAAATAAAGGGGAAAAAAACCCTGGATGTACATTTCCAGAATATAAGATAAAAAAAACAAATAAAATACAACCTATATACAGCAACAGTGGCAAACGGCTTTAGATACCTATTAGGTCCATAAATTACCATGTAGCATATATTCCAACACAAAAAAACAGCGGCAGTTTGTTGTTGACAAAGGACAGCTGGACATATAAAGGGCCCCATTATTGTCAGTAGCTTAAGGCCTCATCAAACCTAAATCCGGCCCTGGCTGTGAAGGCTCAGTCTAAGGGGAAACTGATACCTGCCCAATTTCACTGATTCCCCTCAATGACACCCTCATTTCCCCCAACGTTTCTCTCTCTCCTACGCACAACACAGAGGGGGACGTTTTTTTAAAAAAAAGAGGCCGTTGGACCAACTCACTCGCTTTGCTGGCGCAACCGCTCGCCCCCAAGAGAACGGCCCCCAAGCAAGCCTTAGCACCGCCGGCCGTCGGATGGTCTTTCCCCCATTGCCAACTTCTCTTTCTCCCCCCGCGCCGGCAATAAGCGTCTGGGTCGCGTGCGCCTCCCCCCCCCCCCCCAGGTCCCCACACGGGCTGAACGTCCCTTACCTGCGCGCGCGTCCTCCGCCACGAGGATACGCAGGACCCTCTCACGCTCCCCTTCTCTCCCCCCTAACAGACCTCACCGAGTAACAAACTCGCACTAACTCCTCACTTAATTCAAATCCCCGCTCTGATGTCGTCACTTCCGTAGTGCCGGCGTAAAATTCTCCTCACTCCAGGTCGGTATCTCTCCGCCACGCAAAACTTTGCCGCCTTTTCTTTTAACTTTGTTGTCCCCTGCCCTGGAAGAACGGTAAAATATAATAATGTTCTTTACCCCACCACCACTCCCACACTGAACTGAGCTTTTTGGGAGGCGTGGCGGGGGGGGAGAGCGGGCTGTGTGGGGACTACTTCTGAATGGCTTCCGCGGAAGCATAAATATGGCGCAACGTTTTATCAGATTTACTTTTTAAAACGACGCGCGGTGGGTTCTGATTGGAGAACGCGGGATGACGCGAGCAGGAAAAACGATCCAATGGGGAACCCAGAAGGCCGTTCAATTTTTAACAGACAGTAAGAAGAAGCGCCGAGCGCGTTTAGGTTCCTTCGCTTCTCGCGCCAAGCGACGGAGACGGGAAAAGGGCTCCCGCTTAGGGGACAGCCGTAATGCCGCTTACCTGCGAGTAAGCGCCTCTGAACTCAAGTCTTCTCAATGGGCGTGCTTCTGAGGGTGCCGTCCCTCCTCTCTTCTGAGGCGCTGCTTAAAAATAGCACAACAGGGTGGATATAATGACAACTTTTGAGTGCTTATGAAGTAGCTGAAGAACTTCCAAGTACAATGATTGAATTTTAAGAAAAAGAAATTTTAGTGTTTTGTTGGAAGCCGCCCAGAGTGGCTGGGGAAACCCAGCCGGATGGGCGGGATATAAGTAATAAATAATAATAATAATAATAATAATAATAATAATAATAATAATAATATTCTCCCCCCTACACTATTTTCTTTTTCTGAAAATGGAAAGACTTGCCAGGTGCAGACACGTCCCCTAAATTAATGGAGGATGGGGGGGGGGCACCCTCGTGACTACACAGGACAGGGGTGTGGAAACTTGAATGAAATATTGGGGGGCCCAAGCAAGCCTCGCTCAGCACATGACGCGGGCACGCACATGCCCATCAACTGGGGGGTGGGGCTCAAATGTTTTACGCGGGGAGAAGGACCCCTCGGTCCCTAGGAGTTGGATCCTATGATCAGTGGCGTAGCGTGGGGGTGCAGGGGGGGGCCGGCCGCACTGGGCGCAACATCTAGGGGTTAGGGTTAGGGGGCGCAAATCCATGGGTTAGGGGGCACAAATTACTTGCCTTGCCCCGGGTGCTGACAACCCACGCTACGCCACTGCCTATGATACAGGATCTGGCAATTGCAGTTCCACACAAGTAACTCAAGTTCTCCAGTTTAGCGTCTCTTTTGTAGGCAGCCAGTCCCAAGCCCATGCAACTGCTAGAGCTTGCTTTTCACCATCCCAACTCCCATCTCTGAAAAACCCTTTCTCCTATGCAGTCCCACTGTACACCTGCTCTCATCTTCACCCCCATGTCCGTGCCTCCCCCCCAATTTTTTCTGCAAGATCGCTGCAGTGGTGAACTCCTTCTGCAGCTTTTCAGTTATACGTAAATGACGCGTAAGGAACAATTAGTTACTTTTACTTACAAAGAGATACGTCTAAAACATACCTGGTTTATTTCAAAAACATATTTGAAATTTTAGCTCAGAAAGAAGAGTACGTATAAATACATTCTACATTTATAAAGAAATGATTTCTACATTTATGCAACAGGGGATGCATGGGAGTCTTCTGAATTTCTAAAGGTAGGAGTTACTCTCGAGCATTATATTTGGCATTTAACAGAATCCTTCCTGCTACCGTCAAATACCGGTGCTTAATATAATTACAGTATTTTCCTGTGCCTTTGTGTGCTGGTTTGACTTTTTCTTTTCTGTTTTCTTTCCTTTTTCTTTTACTAAGTAGCCTCTTGTTTCCCTGGACAATATATGAATGGGAAGTGAATGGGAAGTTGACTCCTTTGTTACTTAGTTTCAATATTTATCTAGATTGGGAAGCTCCTTCTGATGCAGTAAGTGAAAGTGGTGCTGAAAGAAAAAGTATTTTATAAATAGCATACTCGTAAGCTTTCCACCAAAATAGAAGAAATGTCCATCTCAAAAGAGTCTTAATGCAAAAATTTTTGTTTCTTAGTTTCTGGTCCAAGGAGTAGGGCCTCTTGAACCTTTAGGCTGGCTGTTCTAATTTCATCACATTTCTATTTTTAATATGAGCAAAATCTTGTGAGTTAGCTTGTTGAGTTTGAGAAGGTTAAATTCAGTTGATGGATGTTGTGTATATTTTGGGCGCTTGCTAATAAAATATCTGTTCTAAGTTGCTACATCAAATCTGGAACTTCATGCAGAACCAGGAGTGAAATACATTGCAAAAAAGTACTATGGAATATTTGAGGACTCCACATCCTTTCTGTCTCTCAAATGAGGCAGTTGAGGAATGCAAAAGGGGTAAGTTTCAGGATAACAAGAAGGGAGAAAACACTGAAAGGGGTGGGGGGGAGTGGCTGCTTTAAACCTTCCACCCCTAATTTACTAAAATTTCTGCTGGTGTTTAAAGTTACCATTTTCTTCCCAGTTTCCTCCATCTCTGCTTTACTCAAACTTCCACCACTTTAAACCACTGCTTTCTGCCTCTCAGTGTGCCTCCCTTCCTCACTCCCATGCTGCTGTTGTGCAGCTTGCCTTCACATTTGCTCCTCTATCCTGCCCTGACTTCATTCAAATCCAGGTTTGTGATGTGGCAGTGCAAGCCTCCAGTGGGGGCTGTTTGATAACATTCTTACATTTATATTATATACAGAGAAACCAATCCTCCCTCCCAATTAGGCTTCCTGGAGCAGGGTTTCTCCCCAACCCCTCAATCTGAATAAAACCTGCAGTCATTTTGATTTCATATCTGTATCGTCTTACATTAGTCTTGCCTGAGCTGCTTCCACTTCCACTTTCCATTATGTCATCAGATTCAAAAAAGTGGAAAAGTGAATATCAAAAGCAGATGAGGAAAACTGCTTTAAAATTTAAAAGGTGACTGAGATAGTTATAGATTCTAAACTCTATACACACGAATGAAACAAAATGAGTATGTGCAGTGTATGTGTAGACCTACATGTCTTTGAGTGTTGAGGAGAGAAAACAGGATACTCCACCCATGGCCAATAATGTGTATCTGAAGAAGTGTGCATGCACACGAAAGCTCATACCTAGAACTAACTCAGTTGGTCTTTAAGGTGCTACTGGAAGGAATTTTTTTATTTTATTTTGTTTTGACCATGGCAGACCAACACGGCTACCTATCTGTAAATGTATAATATTGTACACTTTTTACACAGAAAACTGTATGCATGGTCTGCACAAGTGCTGTTTTCCCTCCCATGTGCCGTATGCCATTTTTTTTCTGCCTATTTAATTAAGGGTACCTGGGAGTAAACCCCCCACTAAACTCAATAGGACTTATAAGGAACTTCCTTGCCTCGCCTCACCCTCACTCCAGACATTTTGAGTACTTCAGTCATGTGAAATCTAGTAATTTCTAATGTGGTATTGCGATAAGGCTATTTTTTTCAGGGGAGGGCGTTGATATAGCTGCTTGCCAAGGGCACAAGGGACCCTATGCACACCTCTGGGTGTTTGTATATTGGTGATTTAGTAAGGAGGTGATATATGTGTAGATTATATATATTTTTGTGTAAAAGTAGTTGATACTGAAAATTAATAGCATATACATTGCAATTTATATGCTGCATATTAACTTACTTCCAGTAGTTTGCCTTGGTAGAATATATGGTCTAGTATCAAGTTAATAAAGTTTTTGCGAGCAGAATATATACACAAAGGAAGCAAAGCCTCGGCAAGGTCATACATTCTTTTCTGCTGCAGGGCATAACATTTTAATATTTAGATCTTTCAAAAAGCAAAATCTCTTGACATTTGTGCTTTGCTTTTGTAATTTTTATAGTTTGCCTCATTTGCTGTTTTCATGTGGCTATGATGTTTAGTCACTTCAAATGTGTTGTAGTTCAGTGTAAACAGCTTTGTTAATGTTAGCTTCGCTTTGGAATTAAATTACTCTGAAGTGGCAAAGCTACTGGCACGATCCAGCTTAGGCCATCCTGACTCCATTTACTTGGGAGTAAGCTAAGCCCCACTGAATCCAGTTCCCATTGGACTAACCTCTGACTAAACATGGTTAGATTGCAGTGTAAATTTGCCATTAGATTGCAATATGTAAAGTTTGAGTAGTCAACTTAGTAAAACCTGGTTATTTTCAAAATAGTATAACATTTCAGTCCCAGTTATACAGATACAACATTCTGAAGTTACTACTGTGTCATGTGCATGGGTATAATTGAGTAAATAGCTGACAATGTACATCATTTTATCTTGATAGACTTGCTCTTTAACATGCTTTTGGAAGTTGCACCTTTGAGCCAGTTATAAGGGACATCACAGTAGGATATTTTATTTTATTCATTGCATTTCTATTCCATCTTTTTCTCCAAGGAGCTCAAGGTGACATACATGGTTCTCCTCCTCCTCATTTAATACCCACAGCAACCCTATGTAGTAGGTTTTACTGAGAGGCAGTGACTGACCCAAGGTCACTTTGTGAGCTTCATGGCTGAGTGGGGATACGAGCCCTGGTCTCCCAGATCCTAGTCCAACCACTCCAGCATGTAGGAAGAAATCATTCTGACCATACAATTGTAATTATCTGAATTATATTTTCAGTATCTCAAGATACTTGCTGCATAGGAGTGCACTCAAAAGAAAGGATTTTCTGCAGAAATAATGCTGCAAAGTAACTTCACTATAGTTTTACTGTAATAAAAAAAGAAAGATACCAAGCCTTTAGCACACATTCAGGATTTTTTACCAGCATGTTAAGACTTACAGATAAGTGAACCAAGTTTATAAGGAGAGATACCACTAATGCCAGTGTGGTTAATGAGGAGAGTAAAGGAAAGCGATTGGAGAAGGCTTCATTCAGAAAAATACTTCCTTTTTATTTTTATTTGCTACTTTTTTGTTCTCATTTGGCAAAGGGAGCACAGCCCTTGCAGGGGGGGGGGAATGCAAACAATAAGGGATTTAAAAAAGAATTTGAGGAGCAAATTCCAGAAACATTAAAACCAACAATAAAAAGAGGTAAAAAAAAATGGAGACCAGCTACGGAGGCAGTCCTCTTATGGATCAGTAACTGGTTAAAGAACAGGAAGAAGTGACCAAGAAAAGCTTCTCAGAAGAGTCCCCTGAGTTTTTGAACTTTTGCTGCTTTTCATGAAGTAATGAAGGTCACCTTCCCTTCACAGGAATAAATGGACAGTTCTCCCAATGGAGTGATGTAGAAAGCCAAGTCCCCCAAGATTCTTGGTAAGACTCCACTTTTGAACTTGTTCATAAATAACCTGGGGTTAGGGGTGAGCAGTGAGGTCACCAGATTTGCTGTGGCCACCAAATTGTTCAGGTTTGTAAGAAGAAAAATTGATTTGCGAATTAGCTACAAGAGGATCTATCCAGACTGGGTTAGTGGGAATTAAAATGGCCAGTGCAATAAATGCAAACAATTCTAAAGTGATGTACATTGCTGGGGGAGTCCTAACTTTTCATATATGCGTTTATGGGGTCTGAAATGGCAGTGACTTATGAGGAACGAGATCTTAGCTTAATGAAAATGTTGAGCCAGTGTGTGACAGGGTTTGAAAATAAAACTGTCAATATCATAATGCTGTTACACAAATCTATGGTAGGAGTCATTCTGCAAAGAAACAAAAGATTGTTGTAACTTTAAGAACTGTTTCTGTGAGTTCGTGGTGTGGTTTTCTAGACTGATTAGGTACAGCTGGTGATGAGTACAAAAGGAGAAGTTGCAGTTTGCATTTGCCTGCAAAAGAGAACACCCACATGCTTTGTGTTTGTAAGGTTGTAAATAAAAACTGAGTATTTTACACCTGTCTTGTGGTTCTGTTGTCTGCTGCCAGGAAGATACAGCTCCAATAATCTATGGTGACTGCACTGGAATACTGTGTTGAGCTGGAAAAGGATATTGTTGAGCTGGAAGGTAACCAAAGGATATTGTTGAGGAGGTAACCAAAATGATCAGAGAGCTGGAACAAGATTACAACATTTGGAACTTTTTAGTTTAGAAAAAGGTATTGTGGAGCATGATAGAGTTGTATAAAATTATGCATGATGTGCAGAAACTGGTAAGAGCAAGGGTTTTCAACCTGGTCCCCACCGCCCACTAGTGGGCATTTCTGGATTCTAGGTGGGCGGTAGGGGTTCTATGGAACAAGCTGAATCCTCCTTCCATCGAGCACTGGTGGGTGGTAAGGAAATTTTACCATCAAGAAAGATGCATTAGTGGGCAGTAGGTATAAAAAGGTTGACTACCCCTGGGTTAGAGAGAAGTATCTATCCTTCTCACATGTACTAGAACCTGGGCCATCCACCAAACTAGAATGCTGAAAGATTTAGGACGAACAAAAGGAACTATGTCACACAGCACATGATTAGACTATGGAATTCATGATTGCAAGATGTAGTGTTGGCCATCAACTTGGATAGCTTGAAAAGGACACTGGACAAATGTATGGAGTAAGAGCTATCATGACTGTATTACTTCCACTGTCAAAAGCAGTATGCTTCTAGGACTTCCGGGTTAGCGCCTCCGGCAATTGCGGAGCTCCTCCGATCGGGAGGAACCGGCTCCGTGAAAAACAGGGTCTGACCGCCACAGCGAAGGCGGAGACCCTTAGAAATCACAGACGGAAGAAGTCTGTGAACCTGGGATTCGGCTGGCACCTTCTGTGCCCCCCTACTCGTGGGGAGACCCGGTATCGGGAATCCGGAGCGACGTGGGGTGAGAGGTGCGGTGCTTTGAATCGACCGCTTATTTCACAGAGCGAAGCCGCATTGCTGCTGTCAGAGAGCGCTGACTTTTTTCCTGTGGACAATTGGATTTTAAACAACAACCCGTGAGTAGAACGGGAAATTGAGCTCTTAAATAATTTAATTTGGCACCGAACGGGGAAGGTTCAAACAGGAAGTCCACCTTCCCTTTCTGTAAATAGACTGAAGCAAAGTAGTTGTTAACTAAGGTTTTGGAAAGTCTTACGTAAAGGATTAAAACTCCACTGATTGAAACTATTAATTTTGACCAAGTGAACTTGCAGGAGAAGGTGAAAAATTAAAAATCGAAGCATCATGTCTCTGAACCTGGGAATGGTTTGCAAAAAGTCCATCGACAGTAAACAGGACAAATTTGACAGCTAGCTTTAAAAGAAAGACATTGTTTCTATTGTCTGCTTCTGCACTTAAAAAGAAGAAAAAGTAACTGGAAACTGTTACTAATTTACTTTTGGAATTGTGCTGGAAAGGATTGATACAAATGGAGACTGTCTTCCTCTAGAGGGAGTTTTGGGACATTGTTACAAGAGTGCAGCTGGGAAATTGGTCTTAAAATAAAGACTGTGAGAAACTAGTTCTGACCTTGAACATCTTAAGAATGTCGGCAAAGGAAGAAGTAGCGTCTGTACTGAATAGGACAATCTATCTGTTGGGAAAGCTGCATAAACAGATAGATGTCATGGCTACTAATATTGATATTTTGGGAACAAAAGTGGGCATCGGCATAGAAGTCGACAAGAACCCGGCACAAGAATCTTTCTTAACTGAACAAATTGATGAATTAGAGAAGGAGAAAGTTGCTGTTGTTGAGTATAAAGCAAAACAAGGGGGAGCCTTAACCCTAAAGAGGCAAATGGAGGATTACAACTTGAGGCCTTATATGACTGTAATTAGGAGAAGCCAGTTTTTGAAGATGGGTGCCTGGCCTGATCTGGAAAAGGAAAGGTGGAGAGATCCCCTTATGCAGGGATCAAATGACTTTTGGAATATGAATTTGAGCCAGGAGGAGATTGGAGCTTTTGGGGCCTTTGGACTTGGAAGAATTGTGAAACAAGATTTGGAATACTTTATGGGCCCTAGCTTTAACTATGGAAATCTGGCAGACCTGTGAAGAAGGAATATAAGCATCGTTGGGTTGGAGCTCCCCCAAGATCTGCTTTTTAGCACCAAAGATTATCAAGAAGATCGGCAGAAAGGAAGTGAAGAAGAGTTAAGAGCCTTGGATATAAGATCTCCAGGTTGATGGATGCTGGGAGGTTGATGGAACTGAGGGCAGGGGCCGATACCGGGGAGGAGAGACTGTGGAAGAAAATTGGAATTTAAAGTGTATATATGGAGATTTAAAAAAAAAATTAATGAGAGATGGAAAAATCGTGGAATGAAATTTTTATGACCCAAGGGGAAATGTCTTAAGAGATTAAGTTCAAATATATTAGTTTTAATGAGAAATAAGATTAAACAAAGTAAAAATGGATGATTAATTGGTGAAAGAAGAGAATGTTAAATTACAGTATATTAAGATAAATTATTAGGATAAAAACAAAGATGAAGGATTTGCTGAAATATCTAACTGAACCAGAATACAAAGAGGGGAGGTGTGAGGAGGTCAAGGAAATAAGCTAAAGAAAGAAAGTTATGTAAAGGTTTGATTTGTTCTTTTTTATTGTATGCATTTTTTCCCCTTTTTTGTCTGTTTTCCTTTTTTTATCTTTTTTCTTTGATGTGACTTGTTTTTATGTATTGTTTTGCTTTCTTTTTTGGTTTAATTGGGTGTTTTTCTGTTGTTATTTTTTATTACTCATGTAACCTTTAAAATTTTAATAAAAATCTATTAAAACAAAACACAAAAGCAGTATGCTTCTGCATATTAGTTGCTGTTGTGCTCCTGTCCTTCTCAAAGACTTCCCACATGAAACCATAGCTGGTTGCCCACTATGAGTACAGGGTGCTGGACTAGAATGGAGTTGGTCTAATCTTATTTTATTAAGAACTCTGTGTGTTTTCACTTTTGAGAAAGATGGGTCTGCACATTTTCTAGCTAAGGACAGTTACTGGCATAAGCTATAGCCATTTATTTTTTCATTCTAGATATCTAGATAGTGTAATCTGAATGCCAGTATTTGAGGAAGGTATGTTTTATCAGTAACTATTTATTTCTATTTGTAAGACACAAATCAAAAGCTCAGAGACATGATTCTTGCATGCATTTATGAATATGCTTTATAAGAAGCTCATATAAAATTAAGATTTAAAATCCTTTCAAATAATTAATCTATCTATCTTTTAGATGATAAAAGTGCAAAGTGTAGCAAATTACCTGGGGAAACAGAACTCCAAAACATCAAGATATTTTATTTGATATAAAAATGGTAACAAATTGTCGAGATTTTTTTCTTTCAACTGCCCTTCTCCCACAAGAGTTCTGTGTTTTACTGTATTAGATCAAATATAATATAGAATATTACTTTTACTAATGTATTCTTTTTAAATACACTATTATCAAAGCCACAGAGGATGTTCAGAAAACAGACTACAAATCTCATAATGAGGTCTGCCACTGCAGTTTCAAATAAAACTATATAGCCTGGGTAGTCTTGGGAATGATCCCGAGAAAGTCACTTATAATCCAGCTACAGTGGTCTTTGTTTACATGTGAGTTCTGGCAAAGTGAATAGATGTATGCTAGACTGGATAATTAAAAAAGCTGTCAACTTACAGGTTTTCAATATTCAGAATCAGAGTTCTAAAAACAAGATCTCAACAGGGCCAAAATAGATTGGAAACATTTTAAATTCTTCCAAGTTCTAAGCACTGACATCCCATGTAGTCAATTTTATAAGCTTTTTTCCATAGTCTGTGGCATTAGGTTACCAAGAATTAAACAAGGAACTGTCAGAAATGAAGAACTTGCTCATGGAAATTCACAAGTAGTTTTCTCATGGTGATGGCAGATCTGGATTTCAGTTATGTGAGACACAGTTATCTACTGCTTGGCGACTGAGAGGATTTATATTTTTTAAAAAAAAAATCTTCCAAAATAGTTGATTCTTCAAAAACTACAAGCAATGGGCTCTGATTGATAGCTGCTATATGTTAACCTCACAACAGGGATGTAATTGAAAATTGTAACTTTGTGACGTGTGTGTGTGTTTTCATAGAATTCAGACACTCTTTTACAATGGCAATGAGTAGCTATCTACCTCCCATCAGAAAACCCCCCAGCAAACAGGGTTCTACCAACTTAAAGCATGATGAAGGTAATATGCACTGTAAGAATTTCTGGAACTTATTGGGTGGAGATCTTACAGCAGGATCCTATTAGTGAAAGTAACATTGGACAACTGTGGATGGCCTCAAGGCAGGACATTTAGGAACATTTGGTAAATAAAAATACCATAGAATGGTTTTGATATGAATAAAGAAATTGTTAGCCCAAATAAATGGTTCTGTCCAGTTTTAATGCTCCAATGAAATCTAATCTAATTAGATTATATCTAATCAGGATACAATATTCTCCACATAGCTGAGATATCAGTGGTGTGTGCCTTTGCATTATAGAAAATAGTACCCTACTAAATCCAGAGTGGTGACTGAAGCAAACTAGGACATGGTCTACACATAAAGCAACATGAGGGTAGATAGAATGTTGAGGAAGGAGACAGGATGAAACCATGTTAAACTATCCATGGACACCCCAGATTTGAATGCTCCAGCATATTAAAACACCCTGCAAGCAAAAGCAGCATTACCAGGAAGAATGGTTCTAGCACAGCTTGTTCCCAGTTGTTTTCTACTCATGAAGGAGTTTTGAACATAGGGGAGCATTATAAATGTGACCACCTATTTGCAGTCTGAAGTGGAACACTGCATGTAACACAGGCAGCACAGAGAGGAGTAAGGGAGAGGACATACTGTCCAGACATTGCTGGATTCCTTTTGTACTTCCTTCAAAGGAAAGATGTTTTAAAACGAACGTATCATTCTCTTTCAGAAATCTAATATATGCAACAGAACCATCTCTCTTGGCACACACAAAAGTGCACCATGTCCTTTTTATGCCATTCCCCATCACCACCATGTTTCTGCTCCTGCAGTCCAGTCTAACCCTCTCAAATCCGTTTTGATGCATGTGTAGACAAGGTCTAAAATGCCTGCCATGGCTATATTTGTTTCAAGTAGACCAAAATGTACTGCCCAGGAAGATTACATTTACTTTTGTATAATCCATTGGAACAACTGAGAATAATGATTACTTTTATTCAGATTACTTAGAATAAATAAGCGTGTTCTGGTTGAGAAGATAAATTGCTGTTGCAAATTAATGTTAGATGTATAATGCTTCATTTTTAACTCTCTTTTTTTGTCAGAACAGTGCTCTGAGTCAAATAGCTAGAGTTTTTAAAGTTCTGGGAAGTAATTTAAGTAAGGGATTTTATGTCCTTTGCACTATTGCTGTATTTAGTTTAAATGAGCAAATAGTAGAGGAATGAAATTAAGAGATTTAAAGAAAGAAATGCAGCCTGAAAATAAAAATGAAACCTTGTTCTTGCATCAGAATTATTAGATCTTGCGATTTGCATATACAAATAATTCAGCAACATTCACTGGCATTATAAATACAGCAAGATCAAATTATAAATGTAATAAAAGAAAATATCACTGTATAATACATACATATATTATAAAGATCTTGACATAAATTAAATATAGTTTTGCATATACAGAATAAGGTTCAGTAGCAACATACTAAAAATGATACTGTGTAATGAAAACATTTTCAAATGCTGGAAACAAAGATGTTCAAATTCCTTTAAAAACCAATTCATAAAAGTCATTTTCAAAACACTAATCAATACAGCAGGCATTCTTCTGTTGGGCCTGATTAACCCAAGCCATTAAGTATCTACTTAGTACAAGATTTCAAAACTTGCTTGCTTTCCACACTGAGTTGTCTGCCAAGAACTATGTTGTGTGTTGCAGGGAATTCTGGAGTGCATTGTGTCACATTCTTAAATTTGCGTAGTGAGAGTAGCTGGCCCCTATACAGAGCACATATGTCCCACAGCACCAGGGCTGTTTCCAGGATTCTTTGGACCCCATGCAAGAGATAGCAGGAGGCCTGAACACGCAGAGGAGAGATGCAGAAATGTGCACACACAGAGATACACATCCACATCAAATACAAGAGAGTGCACACTTCATGCATTCAGAAGAGTACATGAGAGTTCAAATTGTGTAGGGTCACAGGGACGCAATGCTGCCCCTGCCCCCAGTAACCCTCTGCATGCTTCCTACTCCCACAAAGGTCTGCAGGGAATTTCTGAATGCAGCTAGAATATTGCTGCAGATATTTCTGCTCAAACCTTAGGAGAGGAGAGAGTGGAGATGGCACACATGAGGATACTGGAGGAGGGGCTGGTGCACACACTCCTGGACTGTTTCAAGCTCAGGTGTTCTTTTGAATGCATGAGCAGGGCTTCCTCCAGTATCTTCTTTTGCTCCTAAGCTCCATGCAGAGGGCTAGCTGGCTGACTAAATGGGGCGTGCGGATGGGCTGGCTCTAACAGCAGATGAGTCGGGGGCACAGAGCCTGCGCTGCCTGATATAGCATCCACTACTGGTAACATGGGAGACCTCAAGTGGACCAGGCAAACTGTGAGCTTAGGCTCTCCCAACTTCTGCAACAGTGCAGAGTTAATCCTGAACGTTGTGGCTAATTGTGGGCTCTGCAAATCCTGTGACAATCAGGGGAGCAAGGAATCCAAGTACAGTATAGAATGGAAACACCTTGGCTGTCATACAGGCAACAGAAGGTCAAGACCAGAGCCTTCCTTTCCCCACACAGCTACATTTTCCCACACACATTAACTATTTGCATGCCTGTGTGCACACTGCTCTTGTTGTTTTTAAAGCATTTTTATGTATATAAACTATTAGAGGGGGCCCTGCCAGATCTTGCTAGTCCCTGGTGCCAGGCCTACAAAGGACATGTCTCCTCCGCTGCTGTATTCTGCAGGAAAATATCAGTAACAAGTGATAAGATGCCTTTTGGTTAGCTAAGTTACAGTTCTTTATCTTGTTGTTAGTCCTTGCAAGGCATTAAAAAAGCAGATGCAATAAAGGGAGTGCTGGCCTGCTCCCTCCATGCATTGGAGGGCAAAGATCTGTAGCCAGGACGCTGCTGCATTAGTGTTAGCTCTCCATGTGATTCAGGACGCTGATTGTGCAAGGTTCTAAATCACACTGGATCTGCATGCATATAACAGACATCCAGCTTCATGGAGGGTGAAGCTGGGGAGTTAACACGCTCATGCCCTCTCCTCACACAAGTATAATCGCATGAGGGTTTTAACACACAAATAGGGCTATTGTTGATTCCCTGATAAATTGATAAGGAACCCTGGGTTTCTAGAAACATACTTCAAAATAAACTGCTTTAACAATATTACTATTTGTGCACTGTTTCTGAGTTAAGCATGTACTTAAGAGCTTTGGCAATCAATGTCCACTGTCACACAAGACAATAAGTTGAATCACATAGTGACTAGATATGCAGATCAGAACATATAAATTTCTAATCACTGTTTGGCATTTATTAATGCAATCTCATGCAATGTAAAAAAATTTAAGTGTGGAAACCCATAAATATGTTTGTTATACCATTGTACGAAGTATCACAGTCTTATTTGACTAAACACCTTGAAGTGAAAAACAAGCTTTCTAAAGTTGCAATTCACCAACCTCATAAAACAGATTAGTTGTGATTAAGTGATTTGGCTGGGTTTAGCACAGTATTTCCTCAACTGTGGCATGTCTTGTCGTCACCAAATGGGAGAACCTAGTAGAACTAGATCGTCTGAAGGGAATCCAACAAAGCCACAGAGAAGGTTTTGTGCTTCAGATTACTTCAGAGAATTTAATCCCACGGAATTATCTGAAACTGTTGAGTATAGAAATTATTCCACATTGGGGGGGAAAGCTGCTCATTTGGCTCCATTTTAAGTGCACTCATATTAGTATTACCAAAATGAGCCTCACCCCAAGTATTCTGGCTTCACTTGGGTAAGTATAAGAAAAGTTAAAACATCCTTACTTCATTAATGGATTCCGCTATGTGCATTTCTGGCCCACATCTTACTTTTTAAATATTGCTTTACAGAACAAGCAACAAATTAAGAGAGCTCTGGATGCTATTAGAAATATTATCTAATAATTGCTTCCTTCCACCAAGGCAGGATTTTTCTCTACATCTGGAAATGACTTTGTTTGGATAATTTAAAAAGGAACAACTGCAATGCTTTCCCTTAAGCAGATTTCACAGTTACAGCTATGGTTGCTGGTCAGAGGTCAAGGAAGGGGTACTGGACCAGATACTAAGAGAAGCAAGGAATTCCAGAGTCATGGATGAGGGAACAGCAGCTATCTATGCTATTCTAGGTTTACTGAAAGCTAGGAAGTGGGAAATTAGAAGATGGAGACTAAATTGGTAACTGTAAAGACTATTTTTGTGTTATCAAGCTAAATAAAATACTTTGGCTAAGTGCAGAGAGGCCATTCATCAAGGAGCCAAGAAAACTGAGGGGACATATTCACCAGGACACCAAAAATGCCTAAAGGTGTTACTACTATCCAGTAGTCAAAAACTCAATACCAGGACTAGCACATGTCTCTATTGTAACAAAAATAGAGATATTAGGAAGAATATGATTATGGTTTTGTCATACCTAAATAAAAACCCCAGTATTTTGAAAACAGCAGTTTACACACAATTTGTACTGCATTAGAAAGTGTCTGACACTCTTAAGGCTGTTGGAAGCAGCTTCTAAAGTGGTGGGTAGAAACAGTGGTTTTAAAAAAACCTATCTTCATCTATTAATGTGCTCACAGATTTGGATCCATAGTGTATTGGACTGTTCATTCCTCACATTTTGGAGTTTGGATTTCCAAAATTATTATGATAGAAAGCTTATTTTACATTCAACTCTTAACCAAATAATGGTGTTTGCTTTGGGGCTTAGAGAGCTTAACATCAATCAACTCTTACAATAAATTCTATTCATTAAGTGCATAACAACTGTACATATACATATAAATTTACAGAAGTGCATTACTGGGAAGACACAAGCAATAAAATGGCAGTGATTTAAAAACAGTGTGCTTATAGACTAACCTGAACTGTTTTCAATTAAAAGTCGGTAAGTAAAAGACTCATGTGGACACCTTGCAATCCTCTGAATTGCTAAAAGTATCCACCTTTCTTCCAGTCATGTATTAAAATGAACATCGATTAAAATAATGCAGGAGCTGAAATGTAATGACCAGGTTAAAGTCTACATAGTTGTCAATAAGGCTTTCCTTGTTGTATTAAAAAAAACACCAAACAACAAGCCCAAACTATTGCATATTAGACATTTATATACAAATTATTCTTTTGTACTTGTGCTCTTTAATTTATGCCTTCTAAAAAGATGGGAGCAATAGATATAAAATGTACTGTGTGTTTTGTCATTTTTCTCCAAAGCTAGTTTTGTCCAGACAATGACATTGCCACATAGGGCTTTATATATTGTCACAGCCATTACAGTAAAACCCCTAGGAAGCAACCCATCATACAAGTCAGTTCAAAACATATGGGTTTTGTGCCCTAACAGTAAATGGTTTGTTGTGCACCAACAGCCCAAACCCAAATTTTGTGGGCACTCCTACATGTCCATACTTCATTGGCTACACTACTGGGATAGTTCTGTATACTTACAATAAGGGAGAAAATTGTGAAATCATAGGTCATATAGGAGGTCTGAAAGCATACTGGCATTGAGGAGTACCACACCATTTGTAGGGACACAATTCAGGACACTGTTCATTCCCATTAAGTACCACCGACACTAAAGGAGCACAAGTGTTTTTATCTGTGTCCTTAATTGAACACTACCAGTATTCTAAGGACTTGGAAGTAAATGTCTTGACTTCAGTAGATGCTATTCCCTGATTCAACTAAAGATTTGTCATGACTATACTCCATTGACATCAGTGAGGCAAGTTTGCCACTATGTAATTACTGAAGTTGTGTTGCTTTCAGTCGTGCTTAGCCATAACTATCTTAAGCTAGATTGTTTTAAATTGAAAGTATATGTTTTCCTTTATATATTTGCTTTCTATCTGGCAATATACCTTTTTGTGATAGCAAGAACAGAACCTCTTTCTTTTCAAAATACAAAATAGTTTCAAAATATTGATTAATTAACTTACATTAAATATGTTACTTTATGCTAATATTTCTTTTTTAAAAATTATATCAGGTTAAATAACTTAAGGTGATCTTTTAAGATTATTTAACTGAATTCACCGAACTCAGTATTTGCATTATGGTGCTAAGTTACAGCTTGCAATTATAACAGAACTATCTAGAGAATCTTGTATTCAAAAATAATTATACGTTTTATGTTTTTTGCTAAGGTTCAGAATCTTAGACAGTTGCTTGTGGAGGATTCATGTACCATTATATATAATCCACTGAATGAGTTGTGCTTAACAGGAAGAATGCTTAAAAAATACCAAAAAAAGCAAACATATATAACCTGGCTATTGAACGTTAAGATTAATAGTTGTAAAATATTAACCAACTTTCTAGAGCACCTCAAATAGTGTCATCCACAGTCAGCAGTTCACATTAGCATCAATAGGTTTACAAGTGGAGCAAGGTGCTGATGAACATAAAAGCATCAAAACAGCGCCACAACCAAAAAAAAGAATACTCTGCAAATACTGAGATGAATGCAACAAGCAAATGCATATGGTCTTGGGTGGCAACACTCATTTCAGTGGGGTGTACACAGTGTTTCCTAGTAGCATGTGGCCATTGTGTGGAACTTGCTCTAAGAGAAATAATTGTTATGTGCATGGATTTGGATCCAGCCTGTTTACTCTTATTCCTCTGCTTTATAAACACGGGTTATTTTATAAGTCATCTTAAAAAGTAAAAAGTAAAAGGCAGAATTTCATAGATGTTCAGGGAAAAATATGGGTATGATCCAGCCAAAACCAAGCATTTTTGAAGTCCCATTAATGAATTTTAAAAGTATTTATTTCCTGTTCTTCGAAGGACTCCCATCCAAGGGGCAGATCAGATCCATACACACTTAGCTTCAGCAGTGCTGCAGCATCAAGTGCTCCCAGGCCATTAACTGGACTCCAAATCCTATTAACTTCAATGGGAAAAATTTAAGCATAAGCTTAATACACCCACTGAAATCAGTGGGTATTGAATATGCCTAATATAGGCTGGATTGTGCCCTATATTCATAATAGTTTATACTGTGATATATTGTACACGGCCATCTGTTATGCAAAACTTTAAAGATCACCTTGATCCAGCTTGGGGAACTAGATACACAGACACAGCCTTTGCACATATATCCCCAGCAGAATGGGGTGTCCCACATGCAAAAGTATGCGAGATGTGCAGCTCCCCTATTTTATGTGCTGAAGCTGCACATGTTGAGCATTTCAAAACAATAGCAGTCCTGCTGTTTGGGAGGGAACGTGGGACTCTGGAATCAAACAGGTTCTTCAGTGTTTTTTTGAAACGGTTCTGCGCATGCTCCTTTGGATCAGAGAATAAAAGTCTTGAATAATTTATACATCTAAGGAGGCATTCCAAGCAAGCCAAACATGGTAGTATGTACATTTAGAGTTTTTAAAAAGTCAATGGAAATAAATTAACATGATTTACAAATCTCTGTACAGATGATTAAATTAATAATAATAAGGCAGGAGTTTTCACTTGAAATTGGCATAATCAGAAAATATGTCAATGAAATCTTGTACCACTTTGTAGCAGAATTCATACTGTTCCTGAAAAGAGAAGAAGAAGACATTTACTCTGATGAAAATTTCTCTGAATCATAACAATTCCAGTGAAGCATGTTTAACTCTAAACTGGAGCATAATCATATGTAGCCTATCTCAAAGACAACATTTTTAATTTCTTATCCTGTTAAAACACTTTCTTTTTTGCAGGTTGTAGCATAATTAATTTTAAAATATAACGAAAACAACAACAGCAGTTGGTTCACTGAGAAAGCAGACTTTGAATGAGAGGTGGACAGTGAGCCCAATGGGACCATTTAAAATAACCATAAATCCTGTCAGGAGTCACTGACAAATCAAGAAGTTTCCCATTTACTTTTTCATTTTAATTAGTTTTAGCCTGCCTCTCAGGGTGGGGGAGCCATCAAAAGACAGCTAAAATGGCTATATTCTGATACCAGGACACATATGTAAGCCTGACTATTGCTATTGTTTTTAAAACAACTGTGAGAGGCAAGCAGAGCACAAATAACCAGCTCTAATTAATCTGCCCCTTATATACAGGGAGGCCACCCTTGCCGTAATTCCTTGATTGCAAAAGTATGCAATAATATTTGGATCTTGCCACTGCTATTAGCAGTTCAGAGGACCAGCTGTACACCCCTCTCCCCCGCCCCCCAAAATCCAAGATACCCTATAGCACTGTGCAGAGGCTGTTCAGCAGTTTCAAAAGTTGTTGTGGTGTGGCTTTGCAGGTAGGGTTAGCTCCTAGTACTGAGAGAACACGACTAAGCATTGGCACTACATGTATTTGTGAACACCCAAGTCCTGTGTTGTGGCACTTTGCTCAAATACCAACATCCTATTATCCTTTTGACAAATATTTTTGTGGTTAAAACAACATACCAGTGTTTGCACCATATGTGGTCTTTGCAGTCGTAAACTCTTCACAGCTTGAAATACATCTAAGAGCCCCTCAGCTTTGACTCGCTCCAGAATATTGCTGAGTGCAATGAATGTACCTGTTCTTCCAGCTCCAGCACTATAATACATATATATTTTTTCCCTTTAACAAGTTATATTATCAAATCCATATTCAATACAATGAAAATACACCCTGAATTGATTCCCTGCTACTGAGAAGAATTCCTGCATTGCCTCACTGTTCTTTCCAAGGACTGGCAGAAGCAGAATAAATTATGCCAATTTGCTTAATATAAACATTTTCATGCAGATAATGGAATTTAGTTCTACTAGCCAAGGAAAACTTTCTTGAAATATAAACTGACATCTAAATTTTTCAACCAGCCAAGCTTAATCTTCAATAACTTTATGTGCATAACAATATATAAATATAGTTCCTAGCACTTCTGGAAACTCTTCAAAACATCCTTGTCTCACCAGCCAGAGCCTGACTATCACTATGTGACTGACTGCTGTGCATTACACATTAAAGCTAATGTAATGTATGAATTATAGTTCTAGCTAATAAGAAATTGGGCTTCAAAATCATGAACACAGTTTATCCAACAAAAGCAGATCTCCATAGCTGACATCTTATGACAATAGGTGACTGGTAGGTGAGTGTAGTTTGCCCAAAATGGTCTTGCAGCCCAAATTCAGAAGCCAGGCAGACCTAATTAGGCCCATGGCCAAGAGGTTCCCCATTGCTGATCACTTTATGTAATATCACTTTATTTAATATCACTTTATCACTTCAGGAAAGTGATATTAAAGCCTTGCTGACAAATGCCCCATTTCTGATAACTGAGTATCTTGTCATAGTTGTCCATTCCCTCTTAAACTCCCAGAGTGCAGAAAATCGTTTCAAGGCTACTAGATTGGTAACAGGGACTGGGCATTACAATCAGGTCGTGCAGGCACTTTGATAACTGCAATGACACCTGGTCAATTTCTGGGGTCTGTGTATTTTAAATGTGTATGTTTTTTATAGAAAATTATTGTCTTTTTTAAAAAAAAGTTGTAAATATATTTTTACATTTTTGTAAATATTTGTCATGGAAATATTGATGGGCAGAATAGAAATATTGCAAACTTACAAACAAGCAAAGGAGTATAGAGCAAAATAAAATACAAAACTATTTACCTGCAGTGCACTGTAATGGGGTGGTTTCCTGTCTGCTGTTGCTGCTTTTGGACAGCTGCAATGAGGTCAATCATTCCCTTCCCTTCAGCAGGAATTCCAATTTCAGGCCATCCATGAAAATGAAACTGTCGGACAAGTCTGCCCAGCTTCTCCTGGTCATTCAAAGGCAAGAAAACCACAAATTCAATGCAGCTTCAAGAGTGGAACGGAACACTGGAAGCCATCCACAGACTATAGGATGGCTATCTATAGGAACCTTTTCATATATGGTCAATGTAAATTAATCATGTGATTTATATAAGGTAAGAGGATTTTAATGAATAATCTAAATTGAGCTAAATTTACATTTCAGTTGGCTTTAAGCAACCCTGAAGTTCAGAAAACCACAGCGGACACAAACGTATTTAAAATGTTATCATTAATACCTGATTGTGCATAATCAGGAAGTCCCTGACGCTTATGGCATCAGCCAGTGAGTCACTCTTTATCTCGATGGTAATCTCTCCATAAGTAACAGATCCCTCTGATGGCCAGTACTGAAAACATTTTTCCTGTAACATTGAGAGAAGAAAAGGAATGAATGCTGCCTCCAGAACTTCTTGGTTGAAGTATATTCATGCAGATACAGCACTGGTTCCTCAAAAACATTATTAAGAACTAGTTCCTGTCTCCTTCCCCTTCCTCCAATCGCACATTACATATGATACAGAATAACCATTTAATGCCCCTGTATCTGAGTACTGAACAGAAGAAGAAAAATACAGGAAGTTCTGCATTCTCCATGTTTTAGTTGATGCCTATTTTCTATAGGCAATTGATATTATACAAGCATATGCTTGACATGCAATACTTCTGTACTTTGGGAGACAAATAAAAAGTTTTTCAAAAGGGAAAAAGTTAGAAAGACACATTAAAAACATTCATGAATCATATGACAACACAAGTTGCTTTTGTAATGATTTCAGCAACGCTTGAAACGGGTAACACTGTAAAACCCATTATATCTCACCTTAAGTTAAGAAATGTCGTTTGATGCTACGCCAAACATGCAGACTTCTTGCTACCATGCAGCATAGCTGTCAACGTTTCCCTTTTTTAAAGGGAAATTCCCTTATTCCGAATAGGATTCCTCGCAAGAAAAGGGAAAATTTGACAGCTACGCCATGCAATTGCTGACACTCAGTGCGGTCCAGAGGAAATTAAGTAAGCACTATCAAGCTCCACTGACATCTTAGCACTCAGTTGAGCACGCTTAATTACCATTGATTTCCCAATTGACTTGATTATGTCTAACTTTCCCTAGAATTGTGACGATTTTTGTCTGAATTTTCACTACTGAGGATCATCAAGCCAGGTTAGATACAATTTGCGTGAAGCTGTGTGCATCAGGAACCATGCTACTACATGTCTCATTCCTAGCCTGAAAATCTTTGTCAAGAGCAAAGCATTTTTTTAAAAAAAGTGGGGTGAGGAAGAACAACAAAACACTACAGTGACACCACACAGTCCCCAGGCTGCACAGCACTCTGCTGCTAAACACTGCTGGGCTTTGCTCAGGTTTGGTGGTATGAAGAAGAAGAGTTTGGATTTGAAATCCCGCTTTATCACTACCCGAAGGAGTCTTAAAGCAGCTAACATTCTCCTTTCCCGTCCTCCCCCACAACAACACTCTGTGAGGTGAGTGGGGCTGAGAGACTTCAGAGAACTGTGACTATCCTAAGGTCACCCAGCAGCTGCGTGTGGAGGAGCAGAGATGCGAACTCGGTTCACCAGATTACGAGTCCACCACTCTTAACCACTACACCACACTGGCTCTTACAAGCATATTTGTGGCTAATTATAGGCTACCGTATTTTTCGCCCTATAGGACGCACTTTTTCCCCTCCAAAAATGAAGGGGAAATGTGGGTGCGTCCTATGGGGTGAATACAGGCTTTCGCTGAAGCCTGGAGAGCGAGAGGCTCTCGCTCTCCAGGCTTCAGGAAGCTCTGCGCGACCCTCTGGAGCCCGGCGCCAATGTCCTGAAGAAAAACTTCATTTCCTCATCACACTTTACGCTACTCATAACAAAACATGTTTTTTTTTTTATTGGGCAAAGTGGTTATACCTGCTCCCTTTCGAGAACTTCGGTGAGCATTACAATTGTGTGGCATTTCCATTCCCACACCATTCGCCAGAAGTCTTCCACAGTGTGAGGAAGAGGTCCTTGTGTTGCAATGAAGTAATCCTTTTGGCGATAGCCCTTCACAGTAAAAAAAGACATACATGCAACGATTACCTGATGCCTCAGTGATTTCAAATTTTTAACTCCAGGCAATCTTAAAGTGATTCTAGACTAACTAGAAATATCAGAACAAACAATTCTTTTCAGAAAGCTCCAGAATGAGCCACAAATCCAGAAAACTGTAGCTAGTCCCTTACATACAATGGAAGGATAGGAAAACCAGTTCAGGAATAGAAAAACACTTAAGATTTGTATTGTATTGTATTGTATTGTATTGTATTGTATTGTATTGTATACTAGTAGTACAACATTTATATCCTGCCTTTCCTCCAAGGAGGTCAAAGTGGTACACATGGTTCTCCCTCTCTCCATTTTATCCTTAAAACAACCCTGTGAGGTAGAATAGGATAGGCAGAGAGGCAGTGGTTGCCCAGGTTGCCCAGTGAGTTTCATGGCTGAGTGAAGATTTAGACCCTTATCGCCCAGGCCCTAGTCTAACTCTCTAACCCAGGGGTCAGCAACCTTTTTCAGCAGGGGGGCGGTCTACTGTCCCTCAGACCTTGTGGGGGGCCGGACTATATTTTGGAAAAAAATAATGAACGAATTCCTATGCCCCACAAATAACCCAGAGATGCATTTTAAATAAAAGAACACATTCTACTCATGTAAAAACATGCTGATTCCTGGACCGTCCGCGGGCCAGATTGAGAAGGCAATTGGGCCACATCCGGCCCATGGGCCTTAGGTTGCCTACCCCTGCTCTAATCCCTATACCACACCAGCTGCCATTCATGATCTGAATTCAGGCAATAATCTCAGGTGGCTGCCTCATGTGGACGTGATGAACTGATACTCCACCTGGCCTCCTGGCTGCCAAGTCAGCCCTGAAGAAGCCTTGCATGGTTGGGTTTACTGCTGCCACCCATGTGAGACTTCTGTGAAGCCTCTGAGAAAGGGCAAATGGGGTCCTTCAGAGTGAGAGTGGGAGCCAGGTGCCTCTCACCACCCACCTCCTGCGAGACAGACCTTCATGCAAGCCCTGTAGGCGCACGCACACACACACGCACCACAAGAGAGAAATAATATATATGATTTATAAAGCCAATGGACAATCCAGCAAGTGTCTGAAAATGTAATTAGGTGGCACTGGAAAGACTGGGAATATAGCTGGGTTCTGTAACTGACATTAAGCTTCCCTCGAGGACTGTATTAAATATTAGAAAATAAAATAAAAATCTAAGGGTCAAGAGAAAAAAGTTGGCCGTGTGTATAGCGAGATGAACCCTATGACTGAGACCATGAAGGAGTAAATGCTGTTCAGGCAGCAGAACTGTATTTGGAAGAAGTGGAGAAGAGGAAAATTCTTATTTGATAGCTAGAAAATGCTTCACTGCAGGTGGGGACCTCAATATCTGTTTTCTCTTAAGGAACAAGGAGAGCAGGGAGGTTTGTCTCTCTCTGTTGACATTTTAAGTGCAAAGCCATACTTTTTATGATGTTGATAATTTGATTCTTTTTGAAAATTCTCAAGTTACTCTTCAATATAGCTCATGTGGTAATGATAAAAGCACACGTGCAACCATGTTGCCTGCTAGTCGAAAACAAAGTTGATTGCTGAAAAGACTTGTAAAAATCGGTACTACACATATTCCACATACACAGAAACACTTACGTCTATGAAGGAAGCATTGATATAATCCGTATACTCCTGACCTCTTTTCATTGAAAGAATCACTCTGTTAAAGTCATCTAAAATACAAAAACACCACATATTAGGTTTCTTAGAATACTTAGCATTTTATAGTCAATAATACAATAAAGCTATGAAGCTTCAGGCTTTCGTAGAATCAAGTTTACGATATATCTTTGTACTTCAGCCTAGCAGTGCCACCTGCTGTTGAATGTGTAACATAACCGTACACTACTAATTTGGATTAATAAAAGTATTTCGGTTTTTACAAAGAGGAAAATTAATATCTTACATGGGATGATTTGGATAACTCTGGCTTTCTTCATATTTGCGGGCAGATTACCAGTTCTCATGTTTTCTTTCATTATTCGAACATTTGTTAATTTCTACAGCAAAAAGAGAGATTGGGCTAGGACTTTGTAGATTACTGTATAAAAACACAGAATACCAAAAATGCCTAACAGATACACATCAAAATTTCATGATATTCTGTTCCTTTGAGAGATTGCTAGTTGATTCGCCTAATTCCAAACCACATAAACCTTCATCTGTGTTCTTTTATGTTACACCTATATGGAAAGCAATTTTTTAAAACCTGGAAACTAAGACACACTGCTTTTGTTTTCTGCAGGCAAGGTAGGTAGCTAGAAAGAGTGTTTTATAGGGGCTGGATATGTACATTTCAATTTCTAGTAGCTTGTGTATATTACTTGTTTCTAGGTTAGATTACTGCAATGTGTTATACGTGGGGCTGCCTCTGAAGACAGTTCGGAAACTTCAGCTGCTGTGAAATTCAGCTGCCAAGTTTTCACTGGGGCAAGAGAAGCTGAGCATATAGCTGCCAATTAGTTTCTGGGCCCATTTTAAAGTGTTGGTGCTGACCTATGAAGCCTTAAGCGGTTCAGGACCTCAATACCTTAAGGACCGCCTCTCCCTATGAGGACCTACCCAGACCCTGCGTTTGGAGGGCCTTTTCTTTGTCCCTCCCCTCCCCAAAAGGTTCAGAGGCTGACAACATGAGAACAGGCCTTTTTTGTGGTGGCTCCCCATTTGTGAAATGCTCTCCCCAGAGAGGCTTGCTTGTTGCCATCGTTACATGTCTTTAGGTACCAGGCAAAAACATTCTTCTTTACCCAAGCCTTTGGCCATTAAATATTCTATGGCTTTTTAAATGTGGAGAGACTGTTATGACAATTTTTATGTGGTTTTTTATTGTTTTTTTTACAATGCTATGTAAGTTATGTTTTTAATATTGTACACTGCCCTGGGATCTTTGGATAAAGCATGGTATATTAAATTAAAGTAAAGTAAGTTAAAAAAATAAAGGTAGTATGTACATATGAAACAATAAGCATTACACACAGAATCATGGAATTGTAAAGTTGGAAGAGATCCTTTGGGTCATCTAGTTCAATCTCCTGCAATACAGGAAAGCTGAACATTGATGTTATAATTTACCACAAATGTATGTATGAATGTAACATTAAAAAAAACTTCCAAATGTAGAAGGGACAATTACTTTTGTTCATATTTGCAAATTCAGCAGATCTCAAAATGCAAAAGAATGGGTTGAACTACAGTTAAGTCAAGAAAGTATAGCTGGTGTTAGCCTTAAAACATAACTTCACTATATTCATAACTCCAGACATATTATATATGCTATGCATAATATGACTATTATCACCAAATTCTAATTCAGGTGAAGTTTCTTTATCTAAAAAAATACCCAACCCCAACCCAATACTCTAAGAGGATTAACCTTTTAAAAATCAGAGTAAGAAACTATTTCTTTTAAGTGTGAGCCTGAAATCTTTGTAAAATTTTATTTAATACTTACTTTAAACTCTTCTTCTAGCCCTAGTTTGACAAGATTTGGTGCTGCATTGTGCGATGGCTGCAGGTGCTTTTCTAAGGAGGACACATCTAGTTCTGTGTCACCATAGAGGTAGTATTCAAGTAAGGCTTGATAAATGAAGGAATACTGCATCTGTAAAGAACGTAAGCCATTTTATAAGCCAGGACACTTTAAATATTACTAATCGCATATAATATATGATATGAATAACCTCAAGCTATCTCATACACTTTTATACAGTAGTCAGAAATGTACCTGTTGCCTTTACGAGTGGTAGGTAAAAAACTTACACATACGTTATGACTGAATAAGCCAATAAAATACAGTTTACTGTTAAGGAACAAGTCTAGGCTTATCCCTCTCTCATCCACCGGAGTGACCACAAGGAGATTGGAAGTTTTCACTTCCATTTTCAATTAACCCAAGTTCAGCATTACATCAAAATCCTAAAATGTGGCTAATATATAGTTTATTGAAACAATCCAGATTCAAAAACCAAGGCTTGGAGATTAATCACAGTTCGTTTGAATTTCGATTAATCATCCTAAGGCAGTTCAACAAAAGTTGAAGTGAAACCTTACTATCCCCTTTTTCTGGCCACACAAAAGGCTAGAAAAAGCATGAGCTTGACCTAAGTTTATTCCCATAATGATAAAACGTATCTTATCCATATGTAATAATTCATCCTTATGGCATTTAGGAATTTTGGTGACAAACCGCAAACGGTAAAGCAAAGGAAGAATCTTGGTTGCAGCTAGTGATTTGTCTGGAGAGGTAAAACAACATTAAACTACAGAGAAGCTTCATCCTTCAGAATAAATTAACAGCTCACACTCCATAAAAGCATTCTAGAATCACAAAGAGCCATCACAAAGGATGAATCACACCTTTTTTTAAAAAAGAAAAGAAAACAGAGACTAAATATAGCGAAAAATAAGACTGTCCTAAGGTGCAAGAATTGGAGCTTTTCAGGGCAAGAGAATTAATACAGATGTTTTGTATCTCTGGAACTTAGAAAGTTCTCTTGTACTATGTCAGACTAGCTCAGTATTGTTTACATCAGGGGTAGTCAACATGGTGCCCTCCAGATGTCCCTGAACTACAGTACCCATCAGCCTTAGCCAGCATGGCAAATGACCAGGGCTGCAGTCCCAACAACATCCGGAGGGCATTGGCTATCCCTGGTCTACACTGACTAGTAACACCCCACTACCCGTGTATCATATAGGCCAGGGAGGGAAACCTCCTGCTGTGGGCTGAATTTAAGCCCACAAGGCTGTTCCTCAAACCGTGCTCAACCTGCCTCATAGTCAATGTCAAACATGGTCAGGTGAGGGCAGGTAAATACGTGGCTGCATGACTGACTGCCGCGTGGTGAACTCAGTCATGCAGCCTGTCCCTGCAGAAAGCAGGGCTGGACTTACCGCCCAGCAGATGGGCTGCCTGATTAACTCTAATGGATTGGGCCATGCACTGAGCTCTTTGTGGGAAACTTCATTGTGCGGCTGATCCCTGGATGGCAAGTTCACCCCTGCTGGATTGGCTGTGTGACTGAGTTCTCGGTGGATAATTTCCACTATCTGCCTTAATTTCCACTATCCCTGGCCCTACAATTTGCTGCTCTAATTGGCTGTTGCTTTGGCACACTTTTTTAAAAATAGGTCTTGTCTGCTTTGGAATAATGATGTCATCACATGGATGACATAGGTGCTGGTCTATGACCATAGTAAAGATTTGGATTGGATTGGATGTCATCACATAGCCAACCGTGATTAGCCAAGTGACAATGTCACTGAGGACAAGCAAAGCTGATTTAGTATTAAAGGAACAGTAGATTAAGGCTGCAAAGAAGTACTGCTTTTTTGGTAAGGGAGCACAGGTGCATTCCCAGGGTGCAAACACTTTCCTGCTCCCACCCACAAGTGACAAAAGGTGGAATGTTTTTCATGGGTGAGGGCAGAAAATGTTGGCCAACACCTCCCTCCAATTGGCGGAGTCATTCTGTCATCTTTTAAGCTGAAAAGATTGATAAATTTGACATAAGGTGTATTTTATTTACTTACATCGGTCTGAACCATTTGTTGGCGCTGACTGCGGATTCTTGCCACAAACTCAAAAACGTCAACTTTTTGCTCGACATGCATCATGTCAATCATAGCATCGATTACTATGAATGTGCCTGTACGACCCACACCAGCACTTAAGAAGAAAGGAAACGCAACAGGAATTAGGAGGAAAATGATGAAACATATTGCAGTAACTTTTTTGGACTTGGCAATCCTTCTTCTGAAGTCTTACTCCCAATATTTCTGATTTTCTTTGTCCTCCTTACTTATATTGCAAGCACTATGACAGGTCAGAGCAGACTCTCTCCACTACGTTTAGTGGCAGTATCAACACCTCCTGCATTTAGTTTATTGTGAGACAGGACCCCCTATTTAGGCAATGCTTCCGTCTTAACAACACAGGAGTAGGGATCGCCAAGCAATCCCACCCTCCGTGTTTATGTAAAAAACATGTGTGGGTCCTTTGCAAATATGGCTGCATGCTCAAAGGCTTTCTCGAAACCTGGAATAATAATAATAATAATAATAATAATAATAATAATAATAATAATAATAATTTATTATTTATACCCCGCCCATCTGGCTGGGCGGCTTCCAAAAAATATTAAAATACTGTAATACATCAAACATTAAAAGCTTCCCTAAACAAGGCTGCCTTCAGATGTCTTCTAAAAGTCTGGTAGTTGTTGTTCTCTTTGACATCTGGTGGGAGGGTATTCCACAGGGAGGGCGCCACTACCGAGAAGGCCCTCTGCCTGGTTCCCTGTAACTTGGCTTCTCACAGTGAGGGAACCGCCAGAAGGCCCTCAGTGGTGGACCTCAGTATCCGGGTAGAACGATGGGGGTGGAGAGGCTCCTTCAGATATACTGGGCCGAGGCCGTTTAGGGCTTTAAAGGTCAGCACCAACACTTTGAATTGTGCTCGGAAACGTACTGGGAATCCTGCCCAGTTGTGAGACAGTCTTTTTGCAAAGGTCCCAAGGCAACAGGGTTTCATTCTTTGTCCAGGGCTACTTCGCATTGACTCACAGCAAGAAGTCTGAATGAACATAAATAAATCTAAGTTGGGATAGAAACCCAAAGTAACTCAGATTCAAGTATCCATTGGACCATACCCATAAGTAATATTGAATCTACTTCCTGCTGCTTATGGCCAAATTACATAATGTGGGGTTCACTGTGCCTTTAATTGCAAGTGTGCTGCGATCACACATATTGTAGTACAATTTACAGTGACAAAACGGCTGCGTAGGCAGGGGCTGAAACCTCCCTGCTGCTTTCTGCTCTTCCACCTAGAGCCATCCTCCAGCTGCTGTTCTTCTAGCAGCTGGACTCACTTCGGTATCTGTGTGGAAAATTATCCCGTGGGATGGGCTAAGGAGGGGAAATCAGGAGGCAAGACAAGGGCTCCCTCCTCCACCCACTCTTTTCACTTTAAGACACACTTTGCACATCCTCAAGTTAACTACTTTAGGATCTTGAACTTGAGACTCACCTTTTATTTTTAACTAGCAACTATGCTGGCCTTATAAAGAGCTAAATACAGTCTTACCTTGGATCCCGAATGCCTTGTGAGTCGAATGTTTTGGCTCCCAAACGCCGCAAACCCGGAAGTGAGTGTTCCGGTTTGTGAACAGTCTTTGGAACCCGAACATCTGACGCGGCTTCCGATTGGCTGCAGGCACTTCCTGCAGCCAATCGGAAGCCGTGCCTTGGTTTCCAAACGTTTTGGAAGTCAAACAGACTTCCAGAACAATTCCGTTCGACTTCTGAGGTAAGACTGTATACTGAATTGAATTCTAAAATACCATTTTGACACCAATATGAACATTAGATATAAAAATGTACAGTATTGATTTACTGTGAAATGCTAAAATACCGTCCTAGTGTTTAATAGCACAACCACTAGAGGGAGCATGGTTGCTTCTGATTAATGATAACTCAAATGATTTTCAGCCTTCCTTTCAGAGGAAAAGGGCCTGGCATCCTGTGCTAGGCATAAATGTTCCTCTGGTATCCTATTATTTTATTTCGGTCTGTTGTTCTTGTGATGTCATATTCCAGCTTTCTAAATCATAACTTATTTCCTTAGACCCTTTCCCATTTATTATATATACACACAAAAAAGTTTATCAGCGATACCACTTCTTCTAAGCATTCTGGTACAAGTTGTACAAAGAGCATTTTTACATTTTGATTGGGCGTTGATTACTTTCAAGTGTGGTTTAGGAATGCATGAATCACCCATGCTTCCTCCTCCATCAGACTCATATTGCCTTCTTCTACCTCCTTCATGGTACTGGTAGCTACATATAAGGCTACACAGACTGCTAAGAATACAACTACATTACTACGAAGAGCTTGTTCCTTTTCCTGTTCCATCTCTATCCTTTTTCACTTCTGTGCCATATCTAAGCTTGCAGCAGAGACTGTATTGTTTTCTTAACCTAGAAAACTGCTGGTGCTTTATGAATATATTTATGCTGATAGTAAAGTTTTGTACGATGGGCTATTTTTAAAATTGTAAAAAAGATTCCTGAAGGGAGATTTGCACAGGCTTATCTTGGCATAAGTCACAACAAATGGTCCAACAAATGGAAAAGGGGACAAATTAATCCCTGCTGATAAAGAACTATGGAGAAACCTTTGCTTTTTTTCACAGGTGATACAATACGGATAATAATCATCATCAAGAAGAAGCCAGTTTCCTGACACTAGTTTTGATGTTGGCTTGTTCTCCACTTTCTCAGAGACCCTAGTAGGAAAAGCCCACATTAAGGAGGCACTTGTTGCTTATGCATGCAAAAATTGATTTTGCCCACTTCCTGTTAGGCCACCCCAAGGTAATTTTTCATGGGTATGTGTGTGTATCTGCATATTTATACATACACATACCTGCAGTGAACCACAATTGGTCCAGCATGTGCAGGATTCAAAGATTTTACTTTCTTTAGGAATTTGAGCATTCCAATAGGTGTGAAAGGCACTCCAAAATCAGGCCAGCTGGTGAAATGAAGCTGTGTCACAAGCCTGGGAGCTTTGCAGCCATCAGAAACCTGCTAGAGAGCCAGAAACAAAATATGAGTATGACCATTTATTTCTTTGGCTAAAATCAGCAAACAATCCAGTTAGCGTGACCGATCCCTCCCTCTTCAGACATCAGCAGTAGCAGCCAAGTCTAAGAATTCATTTAAAATGTTCAGTATATAAAGAGAATTACAGATTTACTCAGCTGCCAGCAAAAAGCATAGAAACTGCAAATTAAAGCATGTGCCTTAATGGCCTCACATAAGCACATTCCATGACCTTGCATGTTGTGCTCACTTAGAACTTAGTCTTCATGCACCCACATTTCCCCTTCTTTCAGCAAGAATTCTTGTAGGAACACCTTAACCTGTAAGCACCCCTGGCCTGAGACTGGCAAGTGGATGGGGAACAATTTACCCCAATTAGAACTAGAGATACTTCCCTCCCAAAATAAGCTTCAGAGAACAGAGAGCTACTGGAGCCTTCGGTGTTTAATGGCAACATGAAAACAAAAACTACGTGCAGAATGCCAAATGAAATCTCACTTCGGGCACAGTTTAATAAAATATAAGTTTTCACTCAACAAAAACTGACAATTCCAGGTACGTATTTTAGAGGTTAAAAATAGATCAGGAACGTTTTCCAATGATGAGAAATATTAAATGGGGTCTATAACTTACTGACTGAATACAAAACTTCCGAATTGTATAATCCACAAGAACTATACAGTCCTCCACAGAAACTCGGATGTTTCCATAAGTCCAGCATCCCTGATCAGGCCAGTACTGGAAACACTTGTCCTGTGCAAATGTAAAGAACACACACAGTCACTTCAAGCTGCAATATATGCCCCTCAAATAATTGAGCTACTATAAAGCTGTACAATTATTTTGAGTCTATTTAAAGTATGCTTTTTAAAATTCTAAAACTGAAACTGACACCACTTAACTTTATTAACAGTGACTTATGAAATACCACAGGACCAAAAATTCATTAAGGTATGGCTTCATCCCTCTCTGATTTCTAAAAGCCCGTTTCTCCAGGTTGCAGGATACAATAATTTCAATCCAGAGCCATTTGTAGCCAATGGTTACATGACATTCTTTTAAAAATCTATACTGCATACAATGAGAGAATTGTTGAGAACTCTGTCAACCTTTCTCTATGAATGCCAGGAGAGGTCATCCTTGAGCAATAAAAGTTGCATGCTTCTCAGTGACCGAGATATATTTATTTTGTTAGCATCTGTATTGGAATTGCCTTTAGATGTTTTTCTTGTCTTACTGCTTGTGTTTGCCACCTTGGGCTCTTTGGGAGGAAGAGTGGGATATAAATTTAAATATTATTACTATTATTATTTTCTGCTTTCCAAACACACCTTATTCACTTTTAATTAGCTACCTAAAAAGCGTAACAGGAAATGAATATGTACACGAATACGCTCCAGCCATCACCTTCTACCCTGTTGCAGACGTGCTGGGAAATTTCATATTGTATTTTATGAAATCAGTTTTATTCTAGAAACTAGTAACTGGGCTGGAAGGTAAGCTGGAGCCTGAAAGTCCATCTAGCATTCCAGGAAAGCTAACGATATTTGGCAGTGGATTAGGGAAGAGAAAAATGCAGTCAAACAATTCTCAGCCATTCTTCCCGCCCCCCACAACACATGGCTACTAGTCATAATAACTATGCTGTGCCCCCAACATTGGAGGCAGTAATGTTTCTGAATATCAGTTGCTGTAAAGTCCTGCTTGAAGATTTCCTACATGGCATCTGACTGGCCACTGTGGGAACAGGATGCTGGACTAGATGGGCCACTGGCCTGATCCAGCAGGCTCTTCTTAACTTCTTACACGAATTACTATCTTAAACGACGTTTTCATAACCCTATGCAAGTGTATATTCTCAGGTGGAAAACACATGCAGAATAAATAATACATATTTTCCTACCAGTGAAAACTATGTACCGTTGGTGCTCGGGTTGCCAATGTGATCTGTGCGGGGTGCACGTTTGCAACCCGCAGTGACGCATCTGCGCATGCGAGTTGCAAAGCGTGAATTAGCACTTCTGCACATGCATGACCACCGAAACCCAGAAGTAACCTGTTCCGGTACTTCCGGGTTTCGGCAGTCTGCAACCCGAAAAAACACAACCTGAAGCGTCTGTAACCCGAGGTATGACTGTATCTCTAAAGGTAATTCACAACTGCCATAAACCAGGGCTAAAGCCCGAACATTCACATTTGACTGAAAACATGATTCAGAAATGACACACAGACACCATTAAGTTTCTCAGTTAGTCACCAATTATTTGCTCAGAAGTAAAGAAAGTTTAGTTAAGCCAGCATGCTGCTGCGATTGTGTCAGAAACCCCAGACTTATTAAAGAACTCAGAACAGGAAGTGGTAACATTAGTAAGAGTCTTGTGAGTTATGGGAAAACTCCAAACAGTATGAGGGGAAATATTTAAAAAATGTGTCCTACCTCTTTTCTCTCTTTGACGTTTGTTAACATGACAATAGTTGCAGACTTTTGTTCCCATATCATCCTCCAGAAATCATTTACAGTGTCTTGTTTAGGGCCTACACATACAACACAGCTATTTAATCAAAAACTATGATGAACACAAATAATACTACTGTTAAAAAGGAAAAGGGGGGGAAATATTTCATTTATTTAAAAATATCTCTATCGATAATAACGTTCAAAGCAGTTCACAAGATTTAAAACCAACCAAATAATTCCACAATAAATACTAAAGCAGTAGCAATGCTGCCCAGAAGCAAAATTGTCAAACAAAAGCCCAGGGAAATAAAATGGTCTTCATCTAGCACCTAAATAATGCTAGCATATGTGTCATGCAAACAAATGTAGACAGGCTATCCAAAGAGGCAGAAAAGGTCCTGTCTAACCTCAGAAGATAGGGCACTCAGTGCAGGGCCTCCAAATATGATGTAATGGGTAACTTCATAGAGGACAAGGCTGCACTTTCATTAGATGGAAATGGTCTGATAACAAACCCATGTGCTTCCCATATTTACTGTATGTTTAAAGCAGAGCTATGCATCTTAATGCAGTTTATTAAAAAATAGCATTTCTCACAAAATAGAGATATCTGATTCTAGTTCATAAGAGGAATGATGTCATTGTGACCATGCTATCTTTCCTTGTGCAAAATCTCCCTTTCCTTTCATTTTGGCTTGGGGTGTTTCTAGATGGCAACTTCTCACACAACTGGAGCACCAGCAGGATATGGGACGGGACGGGACAAGGCAGGGACTTTGTAGAAGACGTATTTCCTCATGTGGAGGGTTGGCACGGTGGTGGTTGATTTCTCACTACTGCTGCCTGGCTGCTCACACCTTTTCCTGATGTGATATATAGGGCTCGGCCTTAGGCCTGGCTGCCTGTTGATGTAATTTGGAGAAATGGATGAAATTGCACTAAGTGCTGAGTCCATGTCTTGAGCAGCCCATCCTTCACGTCTGGGTTCTGTTCAGAGTTAGCACGCCAGCTGCAATGGGTGGCTTAGAAACAGTCCAAGGCTAAATGCCTGGAGCAGGACTACTCATCTACCCTCCCTTTTCTCTAAGGAATATGTGAACATGCAGAGGTGGGTATAAAGCCAAAGCTGTATTCCAAAAGCTCTTTAAAATCTGACTGCCTAAGCATAAGGGTAAATTCTGAAGAACACATTTGCTGCAATTGCTTTGTACATGCAGGTGTTTAAAGCAAAACGTTTAAAAAGAGAAATGGATGAAATAATGGAGATACCTTGAGCTGCTATAAATTTATTCTTTTCCTTGTAGCCCTGGAGGGGAAAAATGTACAGAGTTGTCTTTTAAACTTATGCTCTTACAATATGAAGTTCAAAACTGTCAATGTGCTGCTTGCTTTAAAAAATTAAAAAGAAATTTAAAAAGAAATATATTCACTTACATCTATATATGAAGCATTGATGTAGTCTGAACACTGAAGTCCACCTATTTGCGTTAAAACTACCCTGGAATGGTCATCTGTAAAGAACATACACAGTTAGAAGCTCCCTTGGAAAATATAGATACAGTGCTGACAACCTTCTGAAACACATTGTTTTCTTCTCAGCAACAAAACAAACTCTAAAAACATCATTCTGCCTGATGAATACCTTAAGCCAATGGCAACATCATTTGATTTATTAAATTTGTATACCACCCTTCATCCGAATATCCCAGGACAGTTCACAACACAAAAATGCAAAATGAGAATACATAATAAATGCATGATAAAACAAAAACCATTAGAGAGACCATGAAACAAAATCAAATTTACTGATGAATTCTACTTCAGCAGTTTCACTCCACAGTCCACTTTTAAAGTTCCTTTTTCAAAAAATATTAACATTAAGTTTTCATCTAAGACTAAAATATCATTTCACTGTTTCTGAATGCAGCCATTTCTATTGTCAAATATTTGTCCATTTATAATTTTCATGTAGAGACTGACCTGTTTGTCTTACGCAGACAGAAGAAGGGCAGGTTAGAAGTGATACTTGTCAGGGATCAGCATATGAACAGCCTTAATATGGCTGATGCTATTACTGTTGCCTCCAGCAGCAACCAGCTAAAACCATGCCAATGTATCATCAGTGATGTACGGCCATCCTAAACAATTATATTTCTCTCTCACAGGCCTGGGGTGACAGGCCTTCCCTTGTTTACATTCAGCCCCTCATGTAAAAAGGTGACCCAGCCTAACAGAGAGACAGAAGCCCTGGGACAAGGCACTGCTACAAACCCTGAAACCAGCTCTGTCCCCAAATGCACTCAGGCAAAACTGTTACAGGACCTAATGGCATCAGATAAACACCAAGAGGAATTCATTCATGTGCAGTCACCCTATTCTCTTGACTGTAATTTATTTTAAATTGATTTTAATATTGTACTTTTAAATTGCTGCAGGTCATGAGGCCTTATGTTGAAGGGCAAGAAAGAAATCAAAACAGCGATTGTCATCCTGGTATCACCTACCAACAAGGACAAAGCTGAAGTATAACTCAGGAAGTTTGAGTCTATTTACTTAGACCGTAGTTAAACCATAATGGTTACCTCCCCAGATATATCTCTTTAGCAAAGGTTAGAAAAACCATGTTACCAGTGTTGTGAATTGTCAATGTGATTATCTTAAATATGCAGAGCCAATAGGGAGGTGTTCGGGCATGTGACGTTGCCAAGCAAGTGACAATGCTTTGAGGTGTGCCCTGGCTTCCACCAAGTTTGGTGAGAGGTGGGAGTGGTGATGGCGGAAGTGGAGGGGGGAGGAGGAGGCAATTCCTGTTTTGCCTCAGGTAGTAAAATGGGACAGGTCACCCCTATAAATACGTTTAAGCTTAACACACAACAGTCACTGTACATCTTGGTCATTTGGACGAAATGTTTACTATTTTTCTCTTTATCCATGCACATTTGTATCTGCCAACTGAGAATAGTACCAATGCATGCATCTGTTGAAGGAGACTCTAGTCGATAAAAGCTAGGGCTAAAGCTTGTAGCCTTTAGATGCCACAATACTGTTGTTTCTTTCTGCAACAGATTAACATGGGTACTTGCATGGAAAACACTATTACTTTAATAAGAATTTGGTCCTTCCTAATGTAAACCTTATTATTTATAATAAATCAACAAATCATTAATACTTACAAGGTAGTATGTTGGGATATCTGTTCTTTTCTCTGTTTTCCTCTTTATTTGCCATCTCAAGTGTTCCTTGCATATATCCAGGAGATAATGACTACAGAAAAAATATGTAGTGTTGGTTCAAAACAGCATACTATAGTGAGTAGTTACATAGAGGAGATGGTTTAAGTAAAACAGTTGCATCCCATGGAGCTCAATAATGCCCGCATGAAAAGGTTAACAAAATTCTTTGAATCCATCAACCCCAGGAATAAGTTCCAGTTTCAAAGAAAGATGAGTGTTTGTTGTTTGCACTGGCAACTTGAAATAACAATCTCAAAATGACTCATGTAGTGACCATGCTATTAAGAACTGAAGCATAAACATTGAAAATGAACAGGATTATCAAGTATGGATGAAGGACTCAAAATCCCAGTCATGTGAATCCAAAATAAGAAGTTCAAAATATGCAAGGACAATCAAAGTGTGTGTGTGATGTGATTAGCTTAACGTCCTATGTTTTTAGAAATCTATTTCAATCCACATATAAATACTCATTAGAAACTATAATGACTATAAACGTTTAAAGATTTTAAAGAAGATATGTCTGCATAGAAATCAAGGTTCCAAATCCACTCCAGGGCCTTGTGCCTGTAATTTGTGGAAGAAAACTTGCACTCACTTACAATTTAAGTGACACATGTAGTTTGCGCCTTAGACATGCCCATCAAATACATAACATACCATTTGACCATCAACGCCAGAAGGCAGCGTTGATATTCACTAGGTTCATGTCCCAATCAATTAGGGGAGAAATGCACCTGGAGGCATGCCTCTATGAACAGATTTCCAGCTGCACTGGAAAGTGTGCACACCTGTACCACAATATGTCCTTGGAGCCAAATCATTCAATCCCAGTAGGAACACACACTCTCTCAAGCCAGTAGTAACATGCAACACCTTGTTATACATTACTCTGTCTGGACCAGGACTTCCGTGTTTTAAAATAGGGTTTCATGTAGTTTGCATTACTACGTTTAAAATAGGTACATTGGTACATTCTTCCATTTTGGAGGCAGGGTAAATTACCATTAGAAAGTAATAAACATAATTAGTGAAGGAGGAGAAGTTTTTTTTACTATGAAATCACCTAATATATTTAGGAGATCCACACTGTGCCAAGGCATCAGGATGTATTTAATTATTATTATTATTTATGATTTATTTATAGACATGCAAAGATAAAACATTTAATGGACAGAGATGCAGTATTACTTTTAAAAAGGCACATTTTAAGCATATAATCATAATAAAAACTGCTGACATGCAATCCTGACAATTATAGACTCCCCCTATATTATAGCACTGCTGCATAACAGAGACCGTTTAATTGGCATTTGCTTTTTCACTTAGATGAACTCAAATCTAAACTAATGCTATTCCTTCATTGCCATGGCTGCATCTATGAGAGCTGATGTAAGGAGTAAGTTCAGCTTCATAGAACTGTTCATACGAGGTCAGAGAGCAAACCCAACATGATATGTTCCTTTCTGCTAGTGAGCGAGCAGCCAGGAAAAAGAAACCCCTTCTGTATGCAACCACAATGTAGCAGGAAGCGAAAGAGCAAACCTGCTTTACTGAACGAGGTGAGGATTGTATTTACAAGAAACCTTCAGCACCATTAAAAGCAGATATTGAGGGACTACTGCTAATAGGGAGCCAGAACTTGGGGGAACAACAACAACATACACTCCTCTAGGCGTTGCACTCAGATTAACAACATGCCTCTGCTTCCTCAAAATTGTCATATATTTTTTAATCGGTAGGAAGGTCAAGATATCACAGGTCACTTTCCTAGGTATCTGAAGCTTCAGTTCTCTCAACATCCCATTCACCAAGCGGCGAATAACAGCACAATAATGCACAGTTGCTACCACAATTTAGGCCTCAGCAAGATTCATGGATTTTTGGCACCTACCCATATGCCTGCACACTATTCTGAGATTTGGGATAGCTTGGTGATTATTTATCTCTTTTCTCCGTAATAACCAGTTGCTAATGATGATCCAATCCCCATTTCTTGCAACAAGGCACTGTGGAGTGGGAAACGCCAAAGCTTTTAAGGCTAAGGTCAGAATGTCTGATAGGAGGCAGAATTTCGGAAAGTTGTGGCACATGGGACAGAATGTCGCTCAGATATGTAAGTATTGGGAGAAACTCCCTAGGTTTGGAGAATATGAACACCACTAAGAAATGACATTGCTTTTTTGCCTTCTTCCGTATTTCTACAGGAGAGAATCGCCAAGGCCCTTAATTGTTTATGCTGTAGCACAGTGGCTCTGTGTGTGCTGGAAATGTTGTACAGGAACTTGGCACATGAGAACCTGGAGGGGTGGCTGAATGACCAGTCGGGATGGGCAGACTGGAAGCAAAGCTGCCCTGAACCTGAACCAGCCAGGTGGAGTAGAACTATGATGGTGTTTGCTCAATAGAGGCACCCTGCAGAATTCTTCCCATCCCCCAATATAGCTGGCAAGGAGCCTTATAAACTATCAGTGTGAACTGAAGACCTACTTATTCACCCAGCCTTTTGGTTGAATGCTGCACTTTGCAAACAGGTGTTTTAACTACCTATGTGTTCTTTCCTGCTTTGTTGTTTATTGACAGCTGGACTGCATAACTTTATTGTGTTTTTTTATTGGCACTGTATTCCTCTTCAGGATTATTTTGCATGAGATAAGTTGATAAAAGGAAACATTGTTAAGCACACAGGAGCTGAGAATGAAGAGCCATTTTGAGTTCAGGCACAGCACGGATTGTAAATAGAATACAAAGCCAGCCCCCCGCATGGCTTCACTGGAAAACCTGGTCATGCCTCAGCAAGATTTTTAATGTTTCTAAATGGCATGACATCAAAAAGGAAAGATGGTAAGGTTTACATAGTACAGGCCCATACCTTAGCCTGAAACAAATGTCAACTGATGCATACATGTAAATATTAAACATGCAGACCTACACCTTTTCTTCTTTTAGAGGAAGAGTAGCTGGGGGAACCCAAGCAGATTAGCAGGGTATAAAAAATAAAATAAAATAAGAGTATTACACACAATTTGTTGCCTGTATTTGCTGTGTCTTTGAAGAAAACACAACATTAAATACAAAATATGAAGACTTACATTAAACTCCTCCCGAAATAACTTTCCATCATCAGCTGCTCTTATCCGTATTTCATGTTCCAGATGTTCCACTGGAATAGGAAAATACTTTTTTGGGCCAGAAGGAGACCTTCTGAGAAGCATCTGTTGTTCTGCTGGATAGGATGCCAACATAATATATATTATTACATATGGTATGAATAATGACACTGCAGTTCAAATGTTCATTTAGAATCCCCTGCTCACCAAAAGAAGAAGATGGGTGCTGGCTTTTAAAAAGATAATGTGTAAAAAGAGGCTAGTAATGCTAAGGAAGAATTTAATCTCTGAGGTGTGTTCCTAAGATGATGATTTGGGAGGGGGTTGGGGTGGATGAAAGTTTCACCAATAGGAGCTGAGGTGGGTGGGGAGACTGGGAACAGTCTATGGGCAGAATGGAAACACACCAAACTCTAGTAATGTGTACAATACTGTGCAAATTTGACTTGAAACGCAGCGGGGGGGGGGGATCTCACTACGTTTTTAGCCAGCATACTAATAATTAACAGTGAATATCAATGGAGTACTTAGCTGAGAGGAGGGATGTACATTTAATTCTTTTAAAATACATAGCCCACCTTTACAATTCCAAAATGGAAACACTTAGCATACTTTACACAACACAAACAGTAAACACAATGAACAAAAACATACAAAGGAGAGCTGATGAAAACAAAAGCCTCACAATAACAGCAGGAAAAAGGATGGGACACTGTTGAAAGAGAAGTTTGTCAGTGGAAGCTGCTGGTTTGTTACTTTGTGGTTTTATTTTATAATTTTAATGTACCGTATTTTTACGTCTATAAGATGCCCGCATGTATAAGACGCACCCTATTTTGGAGGACTCAGATTTAAGAAAATGGGGGGAGATGTATCCGTGTATAAGACACCCCCTAATTTTTGACATTTTTAAGGGGAAAACCCTAGTCTTATACACAGAAAAATATGGTAAATTGTACTTGTTTTAACTATGTTGTGTAACCTGACCTCGGATCATTTGGTGCACGGTGGGCTATAAGTTCTAAGAAGAAAGAAAGGAAAAAAATATCCCATAGCAGGAATTTTAGTGCCAAAGCAAAAGGGAGGGGAAAGTTCCTTTCTGGGATGGGAGGGACTGAAGGGAAGGGAAGGGAAACACACATCTGAACAGTTTAGATGCTTCAGTTTAGTAATTCTGAACTCATAGCTGAATGAGTTCAATTTGGCAATGAGCTCTCCTGAAGGGAAGCCCCACATCTAGAAACACCCACCAATATTTATTCTGCTGAATCTGACAAGCTGACTGTTGTGGCATTCATTTTTAACCCTTTCAATATGTTGTAGTGGTTAGAGCATTGGAGTAGAACCTGGAAGAGCAGGGGGCAAATCCCCACTCAGCCATGAAGCTCACTATGTAACCTTGGAGCCAGCCAGCATCTCTCTCAGCCTAACCTACATCACAGGGTTTGGGGGAGGATAAATTGGGAGGGGGAGAACAACATACCATATTTTTCGCCCCATAGGGCACACCGCCCCATAGGGTGCACCTAGGTTTTTTTTTGGGGGGGGGAATAAAGAAAAAAAATTATTTCCCCCCAAGGCGCGGGGCTGGCGCGGGGGAAGCCCGAGCTTCCCCTGACCCCAGCCCCCAGAACAGCCTGCTATCCGGGAAGTCGCACCAGTCTCCCTAGGCTTGGGGAGAGCTGCGCGAAGCCCGGGCATGCTCTTCAGCGCGCCCCAGGCTTTGGAATGCAGGCAGCTCTGCGCAACCCTTGGGAGACCGGCACGACTTCACGCCAGTCTCCCAAGGGTTGCGCAGAGCTTCCTGAAGCCTGTAGAGCGAGAGGGGTCGGTGCGCATCGACCCCTCTTGCTCTCCAGGCTTCAGCGAAAGCCTGCATTCGCCCCATAGGATGCACACACATTTCCCCTTCATTTTTGGAGGGGAAAAAGTGTGTCCTATAGGGCGAAAAATACGGTATATCACATTGGGCTCACTGGAGGAAAGCGGGACTATATGTTAAATAAATACAGTACACAATAAAAGACATTTAATTCTCCAGACAACTGCCGTATATATTGGTTTTGTAAAAATACGCACAGCATTTCAAAAATGAGCATTAATACAAGCTGTAATGAAGAAAAGGATGAAACAGTGAAGAACGATTTGGTTTACAAACTCCGCAAAACCGGAAGTAGTGTCTTAGTTTGAGAACTTTACCTCAGTCTAAGAACGGAATCCCAACGGTAAAAGGGCACCAGTGGCGGGAGGCCTCATTAGGGAAAGCGCACCTTGGTTTAAGAACGGTTTTGATTTAAGAATGACTTCCAGAACGGATTACGTTCATAAGCCGAGGTACCACTGTATTTGTATTAATGTATTTGTATTTATTTATACATAATAATCAGGTGCAGCTCAGTGGCCAGTAGTGTAAATTGCGAGTCCAGCCAACCAGTTTAAGGATTAAACTCAGCTATGAACCAGCTGCTCCTGGGCAAGCTATTACCCCTTGCCCAGGTAATGGAAATTTACAATACAGGATTATTGAAAGGATGACTGGTAGAAACCCGAGTTGCCCTCAGTATGCCTCTGAATGCAAGGCTGCTGGGAATCACAAATGGGGGACATGCTGTTACATCCAGCTTGTGAACTTCCTATAGGCTTCTGCTTGACCCCCGTGAGCCCAGGATGCTGGACTAGATGGACATTTGGCCAGATTCTGAAAGGCTCTTCTTATGACCTTACGACAGAGGGCCTTCTTGGTGGTGGCGCCTGCCCTGTGGAACGCCCTCCCTTCAGATGTGAAGGAAATAAGCAGCTATCTTATTTTTAAAAGACATCTGAAGGCAGCCCTGTTTAGGGAAGCTTTAATATTTAATGCTGTATTGTTTTTAACACTCGATTGGAAGCTGCCCGGAGTGGCTGGGGAAACTCAGCCAGATGGGTGGGGTATAAATAACAACAACAACAACAACAACAACAACAATAATAATTGTTATTGTTATTATTCACAAGAGAGACTGTAACCTAGTATAAACTCCCACTGGAAGAACGAGGAGGGGGTGAGGTGGGGTGAGGGGAAAGCAGAGTTTTTTGCCAGCTTCACCTTCTTCCTACAGTCCCCCAAGCAATCTCATGTGTTTCAAAGAGCCTCAAACCTTTGAGAGCAGATTCTCAGTGGGAACAGGCAGTTCCAGGGAAAAGGACAAAATAGTAACTTCCTCCTTCCACTCATAGGAGTGCCCTAGTTCTGCTCACCGAGTTTCTGGATCCAAGCCACTGAGAGTTAAACTACACAAATGTCACATGTGGCTGCCTCTTGCTTTTCATTCGCAGGGGAAGGGGTATTATTGGGGACACAGCATACCTGGAGTAAGGCTTCTTCCATCCTTCCTCAGCTACAATGGACTATAATAGCATATTTTATTTTATTTTATTAAAAACTAAGCCTTGAAATTTTGTGAGCAAGGGGCACACTACGGGGGTTGGGGTGTTATATCTGGAAAGCAAAATACTCGCCTAACCAACACGCTATAATTCCAGTTACAAACTGTAGTTTGACACCAAGAGAATGTTTCTCATAGCACAATCCTATGCACAGCAACACAGAAGCAAGTCCTGTTAAGTTTGGTAGGACCTTGGTCACATTCACGCCATACACTGAAAACACATGACTTCCCCCAAATAATCTTGGGAGCTGCAGTTTGTTAAGGTCTCTGAGGGGATAAACTAAAGTTCACAGGATTCTTTGGGGAAAGCCAAGTGATTTAAAGGATGTGACCTTACTCCAGGTAAGTGTGCACAGGATTGCAGTCTAAAGTGCCCTGAACACTTGGAACGCAATATATAATTGATAGGTATTAGCAACATTACACTGGTTATGATCTAGGACAGAGATAAAGATGCTTAAGAACCACTACTTTTAAACCAAAGTATTATTCAATAGCTGCAACTTTCTGCAAGTCCAATTCATGGCTCTGTTTCAAGGCTTTTTTAAATACATGAAATAAAAACATCCAGTTCACTCAGCTGGGTTCTACAGTGATTTCTGTCTCCTTCACAAATGAATAGGTATGATACACATGTTTTCAAACTACTGCTTCTCACATTTACAAAATATACTTGTGTAATTATTTCTTTAAAATATTTATATACCCTTCTTCAAACCTGATTTTAGGACAAGGTATGCTTAAGATCTCCCGGTTCTATACCTAACATTTATAATATGTAAAAAGTGGCCCAAGTCTAACTAGACTTTAAATATAAATATATTCAATTTCCAGTCTTTGTGTTGGATCCTACATCCTGTTATAGATAGAAACTTGTAAGCAGCATATTACTACAAAAGCAAAAGTTGCTTAAAAAAGTAAATAAAGTTTTTAAATTAAAAACAACTAAGAGTAACAAACATTTCAGTAACCAAACATTTACATTCAGCATTATATTTACCACTTTAAAAAACCTAAGATTTTCATTATTAAGTAAATCAAATTTATATTTTACCTTGCTCTTCTAAGATTCCATTCGGTATTTTTTTATCACTTGAAGTCACCACTGCTTTTCTGTGTTTCCTGAACCTTAATAATTATAATAAGATAAATTTAGGGGGATAGTGCAGATCTGTTGTGAATAAATAAGTTACCTGTTTACGTATAATACTGCAGCTTGTCTCACAAACCATGTAATTCTGGAAAAACTCTTTCTAATCATCTTCCGTTTGTAAAAGCTTCAGATGGTGGAGAGAAACAGTGTGTGTAACATTCTCCGCTGCCCTCGATAATGTGGGTGAGTGCAGCCGGCACAGCTGCACACAACACACTTTCATTTCCTCATTAGATCACATGGAAACAAGACAGAACTAGTTCCAAGCTAAGCCTCTGATGTCTGCTTACCTGAAGAAATAGCCAGCTAAAAGGATCAAAATTATAAACACCAGAATCAGGATCAGCATTGAAGTCAACAGATGTGGCGGTGGACTGTTTTCTTTTGGAGGGCCTAGGAGTTTAAAAAGAGAAGTAAGGAGTGGGGAAAGAACAAATTTCTTAATCTCTAACAGATAAAATCGCATACACACAGTTCCTAAACAAATTACTTAACACGAATTAGCCACATAGCATTTTGAGCAAGTTATAATCTCTTTTGAAGTTCTTGGCTAGAAATGAGAATCCTGACAGCAACAATTCCCTTGTCACTTGCACTTTCAGAATAGTTTCCCCATACAGCTATTTGCTTCTTTGCTGTCAGACAACACCATCAAACCATAAATGACCTTCATGTACCACCCTTCTGAGCTTTAATAATAATAATAATAAATTTTTATTTATACTCTGCCCTCCCCAGCCAAGACCAGGCTCAGGGCGGCTAACAACCAGTAATAAAAACAAGTTGATGAAAATACAATTTAAAAGATTAAGATACAACATTAAAACAATTAGGGAGCAATCTCATCACACGAGGAGAAAGGAAAAAGAAAAAGGGGGAGGGAATCAACCTGATTCTGAGCCAAAGGCCAGGTGGAACAACTCTGTCTTACAGGCCCTGCAGAAAGAGATCAGACCCCACAGGGCCCTGGTCTCAAGACAAAGAGCATTCCACCAGGCCGGAGCCAGTGTTGAGAAGGCCCTGGCTCTGGTTGAGGCTAATCTAACTTCCTTAGGGCCCGGGACCTCTAGGGTGTTGCTATATATGGACCTTAAGGTCCTCCGTGGGGCATACCAGGAGAGGCGGTCCCGTAGGTACGAGGGTCCTAGGCCGTGAAGGGCTTTAATAGTCAAAACAAGCCCCTTAAATCTGACCCTGTACTCCACCAGGAGCCAGTGCAGCTGGAAAAGCACTGGGTGAATATACTCCCATGGCAGAGACTCTGTGAGGAGCCTCGCTGCAGCATTCTGCACCCGCTGAAGTTTCTGGGACAGCTTCAAGGGCAGCCCCGCATAGAGCGAATTACAGTAGTCAAGCCTGGAGGTGACCATCGCATGGATCACTGTGGCCAGGTCGGGGCGGGAAAGGTAAAGGACCAACTGCTTGATGCGGCGAAGGTGGAAAAATGTGGACTATTTGACCACCAGGAACAGGTGGATGCCAACTGATTTTAAAAGGGCAGTAAGTTTTTCCCACTCACAAACCACCACCAGTTCTTACTTCCTCATCAACAATCTCTGCTAAGGTGCTACACCATGGGTAGGCAAACTAAGGCCCGGGGCCCGGATCCGGCCCAATCGCCTTCTAAATCCAGCCCGCGGAATCAACGTGTTTTTACATGAGTAGAATGTGTGCTTTTATTTAAAATGCATCTCTGGGTTATTTGTGGGCATAGGAATTCGTTCATCCCCCCCCCCCAAAAAAATATATAGTTTGGCCCACAACATGGTCTGAGGGACAGTGGACCGGCCCCCTGCTGAAAAAGTTTGCTGACCCCTGTGCTACACTGAATATGGAACTTTGTGGTACCAGGAATTAAATACATATTTGTGGGAATGTACCATGGAATATGTCAGGGCTTTGCATCTGTTATCTCTTTTGACAAGAGGCAGGTGAGAAATGGAAGAGGGAGAAGTTTAAAACAGTCGCTTTCCCCCTTTCAGTGTTCCTGTCTTCTCATTGTACAGTGACAGGAGTTTAAGTAAAATGGGGGTGGAGCCACACTGAGATGAAAACTGGATTTAAACAATGCCACAGGTTTAAGCAAAGCAGGTATGGAGCGAAGCTGAGCTTTTTTAAATTAAGAAAACCCAGACAAGTCAGTTTTAACAAGGAAAATAGCAGAGATGGGTACAACTCAGAAGCTAACATGAAAAACTGTTTTCCTCCACTGTGCTTTATTCAAACCTCTGCTGTTTAAAACCAAATGCAAATGAAGAAGGGATAATATAAGGCGAGAAAATGGGTGTTGACATTAGGCATATAAAAATACTCAGAGTAATAATCTTAGAAAATACCAACATCATATTTCAGAGGGAGGAAGAAAGAAAAGATGGCCGATGAGATATGAGAGATAAAAAAGTGTATAGTCATAACATTTTTGTTTTTACAATAATACTGAGACGACAGGCATTCCTTATGCAGAAACAAAAGTATTATTGTCTGCTGAATCCTTAGGGATTTTCAGACACAGAACCACCCTAAATATTTAGTTACAGAAGCTTTAGTTACAGACTTCTATTTATAATGAAATACTTTTTCTATCCAATGCCATCCATTGCAACAAAACTAATAAGTACCCATAGGACTAAGCATACTTCATTCTGCCTCGTAACCTAGAGGAATCCAAACCAATTATTGTACTTTAATTGGCAAGGTTCCCACCCCCCTTTCCCCACCTATTGTTTCCTTCTCACAACTTCTGAACTTTAAATAGAGCAGCAGATCTCCTTACATGCAACACACAAGATTGTGCATGTGCAGCAGGCTTTTGCTGAACTCTCTTGCAAAGCACGACAGTGGTTCACAACATAAAAACACAGAATACATAATAAAAATAAGAACAAACCAATAAACCCTCTCCCACAAGTATGTTTAAAAAGACATAGCAAGTTAATCAGTCAAATGCCTGGTTAAAGGGAAACATTTTTGCCTGGTGCCTAAATATATGTAATGAAGACATCAGACGAACGTCCCTGGGAAAAGCATTCCAGAAACAGGGATCCGTCGCTGAAAAGGCCTGCTCTTGTATCATCACCCTCTGCATCTCTCGGGGAGGAGGCACATGAGAAAGGCCTCAGATGGTGGTTGTAGGGTCTGTGTTGGTTCATATGGGGAGAGACGGTCCTTAATATCAGAACTTGGAGAAGCTTATCAGAAGCTTGAGATCATTCGTGCTACTCTTTTTTTTTTTTTTTTTTTTAAAAAATAATTTTTATTGATTTTACAACATAAACAAAAAACAAATAAACATAACACGACTTCCCCAAACCTCCCCTTCCCTGCATCCAAATTTTAAAAATTTTTAGCAATTCTTCATCCCATTTTTATATTTAATTCTCTTTAAAAAAATTCTATTTTATAAATTTCAATTTATAGCTGTAATTCTTTGTATCCAATCCCTTGACATCTTAACATTCCGAAATTTTACAACAATTTTTAAGATAGATTTTAAATTTTTTCCAGTCCTCCTCCACTGTCTCTTTCTTCTGGTCACGAATTCTGCCGGTCATCTCTGCCAATCCCATAAATTCAGTCACCTTGGTCTGCCATTCTTCCAGAGTAGGTAATTCTTTAGTCTTCCAATACTTCGCCAAAAGGATTCTTGCTGCTGTTGTTGCATACATAAAAAAGGTCCTATCTTTCTTTGGTACCAATTGGCCGACCATGCCCAGGAGAAAAGCCTCCGGTTTCTTTACAAATGTCCACTTAAGGATTTTCTTAATTTCATTATAGATCATTTCCCAGTAGGCCTTAATCTTTGGGCAGGTCCACCAAAGGTGATAAAAAGTTCCTTCACATTCATTGCACTTCCAACAATTGTTATTGGGCAAATGATATATCTTTGCAAGCTTGACTGGAGTCATGTACCACCTATAGATCATTTTCATTATGTTCTCTTTCAGGGCACTGCATGCCGTAAATTTAATACCTGTGGTCCATAACTGCTCCCAGTCAGCAAACATAATATCATGACCAATATCCTGTGCCCACTTAATCATAGCTGATTTAACCGTTTCATCCTGTGTATTCCATTTTAGCAGCAGATTATACATTCTAGACAAATTCTTGGTATTGGGTTCTAGCAATTCTGTTTCTAACTTTGACCTCTCCTTCTGAAATCCTAGTTTTCTGTCCTGCTTAAAAGTTTCATTGATCTGGAAATAATGTAACCAATCTCGAACTTTAGGTTTCAATTTCTCAAAACTCTGTAGTTTCAACTTTTCACCATCATATTCTATAATTTCACAATATTTTGGCCACTCTGTATCCATGTTCAGTCTTTTTACCGCCTTAGCTTCCATTGGTGACAACCACCTGGGGGTTTTACTTTCAAGCAAATCTTTATATCGATTCCATACATTATACAATGCTTTCCTAACAATATGGTTTTTAAAATTTCTATGTACCTTTACCTTGTCATACCATAAATATGCATGCCAACCAAAACTATTATCATAACCTTCCAGGTCCAGAATGTCTGTATTCTCAAGAAGTAGCCATGGTTTCAGCCAGCAAAAAGCCGCTGCTTCATAATAAAGTTTTAAGTCCGGCAGGGCAAAGCCCCCTCTATCCTTTGCATCAGTCAAAATCTTAAATTTTATTCTGGGTTTTTTGCCCTGCCAGACAAATTTAGATATATCTTTCTGCCACTTCTTGAAACAGTCCATCTTATCTAAAATTTGCAATGTCTGGAACAGAAATAACAATCTCGGCAATACATTCATCTTGATAACAGCAATTCGGCCTAACAAGGAAAGTCTCAATCTTGACCATATATCGAAATCTTTCTTCACTTCGGCCCAGCATTTCTCATAATTGTCTTTAAATAGGTTCACATTCTTAGATGTTAAATTCACCCCCAGATATTTTACCTTTTTAGTAATTTCCAAACCAGTTTCTCTTTGAAAACTATCTTTTTCCCCCACCGTGAGATTTTTTTCCAACACCTTTGTCTTATGTTTATTTAATTTAAAACCTGCTACCTGACCAAATATTTCAATAAGTTCCAAAACTCTTTTTGTACTGGTTTCTGGCTGTTGTAATGTCAAGACTAGATCATCTGCAAATGCTCTTAACTTATAATGTTTAGTTCCGACCTGTATACCTTTAACCAGCTGGTCTCTTCTAATCATATTTAGGAAAACCTCCAGTACCGATATAAACAATAGAGGGGAAATTGGGCATCCCTGTCGTGTCCCTTTCTCTATTGGAATTTCGTTCATAACCATACCATTTACAATTAGTTTGGCCTTTTGCTCAGAGTAAATTGCACTTATACCATTTTCAAAGTTTTTGCCTACCCCCATCCCTTGGAGATTCCTCTTCATAAAGCTCCAACAAATATTGTCAAAGGCTTTCTCTGCATCCACAAAAATCAAAACAGCTTTTCTATTTATGTCAGTTTCCAGAAGTTCTAAAATGTCTATAATATTCCTCACATTGTCTGACAATTGCCTGCCTGGTAGAAAGCCAGTTTGGTCCCTGTGAATCTCCTCTAACAAAACTTTTTTGAATCTTTTTGCTAAAATGTCTGCAAAAATTTTATAATCCACATTCAAGAGTGATATAGGGCGGTAATTCTTAACTTGATGTTTCTCAGTTTCTGTCTTCGGTATAAGTGAGATGAATGCTTCCTTCCACGATTCGGGAGCCTTTTTCCCTTCCAAAATTTGATTGCAAACTTCTTTCAATGGTTGTATTAACCAATCCTTCAGTGCTTTATAGTATCTCGCAGTTAGTCCATCTGGTCCTGGTGATTTTCCCAGCTGCATATCCTGAATGGCGCTCTCTATTTCTTGATCTGTAATTTTCTCATTTAAACTCCTTCTATTATTTTCAGAGATTTTTGGTAAGCCGTATTTTCCAATAAATTCTTCTATCTCCTGTTCGTTTTTTGGCCCTTGTCTGTATAATTTCTTGAAGAAACTTTGAAAACAATTACTTATCTCATTTGGTTTATTAATAGACTTCCCATCTACTTCGAGTGATGTCACTGTATTCAATTTTTGCCTCTTTTTCAATTGCCAAGACAGTAGCTTCCCACATTTATCTGCGGACTCAAAAGTCTTTTGTCTCATTTGTTTAATTTTCCATTCTATTTCCTGATTCATCAATTCCATGTATTGTGTTTGATAGAATTTTATTTCTCTTAGTATCTCTTGGGATTTAGGCTTAGATCTCAATTTCTTCTCCCCTTCTTTTATTAAATTCCAAATTTTCTCTTTCTTCTCATTCTGTTTTTTCCTCTTTATTGAATTCTGTTGTATTAGGAAGCCACGCATCACGGCTTTACTTGCATCCCAAATAACTCTTTTTTCAGTGTCTGATCTCAGGTTAATCTCGAAGTAGTCTTTAAGTGTCTTTTGAGCCTTTTTACAAATTTCTTCATCTCCAAAGAGAGTGTCATTCATTCTCCATCTAAAGGTTCCAGCTGTTGTCAGTTTCATTTCCATCTTGACAGCATTGTGGTCAGAACAGGTCTTTGGGCAGATTTCTACTTTTTTAACTTTTGATGCCAGATTACTAGAAGTCCATATTTGATCAATTCTAGTCCATGTCATTTTTGCTTCAGAGAAGAAGGTCCCCTCCCTTTCCAGAGGGTTCCTAGTTCTCCAAATGTCAATCAGGTCCATAGTGTCAGTCAGTTCAAAGAATGTCTTTGGTAGTCTTCCATCATTAGATATTATTTGTCTTTGGGCCTTGTCCATGTTTGTGGAGACAACTCCATTCATATCACCCATCATTATAATTTTAAAGTCCAAAAAGTCCATTAAAGTCTCATGCAACTTCTTGAAGAATTCAGCCTTCCCCTCATTTGGTGCATATACTCCAACAATCAAAATCTTTTCTCCATGAATTTGAATTTCCACTGCCAGGTATCTTCCTTGGTCATCCTTAAAGATCAGTTTTGGTTCAAATTTTTCCTTGACATAGATCACAACTCCTCTTTTCTTAACTCTATCTGATGAAATAAATTCTTGTCCTAATCTCTTATTTGTTAAAAGTTTTCTATGTGTCCTGGCAATGTGAGTTTCTTGTAGACAGATTACATCTAGATGTTCCTTCTTTAATAGATGGAATACTTGACCCCTTTTTCGAGGGTGGTTCAAACCATTACAATTCCAGCTGAAGAGTTGCAGAGACATTTTTGTTACTGGGTAGCTCTTCCACCGACTGCACCAAGTTGTTGTTCCTCCTCGGTCGGTGCTCGGTTCAGTCCAAATGATAGATTTGAAATGTCCGGTACTTCCCCCTCACTAACAGTTCCTTTCTGAAGATCCTCTTGATTTCTTTCCAAAAAGAGTTCTTTATCCTGGTTTGTTTTTATTTTAATTTTCTTCCCTTTAAAGTTAAAGGACAACCCTTGTGGAAATTCCCACCTGAATGGGATATTATTCTGTTTAAGTAGATCAACTAATTCTTTAAATTGAGATCTAACCTCCAAAAAGTATTTAGGAATATCCTTGAAAATCTGGATCTGAGAATTTTTAATGACCAAGGCCTTCTGGAAATGTAGGTTCAGTATTTTGTCTCTTTGTTCCTTTGATCCCAAGGTAATTAAACAGTCTCTTGGCTTCTTCCCTTGCTTCCTGCCAATCCGAAAGGCTGAGGTTATCACAAATTCATCTTCTTCTCCATCTAACTCATCATTCCAAAAATCTTGAAATTTATCTGTGAGGAATTCCCCAAGCTTGTCCTCTTCCTCTTCTGGAACCAGTCTTAATTTCAGGTTCTTGCTTTTCCTTTCCAGTTCTAGTAGGGCTAATGCTGTATCATGTTCATGTACTTTTTTTGCAATAGGCGCAAACTTTCCTTTGGTTTCTTCGGCAGTAGACCTAGCACTCTCAGCTATTCTCCTTGTTTCCGTAGACTCTTGAACCAAACGGTTTATAGAATCTGTATTAGATGAGATTGTTGTTGTGTTCAGGTCTAGTCTTGTTGTCAGCTCCGTCAGTTTCTTAGAGTTCTCTGTAGACTGTTTAGTAAGTTCTGCAGATTGCTTGGTGAGTACTTCTAATGACTGATTTATTTTGAGCAGAGCCTGTGTCATTGACTCCATTGATGCTGCTGTTATTTTTTCTTGTGCAGCTGCTGCTCCTGATAAAGAACCTCTTTTTTGAGCTTGTTTTTGAGCCTGCTTTGTTTTACTTCTTGTTGAAATTTCTTCTGGCGGGTTGCTCATAACTCAAGGTCATTCACACAGGAAAGTTGCAAGTGGAAAATCCCGCTGGATACACCGTAATACAACTGAAGCCCTCTAGAGGAGGCAATTGTAACCATCCAAAGGCACCCACAACAAAGAAACAGAAAGTCCAAAGGCAAAAGTCCCACTAAGAGTCTTTAATTTGTAGCACTTTACTGTTAAAATTGTAATCCACCAAAGTCCCGTTAATATGTTTCAAATAAGTCTTATTTTGTAACCACTGTCTTTTGACAGCTCACTTGACAGTTCCTTTTTCAGGCGATCGCTGCTCCGGCAGCCTGACCAGAAGTGTCAGCAGCAGAGGTTTTTTATTCCTTATCCCTTTCTTTTGCAGGTTAAATTAATTCTGTTTCCTCCCCCCCTTCTCCTGCACTACAGGGGGGAGATCCTTTCGATGTCTGGTTTAATAAGAGTTAAAAGGAAAGTCCGTTTAATCACAGCTCAGTCTTTCATTGCTCCGTTAATCATGCAGATCCGGGAGGCTGACTTCCTTAATTTTTGCCTTCCCGTTTTCAGCCAAATCTTCTAGATTTTTAAGTCCCGTTTTTAATTTTGCGTTCTTACTCACGGGTATTGTTGTTGCCAATCTTTAGTTTCAGAAAGGAATCGGCGCTCTCCGTTAATGGCGACGCGGCTTCACTCCGTAAGCTGGGTAGCGATCCTCAGCACCGCGCTCACCCCGATGCCGCTCCGGAGCCTTTAAAAAGGCTCTTTCACGATGCCGGGGGGGCGCAAAGGTGCCCACCGAATCTCCTTGCTCACAGGCTTCAGCGCCTGTGATTTTAGGGGTCCCCCGCTTGCCGTAGCGGGTAAGACCCGAACTTACGGAGCAGTCCTGCCTCGGAGCTCGAGGCTAGGACCGCCATCAAACGCTGGCGCCGACCGGAAGTCCATTCGTGCTACTCTTTAGCAAAAGTGCAGATGACTAAGTTGTGTGCTCTGGATAGGGTTACACACCCCTTAAAGAGGCAGTTTGCAGTTTGGGCGTGCTCCTGGAACCATCACTGTATGTAAATAACAATAATAAAACTAATAATTATTGTGGTAGTAATGCCTCGTGAGATGAGTGCAATTATGTGGTTACTTTCCATGCCACTGAGACAACACACTGCTGGCATGGAAGAAACTAGGCTGTTGCACCCATTTCACATGGTTCTACTTACAAATGGCACTGAACTACTTATGCACTTATGGACCACGGGTGCTACAAGCTGCACACGGCAGGTGAAAACTATTGTATACATATAAAAGTTTGCAAAACTCCAGGAGATATACCCTTACAGCTCAGGTGTAGAGTGTGTGTGTGTGTGTGTGTGTGTGTGTGTGTGTGTGTGTGTGTGTAAACATAAAAGCACACACACACACAATAAAACACATCTCTTAAGTGAGTGAATTTTCACTACTATGAACTACTATGATTTTTTACTTTGAAAATATGTGTTTTTGGGATGATGGAGAGCAGAATCAATGCCTCGTAAGGTCACCCACATTTTCCATGAAGTTTATTTTCCTATGTTCAAATAGCCATCCAGTGAAGCCAAGCAAGAAGGGCAACAGGGACCACCTTACCAACACTGGCAGTGTGACTGTTAACATATAATAGGTAGATACTGAAGGTGACTCCTAGCTCTGTACTGAATCCAAACAGTGATACTTCATCATCATCATCCTGTGTTATCACAACAACTTTCACTTTGTTATGGCTGTTCTTTGCAGCATGTCATGTGTGTAACAGAACATGCACATCTGATTTTTCAGGCGATGTTGTCTTTTTCTCTTAAAGTTGTTACTAAATCTTTGAAGTTCACAATATTTGCTTTCCTGTTTTGGGCTTCATAATTCTACAAGGAAAAAATGTCCCGTCACATGGAAGGAATGTTCCTGCTTAGGGATCCATGCATGCATGGATCCATCCACCACACCCTTCTCCAGCATACAACTCTGTAAATTGTCAGAGGATCATGGAGGGCATTCTACTCTACACAACCAGTTTTCTGTTTCCCATCTTTCAACATTCTGCAGCTACTAAGAATGCACAGTTCACCCTGGGCTGGTTTGTCTTTTTTAACAGGGTTAGTGTGTACTTCTGCAAACCCTGAAAACGATACTGTAATATTTAATGGATCTCTTTTTTGTGTTGGTGGGGTAAAGAGAAGAACATTTTTCATAAAGTATTTGGAACACGTAACTTTTTGTCCTTATGAACTTATAAATGGCATTGAATAAAAACATTTGGGCAGGACCTTCCAGTTATTATCTAGTTGCAGTCTTGTAACATCCCTGAAAAGGTTAGTCAGTATTATCCATATACAACGGATAGGAGGACTGAGGCTGAGAGCAGCTTGCCCAAAGCCACCTTATAAGTTCATGGCAGAGAAAGGATTCAAACCAGGAACTTCATGATTTGCAACCTAGTCTCTTAAACACACCACTGGAAATAATATGCACAAGAGCAGAATTTTCAAAAATCCACACTGGGGAAAGCAACTTAATGATTTTCTGATTTCCATATGCATACAAACTTGTAATACTCTTATGAAAGTGAATTGTCTTTGAACTTTAAATGCACAGAAGCATATAAATGCAACCTGAATAATCCTGATTTAACAATTCTTATAATAAATATACTCAGCAGTTATACTAATAGCAAACACAAGCAACAAACTACAGATCTATCTGCTGCAGTCCTTTTCATTGCAACAAATAGTCAACCGCAGCAGTACAGGCCTAAAATAGAGTATGGCAATTTATTAAACATGTGACACACGGTGGGCTATGTGGTTTGAAAGGTGTGGAGAGCTGTAGCAACAGTAATTTAGGCTCCATGTTATGAGAAGCTTTAGTTATAGTCTGGATAATCAGATCCAGCCAATCTTTGTAAATAACTTCCCTTTTCAATATACCAATATCACCTCTTATTAGATGGCACCCACCCTGTTCCTACTTGAAATGCATTAAATAAAACAGAGGTCCGTCCCCCTGTTTTAAAAAAGATCTCCCTGTATAAAATTTTATAAACAGGAAAAGCTTCAGAAGAAGATGAATGACCAGGAAGGAGCATGGCATCCATTACCCCCTCCCTGAGAGCCTGCACATTCATACTTAACCATAGTTTGGGCTCGGTGTAATATGCAAACCAGGCCACTGTCAAAGAGCTGAGAGTAAAGGAAAAGATCCTGTGGCTAAGGAATCAGTAAGCCTAGGAATGTCTCTTCTAAGCATCCTTGCCCTCTAACCCCTAGATTATGGAATACTGCTTTGCTTGTTGAAGGATGCATCTGCAACCATGACACCAATCTCAACCATCACTGCAGACCTTTCTGCATGCCTAGCCAACAACAATAATAAAAGGGGACAAAGAAAGTCCACGTTCTATAACGCTTCATACCTATTGTTGCTTGATGTAACAGAGAAAAGTCTGTTAGCACATGGGCTCTTCTCCACCTGGCCTGGGCAAGACTCAATGTGCATGCATACACCACCTCTGCTAGACAGGCAGCTAAAAGCTTAATTTCATAGTGATACAAGCTATGACGTTACTGAATGTACAGTTCTGGTTTTGAAAGAATGAGCTTTCAAAATGTTTCCACAGACCCTGAAGCAGCTGTCACTGGGATTGTGTTGATAGCCAGCTTAGCATTGCTGTGCCATAGGATTTCTGCTTTCAGGCCCTACAGCAAAAATCCTGAGGGTTGTCAAATGAGGAGGGTGGGGGTGGGGGGGAACTGGCAGAAAGCATGGCAGTTTCCAAGGCATGACTTTGCTGTTTTCCAGGTTCTGCACAAGATGGTCTTAGGTGCTTGATTCTTATTGCTTCAACCAGGGGGTAAATTCCAGTAGGTACTCTCTAACCCAGGATGTGAAATTTTGCAAGAAGGAATATGTTCAAAATCTAGTACATTAAAGCAAATACATTTCCCCACTTCTGAGCAGGCTTTGTGGCAATAAGGTAGCATTCATCAAAGCTGATAACTGCCTGGGTGGATTAGGCTAAGCTCTTCTTTCTAGTTCCTGTTTCAACAACAGACAGTCATATGCCTCTGGAAGCTGACAAACAAGGCATGAAGGCGAAGCCACCCATTTATGGTATTATGAGGAAAGGGGGAAGTTCTATATTGATGCTCTTATTTTTAGAAACCTCTATTGTATCTCCCCACCCCCAGCAATCTTTATTTTCCTCTATGACACCATTATAAACGTTTGTGGCCTGTGTGTCTCTTAATACTAACATTTTGTACTGTCTGCTGTTTTTGCAAATAGGGTAAGGTATTTTTGTTTAACACCCCGCCACCCCACACACAACCGATGTATCGCCAAAAACAACTTACACGTGCCTCACCTTGGCTGAGACAACAAGCATTTGAAGCACATTTAGACATGACTCCCCCCCCCCAGGAATCTCGGGAAACTGTAGTTCACCATTCACAGAGCTACAGTTCCCAGCACCTTTAGCAAACTACAATTCCCTGGATTCTGTGAGGGAAGTTATGTGCTTTAAATGTATGGTGTATGAGCATCCTCTGTTAGAACAACTGCTACACAGTTTATTTAAGCTGCTGTAGAACAGGTGACATACCTGCTTCCCCTGGCATTTATGTGGCTTTTGTCCAAAGTCCCTAGAGCAATCGGCATACTTGCTGAGCAAGAAAATGCTTCAAGTAACTCATTAAGAATTGCATTCAACAATACTCAGCATGCAAGGGATCCCAAAGGGGACATGGAGGTAAAGGAACTTAGGGAGAGAAGAAACAGGAGAAGGAAATGTGCCACATTATTGCTGCTGAGAAGAGAGGTAGGTAAAGGTAAAGGACCCCAGGATGGTTAAGTCCAGTCAAAGGTGACTTTGGGTTGCAGTGCTCATCTCGCTTTTCAGGCCAAGGGAGCCAGTGTTGGTCCACAGACAGCTTTCTAGGGTCATGTGGCCAGCATTACTAAACCACTACTGGCACACAGAGGTTTGTTATGAGAGCCAGAACGTACGGAAACACCATTTACCTTCCCACTGCAGCGGTACCTGTTTATCTACTCACACTGGTATGCTTTCAAACTGCTAAGCTGGCAGAAGCTGAGACAGAGCAACAGGAGCTCACCCCGTTGCAGGGATTCGAACTGCCAACCTTTCTATCAGCAAGCCCAAGAGGCTTTACCTGCTAAGATAACTGCCTGGGAACACACACACACACACACACACACACACACACAGGAGGAAGGGGAGAGAGAGAGACAGAGAGAGAATATGTAATATGACTGGGGGCTAAGCAGGCCAAGTTGCTCCTTGCCTTTTTGGGGGGGGGGACCCTCACCAGTCAAGCACAATTCGCTTCCCTTTCCCCAGAGCCCCACTCAGCACTGGTATGTTGAAAAACAATATATCCCAAGGTAGGAACCCCACATCAACTTTCTATTAGTAGGCCACTTGTTCCAAAGGAGAAGATTCTGTAGTGTTGTTGACTCACTTCCATCAACTCCTATTCACGTTGAAGAAGCCTGAAAGGCCATTCACTGTTAATAACTCATTCTTGAATTGTCCCCCTTAAAAATCGAATTGCATCCTCTGGGGCGTGTGCCCCACATTGGGAACCACAGGTCTAGAGGGTAGCTTCTTTATACAAGCCAGACTACTGGGAAAAAGCAAAAAGCAAATATACAGAGAGAGAGAAATGGATACAGAAAATAAAAAGAGGTCCCATGTTGCAGACATGAAAATATGCATGACTGCTGATTTAGATAAGCAGAGGTTCCTGAACCAAGAAATAAACTTGCATTTGGAGTAAGATTATTCAAATGCAAGAGAACTCAGTAAGAGGAAGAGCAGTCAGTTTCAAGTCTACTGCTACTGCTTTATGTATTAATGAAGTTAACTGGAAAGCTTTAAAAGGCTTTTGTGGCAGCAGTAAAGGCATCAAGGCTTTTGTGGCAGCAGTAAAAAGCAGCTCGATCCCTGTGCTTTAGAGTTACCAAAGAACTACTGGCAGCCCTTAATGACAAGTACTGGAGGTTTGTAGCTTCTTATCTAGAATTGTAGAAAAGCCTCAGAGAAGCTTCCAAAGTAGAGCATCATAACAAAATATTTGTCAATGGGAAATAGTCAGTCAATTACTCATACATATTACAGATAATGTTCAGCATGTATGAGTTGAGAAGAACACAAGCCTGATCCCACATTGATTTCATAAGATATGTGGTGCTATAAATGTTAAAGCAGGAAGCATGAAACACCATCTGAAACCAAAGGAATGAAGATTTATATGAACAAAGTACTGACACAGACCGACCCCCAAAATTCAGTGTTTCTTACTTGTTGTTGTATCATTAAGTGATGCAGTCCCATTGCCACGCAACGCTTCGCCGTGCAGAAAACTAATGGAAATTAGCAAGACTGAACAGGAGTATTCCATCATGGACCTGTTAAGCAAACACAGAGAAAAATATAAAACCCATACTAACATACGCAAGTCATGTTCATATTATCACGAAGGAGGTGTGAATTTTATTTTTTTGAAAGAATGACTTTTGTAAGGGAATATTGTTTATCTGTTGTGTCCAAAGTCTTATAAGTATTTGTGAAACTACCACCCTAGTGCCCAAAGTCTTATTCTATACCACAAATCTTTCAAGGTTGGAAAATTAAGGGATTTGAAAAACACCAAGAATAAAAACTTGCTACTCCCCCACCCCAAAAAAAGCTCCAGGCATTACACAGAAACTGCAACAGAGGACATGCCCCACTCGCCATTCGTCTTTTCTTCTGGGATATGCAAACTGGGGGTTTCTGCCTCTTCCTCAACATTTGGCCTTCAGTATCTCACCAGGGGAAAGGTGCACAAGTTCTCATGTTGCATATTACATGGAAGTACAAAAAGAGGAAATGCAAGTCACCCACATTTCCTCTGTTGCTGCTTGTTTGCACATCCAAAAGCTGGCAGAGATTACAAGCTGTTGAAGAAGAAATCTGACACAAATTTAGCGAGTATAAAACTAAACAACATATGCAGAAAATGGAACAAATTCCTAGGTTGCGTGATGATCATTTTGTAACAATCTGCTGCTGTTCCAGTCTACTTTTCTTGCTGACAACTTAGTTTCTTATATGATGAGTTGCTGGATTGTTGTTGTTCTTCCACAAGTGAGCATTGAAAACATGCAGTCGGAACTGGTACGCTTGAAGCTTCTACAACACCAACTCCACTAATACATAAAATAATTTAAGTATAACTCGTAATCATACCCTTGCAAAGGACATGACTAGATATTATAATACAGACTGCAGGTCTGGGTTGCCTTTTAAAAACCCACACGCAGCAGGCTCAATTCAGTCTAGGGGGGGGGGGGAGATCCCAATGAATGTAACAAATCCCTTTTGCCTTCCCTTCCTTCTTCCATACTCACAGACACATCATGGGAGCTCTCCACATTCCTCCCATATCCTCATCTGTCCCTCTTCTTCCTGCTCAATCAAATAATGTAAGGCTGACCTATAGGAAGAGCTCGACAGTAATTTGGGAGACATGCTATGCAGAACTGCCTTGGGCATTGTCCCGGAACACCAACTGATGCAGCAGCTAGACTGGTGATGGTGGGAGGCAGTGCGAGACAGTGGTATGTCACACCTTGGCCAAAACATATATACCTATAAATTGCTGCACAAGGTTCGTGTACCAAAGGCCTGAACAACAAACTAAAATAAGAATACTCTGGCTGCTTCTCTTTCTCTGTAATGAGTTCACAGAGTGCCCCAACATACACACTGGACCGAACCCACTACATTTTTTAAAAATATTTTGCTTCTCAGTAAAGGTACATAGGATTACATTATGAACTAGACAAAACTAGTTGTCATCTGCCCCTCCCTCATTATACCATGTAAATATACAATACCAGCATGCAGAGAAATCCTGACAGCGGCATAACAGAACTTGTGCAGGAGAGAACCTTTAAAAGTACACAGGGCTTTAAAATATAATTTATCACAAATTACTGGTTCTAATATGAGATGACAAAGTCAGGAAAAAACTTTTTGAATGGCATGAGTGGATAGCGAAGGGTCAAGGACCGCAATTCAGTACAGTGGTACCTCAGGTTAAGTACTTAATTCGTTCCGGAGGTCCGTTCTTAACCTGAAACTGTTCTTAACCTGAAGCACCACTTTAGCTAATGGCGCCTCCCGCTGCCACCGCGCCGCTGGAGCACGATTTCTGTTCTCATCCTGAAGCAAAGTTCTTAACCTGAAACACTATTTCTGGGTTAGCAGAGTCTGTAACCTGAAGCTTATGTAACCTGAAGCATATGTAACCTGAGGTACCATTGTAATACTAAATTGTATCACCAGACTTTCCTAAAGCACTATACAAAACATATTTTTTTAGCCTTAGGCAGCCTATATTCATTTCAGTAGTCACTGACAATATCAGTAACTGAAGGATGAAATACAATCCAAGAATTGACTGAATTCCTAGCTGGTCTTTTTAAAGACACATTATTACAAACGAAGAACTGAACACCTAAATTCAGCACACCAAATACAGTTCTATTGACACAGACAGATCTTCCAGATGGTATCACTGTTCACCAAGTAGCAAAGTTATAGTTGACAGGAATGAATAATAGAGAACTTTTGCATCAGTTCAGTAGTAGTGAGAATGATTACTACCAGGAAATTCAAAATAGTGACAGGCATAACATCCTAATGGGGGTTGGAGAGAAGCAAAGAGGTGATTCTTACACCCGTCCGCGATATTCCTCTTTAGCAATAGAGCTATGGCTTCTGAGTAGGCATACCTTGGATTTCGTCAATACATACATTTTAAAAACGCCATCACGAAGTCCCAGAAAGTTGACAACAATTTACCAATTATGATAGCCACCCTAACCTCATTATAACTCAGCCTTACTTATCTCTAAAATGTGTTCAGAAGATGCTTCAAGAGAATATGTAGGCCACTTTCGATTCACAAATAAAAAACAGGAAAAGCTCGAATTCAACTCTAAATTCACATGGATACTTCGGTCAACTATTCTAAATATATGATTAGATGCTATGGGAGGGAAAGTATATATTAAAATTCTAAAGCAAGGAAGTAGTTTTATGATTTCTGCTTATTTTTTAATCTTTCGAAGACACAAGCAATAAACAAGGCAGTACACAGCACAGCTAAAAACGATTCCCAAAGCTGTAAATGGCTTGAGCACTGCACCATTGCTAAACTGCCCTCCTCTCTGTCTCCCATTACAATCCCTAGTATAGGCAGCACCTTAAGCTTACTATTGATTATTCAGCTTACCAACGATGCACAAAGTCAACACTTCAAGAGCATACAGTGGTGTGTGCAATGTCTGCCTCTCAGCTATGAAATCCTTTTCCACTGGAGAATTGCCCAAACCTTTGTCTTACTAAAAGAAAATATATTTATTCACATACTAACATGTCACCTGGACCCTTAACTCTTGTTAATCTTAACTATGGTTTGCTTAAAAAAATTCCAAGTTCATTAACTGTGGTCTAAAAAAAAATAATGATTTGTTGAAGCAAGCTAAGACTAACCATGTTTTGTCCAGATTTGAATATTGTGACATGGTGTAAGTAATTTAAAATTCAAATGAAAGTTTCACAGCTCCTCCTTATAATCCTGTAGGGTAGGGGGAGCCAAGGCTTCTGCAGGAAATCCAAATTAGGCCAGTATGACCTGTTCAGATGGGCCAGGGAACAAATGCAACAAATGAATCAATGAATAAGTAAATTAGTAGCCAGACTGCATTTTTTAAAAATCACATGTATCAAAAGCTGCTTCCTCCTGTTGGCTCTACATCATCCAATACCCAAGCTGACTATTCCAATGACACACAGATAAATCACAGCTTTTGAAACCATGTGGCGGACAATTATATCCATCAGGAAAAAAATATAGCCAGCTTGAAACTAGAGGTTTGGCAATTTTTTTGTAGGTTTATTTGTAGAATTTTCATTGCTTTGTTGCAAAAACACTATACAGTATTTCTGAAAAATAATAATAATGAAAGGAACAGCATGAGCTTAAAGAAGGATGTAAAAATCTTTTAATGGTAAAATTATTTAATGGTAAAAATGGGCTTGGATAGCATTTCTCAGGTGCCACTATATTTTTGTACAGCAGATGGGGCTGTATAGCAAGAGACCTGAGCCACGTCAAATGCCAGTTTTCTGCTTTTCCGAAACATAAGAAACTCTATCCATAACACATCCCCAAAACTTTTTTTAAAAAATAAATGTAGCATTATGTGAAAAAGGTGAAGAAACAAACTGATTATTTCTGACACAGACAAGTGTGACAATAGTTAAATATATACAGCATGCCTAGATGGAATATGCATACGAGCACTTCTTTTGTTATAGAGAACTACCATGACCTTTTACAGCAGCAGTGGGGATCCTTTTACAGCCCGAGACCCACATTCCAAGGGCCACATTCCAGTGGTGAGAAGGGCCAGAAGTGGATGGAACAATAAATGCAAGTTTCTCCTTTGGACAGTAGGCTAGCTTCTACACACACACACACACACACACACACCTTTCTCAATCTTCATCTCAGCAAGCAAGAGTCATCATCTGAGCTCAAGGACACATCACTGCCAGGCAAAAAATAATGAAGGACGAAGTGAAACAGGTCAAGTGAGAAGTGTAGCCTGAGGAGAGTCCCAAGGGACAGAAAGAGAGACCTGGAAGACTGCCTGAGGCTCCCTACCCATTTAATAATTTTGTAAAAAACGAGTTCAGTGCAAAGTGGTTGATTGAAATGAATACTTGAAAGGATTAAAACTCCTGCAATCCATTCATGTGAAGGTACACCACTGAGATTCATCTCTGATTAAGATATTGGGACAAGGCTCCGCTCCAGATGCTACTTCTGCACTGCAATGGGAGCTACACTGACACCAAATATTTTAGGTACCAGACCAAGCCTTTACAGTACAGTGGTACCTCGGGTTAAGTACTTAATTCATTCCGGAGGTCCATACTTAACCTGAAACTGTTCTTAACCTGAAGCACCACTTTAGCTAATGGCGCCTCCTGCTGCTGCCGGAGCCCGATTTCTGTTCTCATCCTGAAGCAAAGTTCTAAACCTGAGGTACTATTTCTGGGTTAGAGGAGTCTGTAACCTGAAGCATATGTAACCCGAGGTACCACTGTAGTACCTCGGGTTAAGAAATTAATTCGTTCGGGAGGTCTATTCTTAACCTGAAACTGTTCTTAACCTGAGGTACCACTTTAGATAATGGGGCCTCCCACTGCCGCCACCCCACAATTTCTGTTCTCATCCTGAAGTAAAGTTCTTAACCCGAGATACTACTTCCAGATTAGTCTGTAACCTGAAGCGAGGTACCACTGTATTATTCTATCACTCTTAATGCTTCTGCTGATTTTCTGTGTTTTTAGTCTACAATTATTAGTGGTGCTTTTACTGAAGCTGTTTATGTCTTAAAATTGTTGACCCAGAGAATGGCCTGGGGCCACCTGAGAATGCAAAGTCACTGAAACAAAGCTAGTGTGAAACTGATCACAAAGCTTGGATGGGAGGTTAATGCAAGTGGGACAATCCTAAGGTTTTAGTTTTTAATGTTCTGAACCACCTTGTTCCGAATGGAAGTACAGAAGTTTTCTAAATGGAAAGGCAAATGATAAACAAATAATGCCTTCATTATAGCATAATGCTGAAACATGGATTAGTGTTACATAAACACATCACATCTCTCCCTGGGCTCACATGCTCCAAACTCCCTTTCCCTCATCATTTGAGGTGAGTACCTGTAGGAGGAGTTCAGAAGCTTTTGCTAACTGTGCTGTGCTGTGGTTAGTACCAACTACGGTTAGTTTAATGCAGGTGATACCCAGCCCTATTTCTCCATACCATGTGAACTAGATGAAGCCGTGCTGAACTGGTGCCTGGATGACAGCCAATGAACTGAAGCTGAATCCTGAGAACATAGAAATACTGTTGGTTGGTGGTACTCATGCCTGGGAGGTGGTTCAACAGTCTGCTCTAGATGCTGTCCTTGACACTTAGGGTACTCCTAGACCCAGCATTGTCAACGTGAGTCCTGACATCAGTAGCAAGGGTTGCCTATCTCGGCTGTGGCTGATTCATCGGTTATGTCTGTTCCTGGACAGCGATAACATTGCTGCTGTGATCCATGCCCTCACCTCATGTCCAGACTACTGCAATAAACTCTAGATAGGGTTACATTTCAAGATGGTCCAGAAACATCAGTTGGTGCTGAGCATGGCTACCATGTATACCTGTGCAGACATATAACATTAGTTCTGTAGGACATATAGCACTGGCATATATATATCCAAGTTGGATCCAAGTTGATGGAACAAGGTTTGGCTTGTTGTGGGAAGACATGGAATACAGACTTCTTTGTAGTGGCACCTGACTCCAAATTCCCTTCTTCTAGAGGTGCAAATTGCTCCTATGCTATTAGGCTTCCACATCAGGTTACAGAACACTTGTTCACCCCAACCTACGAGGAATTTACTGTTCCAAGTTTAGTGCAGCTGCTGTTGCATTTATAGCACGAAATTGTTTTGTATCTTTAGAAACCACTTAGGTTGCTGTTTTAGTGTTTGTTTCTAGGACTCTATAATCTAAGTTTCATTGTTATGATAATGGAAGCATCTTTAAAGCTTTCTTACTGGAAGCTGTATGCCGGCTCCCTCGGCCAATAAAGCGAGATGAGTGCCGCAACCCCAGAGTCAACTGAGACTGGACCTAACGGTCAAGGGTCCCTTTACCTTTACATATGTACTTCTCCACATAGAATATAGCTAAACGGTGGAATTTGCTCCTGCAGGATGGCCACCAGCTTTGATACTTTTAAAATAGGATTAGAAAAATTCATGCAGGACAAACGCTGTCAATGGCTACTAGAGGCAATACGCTTCTGAATACTAGTTCTAGGAAACCACAGGAGGGGAGGATGCTGTTATGTTCCAGTCCTTCTTTCACACATCTCATGGGCATCTGTTGGCCACCATGAGAATAGGATGCTGGACTAGATAGGCCATCACCTGATCCAGCAGAGATGTTTTGGTGTTTTACTGTATGAAAAATACAGTAATGAGCCAAAATGACCTGCACAAAGTGTCAACAGAAATCATTTAAGATGTTAGAAGATGAAACAGCTCTTTTTTCCCCAGAAGGCACATAACATTTCACACAGGACACAATCCAGCCAATGCTTTCCATCAGTGTAAACAGTTATGTTTGCACAACAAAATTTCTCTCTGTCTCTCCTCCCCTTCTACACCCTCCCCCCAACCTGCTCTGAAGATTGTAGGAACCTCCAAACATGAGGTTAAGGAGAAGTTCCATAAACTGAGTGTCAATCGTTGTGCTTATGGAATGAGTTAGTTGCGTGCTGCTCATTATTTCTTCACAAACCTCCCAACTGAGACAAAAAATATGCAGAGCTCCAATAGTGCTGATTGCTGTCCAAAAAGAACAAGGACACTCTAGATCTGAAAGACTGAATAGTTATACTGTAATTGTTACTGGGAGAGAGCTTCCAGATGAGTAGTTTGCAGCAAAAATAATTCTATGGTCCCTTAAAGATTATTTCATTTATAAGCATGAGCTTTCATGGACTCTGTTCACTTTGTCAGATTGCATGACATGAAACAATTGTATGGTGAGATTTGAATGGCAGTGAGATGCAAAATAATAATAATAATAATAATAATAATAATAATAATAATAATAATCACAGTTGGTGACAATTAGAGCTTAAATATATGTTCAATAGGTATAATTTGAACCTTTTACATTAGCAGATTGGTGATAATTGCTGTGATTCTTGTATTAACATCTGAAGTGAAGCAGGGACCCATTCACAAGAAACACAAATGGATACCCTGGCATTGGAAAGTTAATTAACACATTAAACTTCTTGATGATTATTACATTGTTGTCTAGTTATAGATAATGCATAATTCAAAAATATGTTTTCAAAGTCCAGTTTACATTGTGCCTTCAGCCTTACTGTATCTAGTTACCATATTTTTCTGTGTATAAGACAACCCCCAATGTTAACCTTAAAAATTTTTTTTTGGGGGGGGAATATAGTCTTATACATGGGAAAATACAGTATATGCTCTCATGAAAATCAGTGTCTTAAAATGGTGGGTCACAGATGACCTCATGGGCACTCTCCTCCATTGGAGGTTTTTAAGCAGAGGTTGGATGGTCATCTGCCAGGGATGCTTTTGTTGTGATTCCTGCATTGTAGGAGGTTGGATTCGATTACTCTTGGGGTACCTCACAACTCTACAATTCTATGAGTAGACAGTTTTTTATATAAGATGGGAAGGTGTGTGCCTGCTGTTCCAGGGGGTGGGAAATCATGATGCCACTGGTTCTATGATTGTGGGGGTCTTGAAAACCCCTGCCCTGAGCCTACATGAAAGAAAGGACTGAAGTTTCAAGTCATCAAGTCAAAGAACGGCTGCAGTAAATTCCTTCTAATGACAGCAAAAAGATGCAGCTGCAGTAATTAACCATAATCTGATATAATTACAACTAGCTTATCAACAGGACAATAAAAAAAGATGGAAAACTGGGATAAATGTAAATGGTATACTGATTTCTTAAGTATCGTAGTGAACCCCTACTGAAATGTACACGCTTATGTTAAGGAATGGGGATTGGCTGCGATATAATGCAATCCCATGAATTGAGTTCCTTTCATAATTGCAGGCTCATGAAATAGTAAGATGAAGAAGAATGCATATGTTAATCAGAGTAGTAGAATCATCAGTCAGTCTTTTAGCTGTAATGTAGCACTTCATATGTAACCATACAAAGATACTGCATCACCTCTGACAATAATTTAAACCAGTTGAGAAGTTTTGAGGTTTCTGAATTGCAACCTATTTTTTTCATGCACATAACTCTAGACTCTGTGCATCTCTGTTTCCTACATGTAAGTAGGGTTACCATATTTCAAACAGTGAAGAGTTGTTGGGCGTTTTTTTGCAAATTTGCATTTATTTGTTTTTTTAAAAAGTTCTTTAGTTTTTGAGCTATTTTAAAGGAAAATCGCCGACATGGGTTGCCATACACTTGGATAATCCTGGACATTTTTAAAGCAATTTCTGCCTGGACACTGCTTCCGACTGCAGTATTCCGGATATGTCCAAGAAATTCCAGACATACGGCATCCCAACATGTAAGTGTTATCTCTCTGTACAATGTATGAAGACTTAAGGCCATCCAGTTTATGGAAAGTTCAAGCAAATATTGATGAGAGACTCTAGGGTCAGGCAGTGCATTAATTACCAACCTTCTCTATCTGTACTATCAGATGGTTCCCAATTAAAATTAAAAATTATGCATACTCATAAAACCAATGTTATTCCTCATTACTGCCCTAAATAGGTTTTCCCTTTAGCCTTCTAGGCGCTTGAGGGATAACTCACTACTGATAAATAGATACTACAGTTCAAGCTGTAGCACAAGCAAGTATTTTAAGCAGGAGCAGAAGGTTGGAATCCAGGGGCAGAGTAGTATAGTAGGCAAATGTAAGCTTATTAAATCAGAACCACTTGGCACCCAAAGAAGAAAATACATTCTCTGCAAAACGACATGAACCAGTTCCACAATAAGGAAGCAACTGGGAGTGGCTTATAGAATCATAGAATTGTAGTGTTGGGGAACAACCACAAATACCTTCTAGTTCAACCCCTGCAATGCAGGAATCTTATGCCCAACATGGGGCTCAAACCTATGACTCTGAGATTAAGTCTCATGCAGGCGAAATTATCTACAGGGCTTGTGAGGGAGACCTCTTAATTCCTCCCCTACCCCCCCCCATGAGGGTAAAAGTTGCAGGAGCCCCATATCTCAGGGTGAGGGAAAGAGCATACAGGAGAATATTATTGGGCCCTATCTGGTATATATGCCTGCTGACTTTGTCCATGGAGTTTTCTTGGCAGGGATACTGGAGTGGCTTGCCGGTTCCTCCTCCAGGTGGATCACATTTGGTCAAAACTCTCCACTATGACCTCTTCATCTTGGGTGCCCTGCTCAGCATAGTTCATAGCTTCTCATAGTGTTCTCAAAGCTACCAGCATGAGTTTGACCAAACTGCGGGAGGCAGTGGAAGACAGAAGTGCATGGCGTGCTCTGGTCCATGGGGTCACAAAGAGTCGGACATGACTAAACGACTAAACAACAACAACAATCTGGTATATGTTGGAGGGAGAAAGCCATACAAGTGCAGAAAGAGAAAAGTGTGGGATGAAGAAATGGCAGGAAAGAAACGTTTTGTTCAGAGAGAGAGAGAGAGAGAGAGAGAGAGAGAGAGAGAGAGAGAGAAAGAGCATGAATGATGAATGAATGAATGAATGAATGACTGGGTGGTATGTGTGGAAGAGTGGGGGTCCTGAGCTAGGAGGGGCAGAGGATGAAGTAGCATGTGCATGTGTGTGTACACGCAGAGGTGTACATATGTACACACAAATTAATTAGGATTTGGAAGGGTGTTGAGAGAAAGAGCCTTTGGGTTTGTTTCTGCCCCCACCCACTCACGACAGATTACACTTGATGGAATGTGGTTCTCAGCAGAGAGAGAAAAAGTTTCCCACCACTGAACTAGAGAGGGTTTCTATTCCTCAGGCTAATAAAGGCTGAGTAACTTAAGAATTAGCGTTTCCTTTGGGAACTTCAGGAAGGATTTCTAGTCAGCAACTTCCTGAGGGACTGAGCAATCTTGCCTTCCCCCCTCCCCCCAGTTTGCATTACAGCCTGCCAAAATGGAGCTTTGCTGTTTTATAAAAATGGAGTTTGTCAAATAATAATCTGCAAAGAAAATGCATCCAATGACAATAGGGGAAAGCACCTAAGGATTTTCTCCCCCTTTTATTTAAACAGGCAAACTTCAACCTGAAGACATTCTTAACATTCAGAACACAGTGCTTCTTTCTTTCTTTCTTTCTTTCTTTCTTTTAGATAGAAAACTAACTGCATACCAGCTTTTCACAAGCTGTGTACTTGCAGTGATACTCTCCTATCAAGCCTTTCAAATTAGGTTTTATCTGAAGATGCTAGGCAGCCTCTAGCAGATCCCTGTGGTTCTGAAAAATGCTGCTGACATTTGGCTTTCTGAGATTGGATTAGAGAGAGATTTAATTGTATGCCTAATTAAATTGAATTCTTTGATAGCATCCAATGCTTTATTCACCATGACAAAACAATGTTACTATTGATTATATAATGTCTCACTTTCTCAGGCTATATGAAAACAATTATTGTCAATGCTCATCCACACTTACATCTTAATTTTAATATAAAAATTAGTGTGGAAAAAATTGCTTTAAAAGACAATGGTACACATAAATATTTTCTCTCTGTGCACAAAGCTGTCAAAGAGAATGCAAATTTCTCTTTGTTTTAATAAATGCCCCCCCCATCTTGTTGTAGCTCAAAATACAAAACTGGGTAATAAACTTTTAACCAATATAAACACAACTAAAAATTATTTATTTTTTAAACTAGCTCTTTTAAGAGACACCTGAATCCCAAAACCTACAAGAACTAAATGCAAGAGGAGTAAACCGCAATATGTTCTCTCCCTAATCCTCGAAGGCCAGATTAAACAAATATACTTCATAGGGTTTTCTTGGGAAAAGATGTGCAAGTGTGCATATCCCCAGGGAGTGAGCTCTGAAACATTATGGGGAAAGGTTACATCCTGTTACTGTTCTGATTACATTCAGAAATGCTACTTTACAATTAGGGCTTTCTAGAGGCTGTTTCTGCCAGTTCTCATACGGTCCTGAGCTTTACTGGGACCCTGGATTTGCTGCAGAAAATATGTGGAAGCTGGTGCAGCTTTTAATAACGCAGGCTATGTTTCTAGAAGTGCTAAGAATGTAAGAGCCAAACTGCATCAGATCAAAGGTCGTCCAGCATTTAGTTTCCACACTGCAAAACTTCTCTGTGAGAAGTAACCAGTGTTCTGTCAACAGCACACATGCAAATCACGAACGTTTAGCTATATAAAGCACACAAACAAGCAGATTTTAGTTAATGGGTTCAAATAGGCCACAATTTTTTTGGTTACAGATGTGAGCAGTCTGGGTTAGGTACTGGGTGAGGCCCGACTATATCCCGACTCTTGCCCGTCTTCTTCTGGGAGTCCAGATAAGGGTAAACCATCAATATGGGGAGCCCTATGATTTACATCAGGGATGTCCAACAGGACTAGTCAATCCCAGGGAAGTTCAGGTCAATTGCTGTCTTAAAAGCAATATTTTCTCCCTATTGGAGTCCCCATTGGAGTAGTGGTATGGCCCTAGCCCATGTCAAGGCATTGGACAGAATCCACACCCCCACTTTAACAGGATACCCACTTTAAACAGGATACCCTTAATGGGGAGGGGCAGGCGGAGGCTACAACCTCCCCTCCATCCAAACAAAGGCTTACCCAATGCCTAACCTCACAAAGTTGTCACGATTGCTACGAGGTAGGTGAAAACCAAATGGCGAAGTCAATTTGCTAAGTGGAAAAATTCCTGTGCAGTCCCAACAATATGGTGATTGACATAAGTCCATGGCAAGGTTGCAATGCATCAAAGCAGAAAAAGAGGGTGAGGAGAGTGGGAGATGTGGCGAAGGGTGCGAGAGGACAGCCTCCCTGTAGCACTGGAGTTTAAATTCCCTGCAGACACAACTCCATCAGTGCTGATTGGACAGTGAGGCCCGCCCCTTGAGTAGGGCACCACCCAACACCGTCTTCGCGGGGAAGGCATCTGTCTCTGACCCTCAGCCGGGTTACCATGGAGGCCGGCTGGAATGCCACCTACCGAATAAGATAAGCAGACTTCTCGATAAAAACAGGCTTCTCAGTTCATTAATTCAAAAGCTCTTAAAATGCCACTCCTACTCTGAAAGTGAAGCAGAAATGCCCATCAAAATGGGAGGCAGGATTGACACATGCACATACACACACAACCTGCATACTTTATGCCCCTATGTGGTCTTCTGAATACACGGAGAGGGCTTTTGTAGTGTAGGCAAATCCAATACATGGACAGAAGAATCCAACACACTAACAGAAGAAATCTGTAGAGAAGGAGTGGATTTGTGCTGCTTCAGAAACTGCATACTGGCTAAATATTGATTTAATATTTGATACTCTATCTTTTGAAACATGACAACCCTGTGCATTCTGCAGAATTCTCTCTTCTACTTAGCAATTCCACTTTTTCATTCCTGCACCTACCGGTACTTCCTCTAAAACAGAGCCCATTAGGATGGTAATTTGGTATTGAGTTTTAAGAAGTCCACTGTGATTCCTATAGTACATCCTTCCCCAAACTGATGCCTTCTAGATGTTTTGGACTACAACTTCCATCAGCACCAGCCAGCACAGCTGTGCTTATGGGACTTGTAGTCCTAGACATCTGGAGAACACCATGTTGTGGAAGATTGCTATAGTACAAGCGCAGGCCACTTAACTCACCTGCTGGTCTACATGATTGACAAGAATCAACACAAACTCCACAGTCCACAAAGATGGCTTCTGACAAAGTTTAGAGTTCTTGAAGAGGCAAATGGCACCTGCTATTACTTGAACACGTTTCCTTTCTAACCAGCTATACTTTGAAATGGTAAAAGAAGAGTGCAGGAATCCGCCTTCTGTATGTTCACTAGTGTGGTGTTATTGGTCTTGAAAATTAAGTGTTCCCAAATATATCTCTTGATACAAGTTTAAAGAGCAATTCATTGTTGGTTTCTTATTTCCAGATAAAATAGCAAGTATATGAAGGCCTACTACGAGCCACTCAAGATGACTTTAATTCCTCTTTCCAGGAGCCTTGTTTTATAACCCAACTCATTACATAGATGTCAGGCCCACTGCTGATTGATTTTTAAATTGGCATGGTTCAAGTGACTAGCGCTGAAGTGATTTATTCTCTGAGAGTAACAAACTGAGGCCCTAGCAAAAATGCTCCTCAGCCATATTCTGTTTAAACAAGTGTACCAACACACGAAAAAAAAGCTGAGAGTTTCATTTGTTATCTATCCAACATTTGAAGGTCAGTTACGGATACACTAGGAGTAGAATACTGATGGCAAAAATCAAACCTTAAAACAAAATGACACTGCACTCAGAGCAGCAAAGTTTTAAAGCACACACTTCTGAAAGAAAGGTAATGGTTTTTAAGGTATTCAGTAGATTCTTTTCAATTGCCCCAGCCATATCCTTCTAAGAAAGTTTATACCCATCTCCACTTCACAGGAAGACCAGTTGCATCAAAGTAATGGTAGAGGGCTCCTGGTTGCTTTGACTGGCCAATTTTTCTACAGTTCAACCTATTCACCATCTGCTGTCAGTTACTACAGCCAGTGGCGCAACGTGGGTTGTCAGCACCCGGGGCAAGGCAAGTAATTTGCGCCCCCTAACCCGTGGATTTGCGCCCCTAACCCATGGATTTGCGCCCCCTAACCCTAACCCCCAGATGTTGCGGCCGGTGCGGCCGGCCCCCCCTGCACCCCCCATGCTACGCCACTGACTACAGCAAATGGTTGGCTTCATTACTCTGTGGTGGCCTGCCAACGGAAATGGTTTGTTACCACAGGGCTGAAAAAGGAAGATAAGATAAATTGCCTTTCTGAAGGTACACAGAATAGTTTCTACACACTTGGGTGGGCAGATCACCTGTTTCAGCCTACTTAAAACAATTATGTTTAAGAGGAATGCTGCAACATCCATTAGAATAGCTTAACCTCATAAATAAGTTACACAACATTACGAGAAGATGACTCCTCTTCCCAGGGGGCGCAGCATTGCTGGTGGGAATCCTGGACCTCACAGGGACCCGGGAGTGGAAGGAGGAATGCTGCCCACGTCATTAGGGCTCCTGGCTGCATCACGCCCCCCCAGCTGACCAATCAGGTTAGCCAGGGGGCGTGGTCACTTGCCGTATAAACCGCAGCATGGCCAAGGGGCAGCCTCCACTCGCCTTCTTGCCCAGAGCCTCGCCAAGCAAAATGTGGCCCAGTAAAAAAATATCACCAGCCTGTTGGGAGATGGTAAAGAAGAGAGTGCCATCCTTCCAGCAACCACCTGCTGCATTTCTGTGCAGGGCATGAAATAGGGTGATTCCTTCCTCTGGCAGGCTGCTTAGTTTCTAAGTTGGGCACAGAAGAGGAACAGAGTATCACATGCTTCCTTCACCAACTCACTCACTTGCCTTAATAGAATTCCTTATCACTTGTGGCTAATTGGCTACTGCTAAGGGACAGGCCCATGGGCTAATTTCAGTTTCATAGGTGAATCAACGCCCTCTGATCCGGAAGCCTCCCTGACACAAACACAAAAACTGCATCAGACAAGCACACACTAGATAACATTTATAGATAACATCCCAAGTGTCTTCATAGACAATTACCATTGCCCCATCTCAGTTCCCAGTTACAGGATTTTTTTGATGATCTTCACGCAGGGGTCAGAAAACTTTTTCAGCAGGGGGCCGGTCCACTGTCCCTCAAACCTTGTGGGGGGCCGGACTATGTTTTGGAGAGAAAAAATGAATGAATTCCTATGCCCCACAAATAACCCAGAGATGCATTTTAAATAAAAGCACACATTCTACTCATGTAAAAACACCAGGCAGGCCCCACAAATAACCCAGAGATGCATTTTAAATAAAAGGACACACTCTACTCATGTAAAAACACTCTGATTCCCAGACCGCCTGCAGGCCGACTTTAGAAGGTGATTGGACTGGATCTGGCCCCCGGGCCTTGGTTTGCCTACCCATGATCTTCAGCAAGTTTGGGAATTTCATCATGATGAAATAATAAATCACGGAACTTGCACTGAGCAGCAGCAATAAATAGAACGGAAACATCTCCAGGTTCAACTCCTAAATATCCCAAGAGGGTGTTGTGTGTGTATGTGTGTGAAACAAACATGCATACAGTGGTACCTCGGTTTAAGAACAGCCCTGTTTACGAACTATTCAGTATACGAACTCCGCAAAACCGGAAGTAGTGTTCCGGTTAGTGAACTTTACCTCGGTCTACAAATGGAAGCCAAACAGTGGAAGGGCACCGGTGGTGGTAGGCCTCATTAGAAAAAGTGCACCTCAGTTTAAGAACGGCTTTGGTTTAAGAACAGACTTCTGGAAGGATTAAGTTCATAAACCGAGGTACCACTGTATATTTCATTTACAGGGGCATTGTTAAAATATACTAAAAATATACTAATATATATTAAAAGTTAATGTATCAATTCATTTTTTAAAGAAAGAATTTATCCTGAGACCTCCATTTCAATAGAATGGAATTAGATAGTACCGTGGTTTAGTTGCCATTCTCCTGGTGTTATTTAGATTTAATAAATTGCCTTCCCATTTAATCCTCAATGACCGTTTCTTTTTTAATCTATGTAGGTATGGATCATCTTTTTTAATATTCAGAGCAAGAAATCACTGAAGTACAATTAAAGCCAGAAGGGATAAATAAATAATTAACTAAACAAAATAAATGATGCTTAATCATGACGATTCAACACGTTAAATAAACTTGTTAAATTCATAAGGACAAATCTACCATCTAACAGCATGCAACGTGTAATTCTTTTTTCCGGTGCTTAGCAATTGCTGCATTATTAGACAATAAAAAGGGTTTCTAAAGACAGCAGTTGGTTAAATTTGGAATAATGGCTCCTGGAACATATTCATTTAATGTACCCCTCTCGAGATTCAAGTCTACACGCTGTTGTGGATATGGCAATATGTCTAGTAATATCAATAGTCTTGGAGGCAGTTTAATTTAATGTCCATGCCCATCACTTGGGAACAACCCATGTGAAGTTCAGGTTCATCAAAGAGTCAAACTGACCTATGCTTCAGTGCTCTTTGTAACAACCCATTCTGTGCATTGCGGGACACCAGGATGAAGGACCAGGCATTGTGGGACACCAGGATGAAGAATCCATTGGTTCCTTCTGACCCAGTTATAAAATGCTTGGGCAACTGATCTTGTTTATGAGGTCTATTGGCCTTGGTGTAGATGCATCTACCCTCGATGTCCACTTCCCAGACACTGCCTAAAGGTTCATTTCCCAGTATCCCAGTTTACAGCTGCCTGCTCTGCCTACATCAGGAATTAGGGTACATGTGACCCTCGGACATTGTTGGGCTCCAACAGTCTCCTGCCAGGTGGCCAATGCTTCATGTTTGGTGAGAAAGAAGTATAGGGCCACAGAAGAAGAGGAGCTGTGTACAATTCTGGGTGTGGTGGGATACAACAGAGAAAGTGCAAAGGAAATAATGAGCTTGTCTTTGGCCAAATGTGCTAGTGGTGCAGTATACTTTTATCATTTTTATTAAAGCGTTCTGGTGATTGCCACTATCCATTCTGACCATTTAAATACAGTAATGACTCTCCTAAAGTGGAGACAGTGTTTACATGAGATCTGAATGCACAGAAAGGAAACAAATAGGAGAGCAGGCTTACTTAAGTTCAAGCCTAGCTGAAATAAACAATGACCTCAAAAGGGTCAAAGACAAGCTAGCCTGGGAATGTTTTCAGGGTTTTTTATGATAGAGAAAAGCTGGATGAACTCTCATGCTCTGCTTATAAAAACAAAAATGTAATTTGGTTGTTGGATAAACCACAGAGCAGCATTTTCACAGTGTTCCCTGTAAGTGGCTGTACATGAGCAGTCAAGGCTTGGTACTCTTCCCCTGCACTGCTCACTCTTTTCCCCATTCAAAGTGAACTTCTCTCATCACAGCTGTCTTGTCACGCGAGTAGAAGCACATCCTATAATCAGATCAGAAGCTAGTTCCACTGAATTCAATGGGCTGACTCCCATGTAAATAGGTATAGGACTGCAGTCTTATACAAATATTCAATCAATACAATTTAAACAAAACATTACAATGCTGTTGCTTGCACAATCCAGTTTTGATAATGAAGTTTGAGGAATTACTCAGATCATTAAGCGTTTTAATGAGCTGTGTTTTTAGCAAGACAACTATATGGGACAGCATAGAGAACATCTAATACAGGGGTCAGCAACCTTTTTCAGCTGTGGGCTGGTCCACTGTCCCTCTCAGACCATGTGGTGGGCCGGACTATATATTTTTTTTTTTGGGGGGGATGAACGAATTCCTATGCCCCACAAATAACCCAGAGATGCATTTTAAATAAAAGGACACATTCTACTCATGTAAAAACATGCTGATTTCCGGACCGTCCGCGGGCCGGATTGAGAAAGCAATTGGGTCACATCCGGCCCCTGGGCCTTAGGTTGCCTACCCCTGATCTAATAGCATGGTTTAGATATCTTTTAAACATCATTTTATGTTATAGAAGAGTATTTTATATTTTTATATAATCTTCACTTTAAAACTTTTGGCTTTATAATGAATTTGTCCTATACTTACATAATCGGTTTCTCATAGGATATATAAATAATTAAGTTTTTCTACTATTAGATATATAAAATCCCAGCGTCCAGAAACAACATCTGCTAAAAGTATTTTTAGTGCCATTAAGCACATGAATGTAGTCAATTATTGTGGATTTGCCTTCAGAAATGGTGTACACAAGAGTGTATAAAATGGAAATGTTATTTCTAGCAACTACACGATGCCTTTCAGACAACAACATGTCTTTCAGACAACCTATGTCCTTATTCCACTACTCCTGTGACCCATTTTACAAGCATATTTATATCTTAGTGTCCTGTGAAGGTGATTTGTGATTCCTAACATACTGGGGCCCAAAAGCTCTAGCTTTTGAACAGATGCACAGGAGGACCATTAGCATCATATAATAGATTTAAGATCCATAAGTTTGATGCACCTTTTCAATATGACAGACTCAAAGGTCTGAAATTTTGCCATGGGAAAACCTTAGTCATTTCATTTCATTTGAAATACCCAGATTACTAAAGATACTCACATGCAAAAATGTTTGCATGACCTAACCATAAGTGATCACCCAGGCTTAGTAAAGACTTGCTAATCTTAGTAAATCTCCTTTTATGCTTTATTTTGATATGGAATTTAAGATATTATTATTATTATTATTATTATTATTATTATTATTATTAATAATACCCCACCCAGCTGGCTGAGTTTCCCCAACCACTCTGGGCGGCTCCCAATCGAGTGTTAAAAACAATACAGCATTAAATATTAAAAACTTCCCTAAACAGGGCTGCCTTCAGATGTCTTTTAAAAATAGGATAGCTGTTTATTTCCTCGACATCTGATGGGAGGGTGTTCCACAGGGCGGGCGCCACTACTGAGAAGGCTCTCTGTCTGGTTCCCTGTAACCTCACTTCACGTGATGAGGGAACCGCCAGAAGGCCCTCACAGCTGGACCTCAGTGTCCGGGCTGAACGATGGGAGTGGAGACGCTCCTTCAGGTATACAGGACCAAGGCCTAGCTATATTAGTCAAAATATAGCTCTTATATAATTCTGTACAGAAACACAGTAACATGAGAAACTGGAAACCTCTAATATGTAGCAAGCAACACATCAGGATACCCTGGGAATGCAGAGTTATCTGTTTTCAAACACTTGTAAGCTACAAGGAACAAGGGGGATAATCAGAGGTCCCTTTAGCATTCATCTGCCTGAAACTTAAGACATATGCAAGTAAAAGATGGCATGTAGCTGCTGGCAACAAAAACGCAAAGGCTTAGCATGTGACGCCCCAATAAACCACACAATACTCCAATTATATTAATGTAAGATAGGGATGAATTTGGGCAAGAGGTTGCCCAGGATGCTCAAGTGATTTGTCTCATGGGAACCAATTGCTAGAACAATGTTTCTTGCCACAGGACCACTAAAAACCCCAACCTTATACAATTAAAAACCTGTTGCTTATTTCAGTTGCCTGCTTGCTACTCTGTATATACCCAAACATTGGCTAAAGCTGGGTGTGAAGTAACTGCAGGGAAATCAACCCTGGGTGGATACCTGTGGATACACACACCATACTATATCGTTAATCCGTGTTCTGTCTAAGAGAGAATGAGGTCACATAATCACCTAGAAAAATGCCAGTGACACAGAAAAGTCTAGATAGCTTCCAATGGGAAATTACTGTGCTTTTGACAATAAAAGGGGAAGAGCTGATTATCTATCTCTCTATCTCTATCTCTATCTCTATCTCTATCTCTATCTCTATCTCTATCTCTATCTCTATCTCTATCTCTATCTCTATCTCTATCTCTATCTCTATCTCTATCTCTATGAGGTAGTCCTTTGTGGCTGTTTTGTTGTTATTGAGGCTATTCTTGGCTATCCAACAGGAAGAAGAAGCCTCAGAGCTACAGCAGAAGCACACACACAATCTATCACACAGAGAGAAATGTTTTAAGACTTTGTAACAAAAGTTGGGCCCTGCCCTTTCCATTGTTAAGGTATGAAAGGAACTGTGTAGATGTGCTGTATTTGTAGAAGCACCTGCAGCAGCACTTTTATGCAGAAGATACAATTACATAGTACGCTCAACATTGCATGCCTATGCCAAAAACTGACCTCAGAAGTGTTTGTTTCCTGTAACAGAGTGTTGCCTAACAGGTACCTATTATATGACTAAGGCTGCATACATACTGTATTACTGTTTACACTGGCATCAATGGGGCCCCACAACTTGGTGCTTGAAGCTGTGCGCGCATTACGCGAGCCACAATCCATATCTATCCTCTAGTTTCTTGAGCAATACTGCTGTTTGATGTGTTTCCCACCAAACCAGCTTCCATCCGATTTGAAAACGTAAGCCATGCTCATTAAGCCGAGGTGAGTACATTTGAGAAAGCCCTTGCACATGTGTAGATAACAGCACACGTATGGATGAAAAGCTTCAAGTACAGGAATTTGGTGCATGTATTGGGGGCGGGGGGGGGGGTTGCTGAATGGGGAAACCAAACAGGTAATATGCATCAAGTGAAGACATCCCCACTCCCTCTCTGGCATGCAAATGTGACTTGAAAATCCGAGGAAGGAGGGAGAACCACACTGCAGTCTAGGCTGCTAATGTGTACAGTTTTGCCCAAGGCCTTAGTAAAGAAGAATGTACATAAGAGCTCCGTTTCATTGGGACACACAATAAACATCTGGAAATAGCATTTATTGTTCCAAACAGTAACCCTTTTTATTTATTTATATGATCATTTAGCTTGTTAGTTCTTTAACTATAATAACAGCATGTATAGTTATGCTTCCTGGTCTGCCTTCTCCTGCTACAGGAGTTTTTCCAAGGAGAACGTGTACTATTTCAGCAACTTAAAAATCAAACCCACCTACGTTTTAACAGCATATATAGTTTTAACTCCACATCTTTCAATAAATGTTAATCTGGGATAATCAAAGCTCTTTAATACAGCGATGCCTTTCCGTTTCCTGTCAATTTGTGAAGCCACGAATACCTGGTAAAAGCTATTTATGCACAGGTCAATGAAATGCTCATGGTCTCCTGTAGTTTTGAACACTGTCACTCACTAACAGTTGCTGAGCTCTGCTAAAGGTAAAATGGAGACTGACATTCAGCAAGGGCACAGTGCGTGCTAGGAAACTCAGCCTTTTTCCTGCTCTCTCCTCCCATAGGACACAAATTGTATGAAAACATGACCCCTTGTCTCCTCAGAATCTCCCCTCCCCTCCCAGGGTACTTTGGTATGAGATACACACTTGTATTTTCTGACTCCCTGCAAAAAGGCCGCACTGTGAAACAAAGCTCAGTCAGGAAACATAAAGGAGTTAGAATGTGCTTCTTGGGGAGAACATAACGTTTCCTTTCTTTATGCAATTAAATACATTACAAACAGGCTGATGAAAGAACAGAAAACCCAATAAAAGCATGAAAACTATCTCACACTTTCTGCTGTCGGGAGAGTGAAATATATTTAGTGCTGATGCTAGGAAAAATCATTTAATCAAGCACACAGGCCAGACCTTCAGCTGTGCTCTCTAGGGACTATATCAAGTTATGCAGGCACTCTCTGAAAGAGAATTAAACATTAATATTACTCATCACTTCAATTTAAGCAAAATACTGCCTCATAAAGGAAGACAAAGTTTAAAACTACACAAATAAATATTCCAATTGTAGTAAGAAACCGGACTGAAAATGTTATAGTTTGTATATAAACTTTGCAAATAGGATGAGGGACGTACACACACTGCAGTAATCTAAGGTTCATGATTTTTATGTATCTGAACACTTCAGATACTAAAATCATTCAAATCTTGGGTGTGCCGTCATAAAGATAGATTTTTAGTGACTCTGACATTCTCACTTAGAAAGCAGAGTAAAAGCTTGAAGACAGAACGTGTGTCGGAGCTTTCCCTTGAGAAATCAGATCTCAATGCCAAGTCACTCTGATACCTACCAGTGTGTACTAGAATATTGAGAACCAATAACAAAGGGGGCAAATAAAGACTCAGGTTCATCAAAGTATCCCTAGAATGTGTGCATGAGACTAATAATAATAATAATAATAATAATTTATTATTTATACCCCGACTGTCTTTCCCCAGCCACTCTGGGCAGCTTCTAACAAAAGATAAAAAATACATTAAAACATCAGTCATTAAAAGCTTCCCTAAACAGGGCTGCCTTCAGATATCTTCTAAACATCAGATGGCTGTTTATTTCTTTGACATCTGGTGGGAGGGCGTTCCACAGGGCGGGCGCCACTACCGAGAAGACCCTCTGCCTGGTTCCCTGTAACTTGGCTTCTCACAGTGAGGGAACTGCCAGAAGGCCCTTGGCGCTGGACCTCAGTATCTGGGTTGAATAATGGAGGTGGAGACGCTCCTTCAGGTATACAGGATCAAGGCTGTTTAGGGTTTAAAGGTCAGCACCAACACTTTGAATTGTGCTCGGAAATGTAAACTTTTGTTTACATTTTGATGTTTTGATATCATGGAACCTATTGCCTTGGATCTTGAAGTTTAAGCCTTTCTTTTATCATGTGAACAAAGATAATCAGAGTCTCTAAAATGTGCTAGCTTACCCTTACCCCCAAGGGCATGCTCTATAGGGAGTTGGCTTCAGGCACCAGGCCTATTGGCAGACTAGCTCTGTGTTACAAAGATGTCTGCAAACAAGACATGAGGGCTTGCCACATCAACCTTGCTATGTGGGAATTCTTTGCAGTGCCTGGAGACAGATAGGTCATGTATTCACAGCAGTAACCTGATGAGGAATGACTGCTGGGAGGAGTGCAGGGAGAAAAAACGCCATGGTGCACCTGTAGCAGCAAGATGGGATGCCTTCATCTGCCCCACCTGCAATAAAACATGTCTCTCCCGTATTGATCTCTGTGGCCACAGCAGGCGCTGCAACCTTCCAACTGTTTGACTTCACCCCAAAAGGCGCACTTCTCCACTGACTCCTGAGACAGACAGATGCCAACAACCCTTATCCATGATATAGCTATTAGAGACATTTCAGAGGTCTGTTCAGGGGGAAATCCCATGCTCCTGACATTATTAGTATTAGTATTAGTATTAGTATTAGTATTAGTATTATTAACTATGTTTGCTTAGATGTTTATTTCACAAAGGTGAACTCAGATAAACTCAGAACCATACATTAAAAGCAAGTGAGTAAAAAACCTTACATGCTCACCAAAAATATGCATGAAACTGTAGATCCAACTCAACCAACCCCACTTAAAAATGAGCTGAAAATTAAGGTCTGGCTAAAATAAATGTTGTCTTTGTTACATTGATAGCCAATAGTATACTGAAAAAAGCATATAGCCCCAAAAAATAATATCTTATTTAATCACCCAAGGGGCTGTGTGTTTCTAAATGAATTCCAAATTATGACCCAGAAATAATTGGTAGACTGTCCTGACATTCTTTTAATGGAACCGGACAAAAGACTTCATTTTTTATTAAATTCTGCTGCCTTAGAAAGATAAGAAGCAGAATTCCCTGCAGGCATTCAGAGGAAAAAGCATAATTTGAAGTAATGTTTAAGTCTTGAACTACAAGGTAGAAGATTATCTACTTATTTTAAGTGAGAGACTTAACTTTATAAAATGAACCTTGAATAAATCTTATGAACGACATGAGGTTTAACTGCACTTCATCTTCTGGCACAAGCATTGGGGCCAATATTTCTAGGGCTGGCCTGCAGCAGGGTGCAACAGGATGAAAAGCAATCTGCTTCAGACAACACCATGAGAGCAGGATAGATGAAGGTGAACATTAGTCTCTGAACGGTGCATCAAGAGCTTTTAAAAGCATGAGCACATTTCACTTATTTTATTGGTCCAGCTCTACAAAAATCCCATATTAGGTGATGATGATATGACAGGTTACGTCATGAGAAGTTTTTTTGGTGAAGGATTCCTAAATGAAAGGTCTATCAAATTCATTGTCAACTCCAAACAAAAAAAAAAAAAAACCAAACACCCTAGACATGTTTGAATTCTTCAACATGAATTAACTGTTATCAACATCACTGAGAATGGGATATTCAAAATGCAGAAGGAAGCCTAATTACACATCTTCCATATACAGCCCTAGACTTCAGTTTTTATTCTGTAACATGCACTGTGTATTAACATGAACTGCAATACAAATAGGAAGCCTTAATAAACAAATTCACATTAACTTCAGTCTACCTAGCGCTCCCAAATTCTAAACTCACATTTCAGAAATATATCAGAAAGCATATCGTTACAGATACATTAGCATGAAATGGAGAATTAAGAGCAAATATAAAATGTTAAGATGCCCACTTCATTTTGTGGGACCTGTCAATTCTATTTCACCAGGTAACTCTATTATTTTGGCTATGATCAAATAACAATAAAAAAGGGTAAAGGGGACCCCTGACCATTAGGTCCAGTCATGACCGACTCTGGGGTTGCGGCGCTCATCTCGCTTTATTGGCCGAGGGAGCTAATGTTTGTCCGCAGTTTTTCCGGGTCATGTGGCCAGCATGACTAAGCCGCTTCTGGCGAACCAGAGCAGCGCACAGAAATGCCGTTTACCTTCTGACCGGAGCGGTACCTATTTATCTACTTGCATACTGACATGCTTTCAAACTGCTAGGTTGGCAGGAGCAGGGACCGAACAACGGAAGCTCACCCCATCGCGGGGATTCGAACCGCCGACCTTCTGATCGGCAAGTCCTAGGCTCTGTAGTTTAACCCACAGCGCCACCCACGTCCCAAATAACAATACATATCCTATAAACTAAGTAAGGTATCGTATCTTGCATAATGATAGTTTGAATGAGAAACCTGCAAAGTTCATTGTTAAAAAGTCGTGATAATCATTACATTTTACTCTGAATTTAATTTGAGAACTGAAATATTTTGATAAGTCTAAAATTCCTTATTGAACATTATCTTTTCAGATTCATTACAGAACTTTAATCTCAAATTCCATTTACATTATTTCAAGTACAAGGCAACCATTTCCAAACTTAGCAGTCTGAAAAAAGCAGCTTCCATAAAGCTAAGAGTAGAATTTAGAAGGACTAAGTTCCAAGATATATTTGTAATACCTACAGTACTGATGTATGCGTGAAGTTTGTAATATGTTGGTAATCATTGTTCAAGTATCACAGCTATACTTGCATTAATTGGCTCTATAGTTTTATGCTTTTCAGCTGCTCATGAAACACTAGGGAAAATCCAGATTTCCTTATATATAGCCATCTAGAAATGAATAATTGAATAAACAGGGAATTAGTTTCTATTTTGCAATTGTAATTATTATTATTTTTGGTTAACACTATTATTTTGAATGATCTAAACTTCATTTATATTCTTTTGAAACAAGTCTTTTGGCAGCCCTGTCCTAATTGCAGAAGAAACACCGCCTGCAAATTTGTTTGCTTGCTTGTTTTTAAACCATGCTTCTCTAAACAACTATTCTCTTAGCTATATTATTAATAAATGGAAGATATCTATCTCAGTATGGTTTGTGTTCAGCAAAACTAGAACTGCTTTCTCTATGGGGACTTTTAGATTTAAAGGCAAAATAATAATAAAGACAAAATACCTCATTAACTTGGTGTAATTATAGTTAATGTTATCACCATTTATTTTTATTATTCATATAGCGCTGTCACAGTATTAGTGATTTCACAGAGCTAAATACAATAAGCTTGCAGTTTGAAATTAGAACCATAAAGAGGCAACAATGATAGTAAACTATAACTGTAACCTTGTGTAAAGGATCAACTTTCCAGTCATGTACCTGGCAGAAATACTCCAAAACAACGCAACTAATCCAGAGGCAAGTAGTACTGTGTACACAAGTTAGTCATGTCAATTAATTTCAATCTGTTTACTCTGAGTAGGACTGGCTCTGGATACAGCCCTCTGCTTCTTCAAAGAAAGAGACAAGATACTGAACTATCTAATCTGCTCCACATCTTTTTGGGCCACAACAGGAATACCCTAAAATTTCCGCGGCCACGTTGTTACTCTACGCATCCCCACACTGAGGCATGTAGAAGAATCCACATACGATTCAATTCTGTGTTCCCCACCCCCATCATCTACAACTCAGGAAATACATCAATCACAACACTAATCTGTGCATCAGCGTACAACTACCATCTTCTCAATGTACCCCTGGACAGCGCAGCAATACACAGCACACTCCTCAGGAATAAGGGAAGAGGAATTTTGCGTGGACCCCTTCAGATAGTATAGAAATCTACTCTGGTATTGTGACTAAGTACTTCTGCTACTACACCCAAGGCTGAGGTGCTCAGCGAAGAGTATTTTTTTGTATCGTATAACCCCAGCTGCACAAAGTGTGATGCTATCTACAGCCTCGGAAACAATCCAGACATCACAATTAAAGATGTTGGAAAAGGAGGAGCTATTTTTCTCACTGACCAGTTGCATGTGTACAGAAGATCTCCAGCACCATTTTTTGCAGAAACAAATCTGCACAGATGTGTCATTGCACATATGTTTCATCTATATGTGGATATATGCACCGAGGAACTATGGGTGTTAATAATAATAAGTAAATTGTCTTTATTCATGGGAATTCTTGAAATAATAATCTTCTTGTGCCATAATTATAAGTAACCATATTACATTGTTTGATCACAATTTGAGTTCCAGGGTATTTTTAAACAATACCACTTATCTTCAGAGGCTGTCACAGCAATAATGCTCAGCTCCCATTTCTCATTAATAAATACTGAAAATATAAGTCAAATCATTTGTTTTACTTGGTAAAGCTTGCACAGAGCAAATCAGATACATAATTTTAATATAAAGCCTAATTAAGAAACAGCATACTTTCAGTCTTATCAGCAATGCAACATAAAATTATGAAGTCTGCACTAATTAATGCATTGTGTCAAGTCTTAAATTATACATCCTAAATGCCAGAAGCTATAATTCTAAATACAAGGTAGTTTAACCACCTCTCTCACCTAATAGCCACAGTTAATTAGCAACTCAGTTGTAGTGATGTGCATGATAAAATATTGCTAAAGATGCTTGAAATAACATGTCAGTTTAAGGGTGGAATTTAACTAGATTCTCTTATAGTTCAGTTTCAAGCCAATTACCACTATGTGAAACTTTTTCCTAATAAAACTCCCCTTTTGGGAGAAAAATACCCAACTCATCATAAATGAAATGCTAACACATGAGCAAGTAAGAGCTAGCAATTGATTTTTGTTTTGTTGTATAAAGAATGTAGACTCTGGGAAGGGGACAACAAAAATATCGTACCATTTTGTTTCATACTCAAGCCAACAAAGGTTCTGAGATGTATTGTGTGAGGATTCAATAGGCACCAACCACAATATCCACTAAGAAACCATATCCCTAAAATTGTAGAACTCAGCACTGGCTTCTAAACCTCTAATAAATGGCCACAAGCCAAATAAAAATTATGTCTAACTTAAGAGTAGGGACGTGGGTGGTGCTATGGTCTAAACCACTGAGCCTCTTGGGCTTGCCGATCAGAAGGTTGGCAGTTCGAATCCCCGCGACGGGGTGAGCTCCCATTGCTCAGTCCCAGTTCCTGCCCACCTAGCAGTTCATGTCAAGCGCAAGTAGATAAATAGGTACCGCTCCGGCAGGAAGGTAAACAGCGTTTCCATGCGCTGCTCTGGTTTTGGTGTTCTGTTGAGCCAGAAGCGGCTTAGTCATGCTGGCCACATGACCCGGAAAAACTGTCTGTGGACAAACGCCGGCTCCCTCAGCCTTTAAAGTGAGATGAGCGCCGCAACCCCAGAGTCGTCTGCGACTGGACTTAACTGTCAGGGGTACTTTACCTTTACCTTTTTTTAACTTAAGAGTGCCATGCCAATCAACTGTCCAGTTATTACCGGTATTTAACTGCAATAAAATATTCCATGAAGAAAAGAATGCTACTGTGTAGCTAAGTGGTAGATTATTTTTTTAAAAATGCATTACAAATGTTGCATGGTGTCATGAGGCAAAGAAGTGACAAAATAAAGTTTCCACATTTTTGCTTTATTTTGCTCCCCACAAAATTATCAAAATGCCACGCTGATGCATGATGTTTGCAATTTCTGGTTGAAAACCAATACTCCAGGGTACCCATGAAGTCCACCATATAAATCTTCTCATTTTTTACCTTATCTACCTTCTCAGGTTCATTTAAACATAACAGCCAGCATGGATGCTTACAAACAATTCAGCATGTCATAATCTTGTATTATTATTACTATTGTTATTATTAAATTTGTATACTGCGCTTCAACCATAGATCTTAATGTGGTTCACAACAAAAGATCACAATATAAAAAACACAAAATACATAATAAATAGAAGAACAAAAACAAACCAATAATCTCCCCTCCCATAACACATTTAAAAGCGGATTAGTACCATTTCGAATACCAAATTAAAATCCTCATTGTATTTCATAGACCCAGCTTAATCATTGACTCAAGATGAACTCAGGTAAGCAGTGCTTTTTTTCTGGTGCTACTCAACTAGAAGAAAAACACTGCAGGTAAGCTTCTTACTCTCAACTTCAATTGTTCTCAAGTTCAACTGTTCTATCTGTAAGGAATTGCTGTTCCCTTTTTGGGGGCTAAGACTAATAAGCGAAGAATTTTTAACAGCTGTGCGCCTGTTATATTCTGTACGGAACTGTATCCATAAAGAAATGTTTCACAAAACTTCTCATATACTATCTCAGCAGTTCAATTCATTCATTCATTCAGTGGATTATTGGCAGCAAATATGTCTAGTGACCAATGCAATAATTACCAACATTTCCAGGAGAAAGAAGACAAGCAATGCCAGATCTGATTGCTTCCAGGCCTTATGGATAGCAAGATTGCCACAGGGATGAGGAATGATAATGATGGATTCGAGCCCTACATTGAGCAAAAGATTCCTGCCTTGCAGAGGGTTGGACTAGATGGCCCTTGTGGTGCCCTTCTAACACTACAGTTCTATGCTTCTATGCTTCTATGACATACAGCACCTGAGCAAAGGTAGCTCAAAAGTTTTCTAAGTGATATTTTCCTTGCAGCTATATGCTGGTAACTCATTTATGCCAGGCAACAACAAAATGGTCTATTAATAAAGGTGCTTATATAGAGAGTTAAGAAAATATACGACAAATAACCTAAAAATACCTGAAAAAAATGGTGTCACATTTTCCTAACATGCCCTAAAAAGAGAGAGAAAGAGTTCAAAACAAGCTTATGTCAAAAGTACTGGAAATGCACAGGCTTCAGTCCAGTAGTGTCAGGGTGTAGAGAATATTAAATAAGCATAATCGGGTAGACATATGGTGGTTATCTTATCTTGCTGTTTAAGCTTGCAACAGCTTCACAAGATGGTGCCTTAACACTGTGAATAGCATCCTGAATGATTTAAAAACAGTGTGATTTGCAAAAGAGATAATGTGGTATACATTCACTGCACAATGATTGATAGGAACAATAAAGGTTTTCTGATAAATTGGGAGAATTTAATAGGTTGGAAGTTGTAACACTCAAGGTTTAGCAATAATTTACTGAAGGTCAATAACATAACACCTGATCTACTGAAAGGTGACTTATTTATGAATATAACTGACAGATAGAATGTTCTTGTCTATCTGACCTTATTCAGAATTCCAGAACAGAGAAAGTTAAGTGTAAATCCTATTTAAATTATTGGGATCTAAGCATTCAAATGTGTCCAGTAACTCTATTGATTCAAGCATCTCTAAATCTCCCTTCATGCTTGACGACTATAGAAGGAAAGTGTGCCTACCTGTTGAGTCCAAAGGTGGACAGATACTAAGCTGGTTAAATGAAGGTATTTAATTTTAGGGTACTTTCCTTGCTTACAGTTACTTACAGACTGGTGTACTGGGATGCAGGTGGTGGTGTGGTCTAAACAACTGAGACTCTTGGGCTTGCCAATCGGAAGGTCGGCAGTTCAAATCTCTGTGACGGGGTGAGCGCCTATTGCTCTATCTCAGCTATTGCCAACCTAGCAGTTTGAAAGCATGCCAGTGCAAGTAGACAAATAGGTACCACTGAGGGAGGAAGATAAACAGCGTTTCCGTGCACTGTAGCAATCCATAGAACTCTTTAGATCATTGCAAATGTAGGTTTACCTAGGCGCTGCAACCGTGCAAACATAGCCATTCAACCTGCATAAAACATGTCAAAGGATCTTATGTTTCTTTCAGCTGCTCCAGTTTCCAAAAACCCTATTGTGCCAAGTGTTGTTAATGTTTTTGTTTCCTTTTAACATAAAAGATCCAATCTGCACTATTATGTATCAGGCTTAGGAAACAGAGTAGGAGAAGACAGGGGTGATGTAATTTCTTCCTGTTACATTTCACTTCCTTCTAGCTACAGGACTCTCTCCTGCCTGACCTCTCTGCAGTTACAACAAAAATTAAAAATAACATGCAATACACATGTGTGGTAAATGCTAATTTCAAGTTAAGGAACTGAAAAAATGATCTTCTAATATTAGCTAAGATAGAAAGTTGAGTATGACATAAAGAAAACAGACGTGAAGTGAAAACATACAGAGTTAAGTTGCAGCCCTCCTCAGTAATTAATACAGTGGTACCTCAGGTACAGTGGTAACCCAAGGTACCACTGTACTATGTTCCTCGTGACAAACATGGGAACACACTGAGTAGCCCATACTCCAATGTCCACTTGAACAGTGCAGCTATCTGTAGTAACACTGTAGATGCAAAGGGCTCCACATGACCCAGAATTCAAATTGTGCAGAGTTCCAGTTTGTGTCGAACCCTTCATAAGTACAGTACAGCTTCACACAGGAAGAGTTATAGCCACAGACAGTTGAGCTGTTCAGAGAGAAGCCAGGGCTACTCAGCTCACCCCTGCCCCTGTGTTGAGTAACATGGAAGCATTGACACCAGGACAGCTCAGATACTGGAAGTGATTCACACTGGGAAATATTACCAAAACCAGTGTATTGAAGGTGGCTCATTTTCACAGATTAATAAAACAACAGCCCTTCCCCTCCATCTCTGATTATATGTATATGAACAGGGGAGACAGCTGGATAAAGCATACATTGGTGCCTGCATGAACACTTTGTTTACTGAAATGTCATTTTCTTCTTTCACAAATAATCATGTCAGTCTAAACGCCTTCTGGTTTGGGACCATGTTACTGCCTTTAAAGAACTGTGTGCATTATATTAATGCTAACAAGCAAGGACTTCACTAAGAGAGCATATGTTATTTTCTACTGCAGTGTTTTAAAAAAGGGATTTACTCCACGATAAAAAAAAATTCACATGCACTAACTATTAAGCATTCATGAAGCATATAAAGGGCATCAGTCCTTAAAATAGGCCAGCTTTGTTAAATCTTGCACACAGTTATATCTGCAGGTGGTCTTCATGTATTATTTGCTTTGCAGAGCAACTACATGCAGACAATGAAACGGGGTTGGACTAGATGACCCTTGGGGTCTCTTCCAACTCTTCTATGCTTCTATTATTCTATGGCATGACACCTGTACCTAACCAAATGTAAACTATCCTTGCTTACCAGTCGCAGAGTCTGGCAAAGGACAGTGAAAATCAAACATTTTCTTTCATGTTCCCCCTACTCACCCCAAAAGCCTATTTTGCTATGACCTTTATACAAACTGCAGATTCATTTTGTCTCCTGGTTTAAATGTATAAGTATTTCAAAATGAAAGTTTGGGACTTTCTTTCTGGAATTTCTATCATATTCATCAATATTATGTATTGTAATTTATGTATCCTGTGTTATTTGTATGATGTTAGCCGCTCTGAGTCTGGCTTCGGCTGGGGAGGGTGGGGTACAAATAAAATTTATTATTTTTATTATTATTTTTTTAAAAAAAAACCAAAGAAAATGCTCCTTGCCATGCCTCCAAGAGTGTTTCACATAATACAAATGAAATATAATTACAGGGCATAATAAAATCCTTCAAAAAGCAAAGTGTCAGGAAATGCATTTACTGCAATTTCCAGCCAATTAGAAGGGTAGAAATACACTCCACATCTGATAATGGCTAAGTTCACATGTAACAATTAGCTTCAGTAAACCATACTTTGCGGAAACTGGGCTGCTGCACAAAGCCCGACTGTTCCCGCTTTGTTCCCACCTTTGAACAAGTGGATAAACAAACCAGGAAGGAGATAGCTTCACACAGGGGTGGGAAACCCTTTTCAACCAAAGGCTCACATTCCTTTCTGGACAACCTCCTGGGGGACCGTGCCAGAGTTTCTACACACATTCACACCCCCTCTATCTTCCATCCAGGCAAGCAGAAGGATGTATCAGGTTTGAGAACACATTTCAGCCAGGCTGACCATTGGCCATGCTGACTGAGGCTGATGGGAGTTGTGGTCCAATGACATATGGGTGGCGCCCCATCGACTATCCCTGCAGGGTTGTTTCCATACGTTCTGAGGTAAAAAAGAAACAGCCTGCATCCAGCATGTGATCATTCACTGCATGCTTTCTTTCCCCACCAAAATGAGTGTTGCTGAATGTGATAGAACAGACAATTAGATAGAAATTCACAAAACTAGAGAATTTGCAAAACTCCTTCCTCTTCCACCAATGCTGAAAATCTGTTTAGCACAGTGGAAAACTTTTCACACTCAACAGCAGGAGCATTGCCCATAGATATTTGCAATTTACTTAGAACTGAAAGGTATTATGTGCAAGGGCCAAAATCTCCTAATGTTCCTTTCCGATCTTTTATCCAGATTTAAATATTACTGAATTACACAGAATAATATTTCTAGCTCCTCCACATATGAAAAATGATTTTTAACTCTGTTATTTTTAGACCAACAGCTGACTCCACAGCAACTTCACTGTAAGAAATTATATACAAATTAGTAAGTCTACACCCAACAGAATATAAAATAATTTAATTTCCAATTATTATTGAAATAAAGCTATTAAAACACTACTTGCGTTCTTAATACAGGAGGTCTTATATATTATTTCTAAAATTGTAAGTAAAATTTATCTTTAATGCAATGATTTCAACACAATGATCCATGTACATATTTCACTTTTCTAAAAACGAACAATTGCTTGGTATTGACAATTGTTTTCTATTCCATTATGGTCAATATCGTATGCACGCTTACTTGAGAGCCCCATTCCTCTCAGTGAATCTTAATTCCAAGTAAACATTACAGGATCATGCTATTTGCCATATTAAACAGAACATATCACTTTCCAAGTTCAGAATCTTAATTTTGTTATATACTCCTGTGGTTTTATTCCTTTTCTGGCACCTTTCCACATCTATGAAATATGATCTTAGAAAAAGCACTGTAATATATTTAACTAATAAACTATATTGTTTACAATATATTCTCTCTTACACTGCACACTTCAATAAATACACACTTCATTAAAAACATACTTCATTAAATAAAACAATCCAATATACTCATTTACCTCTTTTTCATCCAGAACAGATCTAACGGACAACCAACATAATACCCTAGGATCCATTTTGCCTATCAACTGTAAAGTAAGCCTTTATCAGCAAATCTTTGTTTCAGGAAATCCCGGTTCAAGCGCAACTAAGTTCCTTTTAAATAGAAAATATATTGGTGTCCCAGCCCATCCCTCCATCAGCTACTCATGCTTTTCTAAATGGAAACCTTGACTGCTGGGCATAATTATAGTAGCTGTTGCATGTGATAAATAGTCAAAAAGCCAGAGTCATAGGATTGTCTGGAAAAGGCTGCTGCGTCTCATAATGTAAACATTTCCTCCTCCTGCTGGAATAGGAAACATCCATTCTGGTAAATGATTAAGAAATTGCTGGCTTTCAAACTCATTCGTAAGAGTAGGAACATTCCCCTCCCCCACGCAGCTGCAAATCTCCTTTGCTTCCTACAAAAAGACATACAGTAAGTAGAAAACTTGAAGAGAGTAAGACGAAAGAGCACGCCTTAAATAAAACTCACAAACTTTAATATACAAGGGTAAGACCCAGGTCCACCGTGGTTCCTATTATGAAGTGGCTGCTTTGTAGCATTCCTTGTTGAGATTAAAAATTCATATCAGTCCTACCTTCCAACAAAGGTGGTAATTCAAGCCCCTAGTATAGCCTGCTTGCTGACACAATAAATGACCACAGCACTACAAATCCACCGTGGATTTAGCTTACGCGGCTGCAGTTGTCCACGTGTCCAGTATCTGATGCACAGACAAAGTCGACAAGTTTTCATTGAAAAGCAATACTGTTCTAGCAAATTCCAGAATGATGCCTGGCTTCACCTATGAAGGTTTTTTTGGGAGCTATTTGGTGATGTGTGTGAAACAGCAAGGTGGTTTCAGAGCATGTGAAATGCTTCACGTACTGTTTTCACTTGCCTATTTAAACAGCTGTTGGTTCTTGTGTCACTTCTGCTTCCAGCAGTTTCCTTCTTACCAGACTGACAATCGGGAATCGCACGCTAAGGCAGCAATCCTAATCCTACTTACCTGGGAGTTAGCCTCATTGAATTCAGTAGGCCTTACCACTAAGTAGACATGGTTAGGATCGCTCTATAAACAATGGTATCGCAACATTACATGATATTACAAAGCCAATTAAGAGTAAAGGTGATGAAAGGAAAGAGAAGCCAAGTCTGGGTGGGACTGGCCTTTTTAAAGGGCCTGTTGTCCCTCCCTTCTCTAAGATCTCTTCCAGCCATGTAAGATGAAGAAACCCCATGAGATCCTGGGGAGACTCAGCTCAGTCGGTAGAGCATGAGACTCTTAATCTCAAGGTTGTGGGTTCGTGCCCCATGTTGGGCAAAATATTCCTGCATTGTAGCAGGTTGGACTAAACGACTCTTGTGGTCTCTTCCAACTCTATGATTCTATTATTATTAGCTCTTTTGGCCATGACAGTGACCATGGTGCCCTGCAGCCAGCCTGTGCCTCAAATTCCTTCACTGGGCTGTGAGAATGAGTATATACCTCCTAATTCCTAATAGCCACCTTTAAGGTGCCTCTCCATAACAGCTTAATCATGGTCTTAGGTGATACCCCTATAACAAAGCAGCAACGTATTTTCAACATACAGTATAATGACTTCTGCCAGAAGCTTGAATATCGCTGAAGTTGGAACAAAGCAGTTCAAAATAACTCAAGGCAATTTATAGCTTTCACATGCAACCCTAAGCAACATTATTTCCTCAGTTAAATGTTCATTGCTAAGAAACCTGCACAAGTTTCCTACCACATTATCCTTCACGCACATCCTTTTAAAGCAAACTTTTTAAAAAAAGAATCAGGTATTATTTGCCTAGGCAGATGTGCCTTCAAAATGCCCCCTTTACCCATTTCTATCTTTCTATTTTGAATCGTCCTACTTTTTAAACCTAGCATTCAGAACTGAAGCAATGAATGGCTCTTACAATGAAAGCAGCCCAATTCTGCCGACATGGTTCTAGAATAATTATTTTTCAGCCATTTTCCCAACTGCAGATCTGTGTCACAAGCAACTATTATCAGCACCATTATCTGACAATGGGCTTCAAATGTACGTCAGTGATAAGAAGCACTTTATTTTCAAGGCTGCAAACTAATGCATGCTAAATTATATCCTAACAACTAATATGAGAAGGAAAAGTGAGACTGCAAAGGCTACCCCCTATAAAATATGCTGACCTATAAAATTTATATATAGTTTGGCTGCTATATAGCTTCAAGCTGTTAACTTCATAATGTTGTGAAATTTCTTTAAAAGAATAGTATACTTGAATATACTGGTGGATAATTGTTAATAGTTAGATTATGCAGTGTACTCACCTACTAGAAGAAGATGCTATAGGCTGCAAAGGAAAAAGAGAAAGAAAGAATTAAAAATGTTTATATAAATATATATACATATTGTTGCTCTAAACTGATGACACATTTCTATATTTATATGCAAGCTTTTGTCTCCAGTGCAATCACTTAGAATATATATCCAATATTCTTTTGTTGTTTGTGTAGCAAGACACCTCATTGTGGAATTTGAACCACAAGGCAAGTACTGAAAAACAGAACTTGCATATATTGAAAGACCTGCAACTCAAACTGGCAAAAGCCTTGCTCAGGAAGGAATGAACACATGGCTGGAGGAAGGAAATTTGGGTCATGTAAGCCCTATGGAAGAGTTTCATGCAATGTTAATTTTAAACAACTACTTTAAACAAATAAGCCTGCTTCCTCTACCCCTAAAGTTAGAGATCGGTTCAAAATAACTCAAGGATGATAATCACGTGGAAAGGGAAAGAGGGAGCAGAGCAATCATGTGTCCCCAGTGGCATGCGGTGAATTTTTTCGTGGGGAAACCGTTAGGGCCAAAGGCGTCAGCTTGCAAGGGCAATGGAGGGGGCCTGACGTTTCCCATGTCACACAGGTGAGCATCGTGCCTCCTTCCCTAAGCTTGGCAGAAGCTTCCTGGGCTTTGGGAAGCAGGTGCCAGCCCTCTGCCAGGACTCAGGAGCCCTCTTGCCTCCTTCCCAAAGCTGGGCAGGCTTTGGGAAGGTAGAGGAAGGGCTCTTGGACCCATCGGAGTATTGCACCTCCCTCCCTCTGCCAGGCAAAAGCTTTCCAGGCTTTGGGAAGGAGGCACCAGGGGAACATTTAGGGGACTAGCCTAGTCCACTGACCGCACACCACTGCACATCCCCCTAAACTGCATTCCTGGTAGCCGTCCATAAGTTGAAGGGCAACCATCTGTAGTGGGGAGTCTGCTCTACCTATGTGGACCCCAGGATGTTTTAGAACCAATCTGCCACACATTCAAAATATCATTTGTTCAGGAACCTAGGTATGTGGACCGCAGACATACAATTTGTATTCTGGAAATAGATCACTGGTATGTTCCTGTGCAAATAACACCTAAACCACATCCAAGTTTAATTCCAGGTTAATGGACAGAATGACTTAAGCTCCTAAGCAATTCTGTTTTTTCCAGTTGATGCCACTCATGACAAACCTGCTTTGAAACTGAGATGTATATCATGAGCACACAGTTTAGCACAGGAAGTTTGATAGCACAACCCTTTGCATGGTTATTTAGAAGGAAGCCCTATTGTGGTCACTGGGACTTACTTCTTGTAAGTGCACATAGGATTTCAGCCTCAGGGTATCTCCATATAAAAGTAGCCCTATAAACACATAAAATGCTTAGCATGTGTTCACAGTAATTTATGACATGTTTAAAAAATAACATGCCACTGGTTGCTTCTCTGTGAGATTATATTTGCTGAAAATCTCTCTCTCTCTCTCTCTCTCTCTCTCTCTCTCTCTCTCTTTCTGTCTCTCTCTCTCTCTCTCTCTCTCTCTCTCTCTCTCTCACACACACACACACGTATCCACAAAAATAATTACAGGGTGGAGCATGGTCTATGACTTGGAACTACAGGTTGTTGACTATTTTGATTCATTATATTTATTTTCAGTTTGTCCACTGAACAACAATACTGTAGGACTCTAAACTAAAGACTCCTAATGCTGAAATTCACACCTCTTACACAGACCCCACCTTGCTACAGTGAATGTCAGACATTTGGTCTGAAACCAGTCAGGCTTTTTTGTTGTTGATGATGATGCTTGTTTGTCCACAAAATAAAGGAAAATATAACACAAAGTAGATAACTCTTTAAGCCGGGGGTTGGCAAACTAAGGCCCGGGGGCCGGATCCGGCCCACAGATGGTCCAGGAATCGCCGTATGGATTGGTGTGGGGATTCTGGTCGTTCGGGCTGCGCCATTTCCCGCCCCCTCCCTCACACACATCACGGCGCCGCCTCCTCCCTCTCTCCTCCTAGCTTCTCCCCGCCCTGCCTAGAGGAGGAAGGAGGGTTTGTTGCGCTGTGGTTGGCTGAGAGCCATTTTAAGCAGCCGTTCACGGTGCCAGCCCTTTCACGTCACTCATCGTCCCTCCACCGCTGCCAGCCTCTGCCGCTCACAAGGCACAGGTAAGCAGCCACTGGGTGTCATCCGGTGCTGTGGAGAAGGGAGGGGAGACTCATGGGGAGGATTTTTATTTTCAAAATATAGTCCCCCCCCCACAAGGTCTGAGGGACAGTGGATTGGCCCCCTGCAGAAAAAGTTTGCTGAACCCTGCTTTAAGCAATCACTGGAGCCTTGGCCTAAATGGTCCATAACTTCTTTTTATCAAAGTCTTGATTTGTGTCTTGTGTATCTGTGGGGGGGAAAGCACTCCCATGGCCAACCCTGCAGATACGCATGCACACGCTTGCTCACTGCAATGAAGCAGTGCTTGCATGTTTCCCTCAACAGAAGTCTGTGGTGATGAAGTCCTGGGGATTTATTTCCCTACTTCTACTTTTCACAGACCCTCATCCATGTGCTCACTTTGCCAGTTGAAACACCAGCCTTTTGCAGCATATGAAACAAATTATTATTTTACGCTCACCATCTTACTTTGGTTTGGATTTTGATTAATTATATTATTTTCAAATCAGTTTCAATCTGAGAAACCCTAACCTGGCGGGTGGAATCAGTTCTCCACCACCTCTTATGGAATTATCCTCCCAACCAGAATATGATGAAGATGCAATTGTTGTTTTAATTCTTCTTTTTTAAAAAAAAAAAAAAAAAACCAAATAGTGTTAATTCTTCTTTTCAGCCAGCCTATGCAGAAAATAGAATGAGAAATTAGGTCACAATGCACTGCAGAGATACTAACATAGTTGTTTCATAATCTGTGCAATCTACTTATTCTGTCCTGAATTCTACAGAGAATTCATCCATCTTTGAGGAAGATGTTGTACTGCATAGCATCTGAATCAATCCTTTCAGTTTATTATACCGCACATCAAAAGCCATAGAACTAAAATTCATTTAACAGTCATTCTGCATTATGAAGATTAACAAGCTGCAAATAGTTCCACTAGAAAACTGAATTCAATAAAACTAATTAGTTTTTCCCTTACAGTAGGTAATGAGGACAGCTGTGTTAGAGTGTATTTTGCTAACTCCCAACACTCCCTCCTCCCTTTTCCAAATCCCTCAGTCACTGACCTTCAATTTGGAGGTGCAAACTGCCAACATAAACAATTACAGAGGCAATTTTGCAGACAATTATGTAGGCCCAAAGCATTTAGGTGCAATCACACAACTGCAGCTGATTGAAATGCAAGATGAAGATACTTTGAATTTTCCATAAAATTTATAGTTAAATATTTAAAGTGAAAAGGATATGCTTTATTTTGAACTGCCATTTCTAAAGTGCTTTTCTTCACAGATGATCATTATACAATGTTTTGTACATTATCTTCTGCAGTCTCATATTCTAAAATCTAGAAGCATGTTTGTGTGCTCTCTCTCACATACACACTAGTCATAAAGAAATGGAGGAAGTTATTACTGAATTTCCTGGTTCCTAACAGATGTTTCCTGGAAAGAGGATGTGGACCGAGTCATTATGACATGGTAAGTAGCTATACAGACAAAGTGATGACATTTAACCTAGTGGTCAAGTGCCTCTGCAATGTACTGTACACACAATGTCCCACACTTTTGTTCAAAAACTTAAGTGTTAAATAATATCATCATCCTACACAGTACCCCTCACTTTTAAGCAGGGTGCAGAACTTTCATAGTTATAAACATAAACACTTTCTAAAAAATGATAGCCCCCCGCCTCCCTGAGACCACCAAATGTGCTTAACTAAAGCAATGTTCCATTTGATAGATAAATCATTTGAATAGCTGTTGCCTCGTGACAGGGAAAATGTGTAATATCTCCATGCCAGCACCACACACACTAAGCAGCTGATGGCACAGAAAGGCAGTGCGAATTTTGGTTGGCACACAAAAATTAAGTGTTTTTAAACACAGTACCTGCCACTTGCAATGCTGCCAGAAATAAATAATTTATTATTATTATTGTTTGTTTGTTTATACCCCACCCATCTGGCTGGGTTTCCCTTTTGAGCATCATTTGTAGGGGCAAGCGCAGCACTGAAATCAGCCCATGTTCTTGTTAGAAATGTGAAAACATACTTTTATTTCAGCAAGAGATGTGGTAATTAGTCTTTGAGTAAAGAAAAACAGCATACAGTAATTTATTGTAAGATAGGAAGTTTTACTGGCAAAACAATATCAAAATTAGCAGAACTGACAGTTTCTATAGGTGCATTCAGTTAATACCTGTCACGGACTAGTTGGGCACAGGGAAGCCAGCAAGGGAAGAGCCTGGAGTGTGGTGGTGGTACAACAATGAGCAGTCAGAGGGAGAAGAGGGGGAAAACCAGGATGAGGAGGGATCAGAAACAGAAGTCTTTCCAGCTTAAAGTTAAGACACTATAACAGCTGGAGGGCCACACACAATAAAGAGTCATGCTTTCAAAAGCCATGTGATGATCAGTGAATTCCATTGATCAATTGTTATTATGGAAATAAGGGGTCAATTGTATATAAAACATGGATGCATGCCCACAGAGAAACACTATTATCGAGATAGGAGTCTGTGATAGCTACTCTTACTCCTTGTGGATGGTTTGGCTCTAGAATAAAGTTGGTGCCATCTCTCAGTAAAAGTCAATACAGCGCAACAAGCCCAAGGAATTATATATAGTTTCCAGAGAGAGATAGAACATCAAAGCACGGGCTTTTCTGATAAAACAAAAACTTGTTCTTTTTCTTATAAGTTAACTTCTATGCAAACTTTGATTAAAATTTGGAAGGGCTGCCTGCAAGCAAACAAAAAGCACTCCCTATTTGTTTCTGGAAAAATGGGAACACCCCAGCACCACATTTTCCCAGTTTCCTCCCAGGCCTTCACATCTCTACCACTGCACCAAAACCCAACATACCTACTTTTGACTGAATAAGCACATTAATAGCCTTTCAGGTTTTGGGAAAAGACTGCTTACCAACATTAATGCATTATATGCTGGAGAGGTGAAAGGGGAAATGAATCAGGAACAAACTAGCAATTATCTGCTGTGAAGGATGACAGCTATAAACTAAGTAAGCATAACACTGCTAACTGCACACTTTCTAAGTGTTCTGGCAAAAAAGAAGAGGATATATAATAATATAGCATAGCAAAGGAAGAAAAACACAGGATAGCGTAACCCAAAGTGTAGCTTGAAAACATGATACCCATGAATTATTCCACACTACTACTAAAACAATAATAAAATGCCCATCAGTCATGTTGCTGTGATTCTCAGGAATATTGTAATATCAATTTTAAAAATGAAAAACACATTTATCATCACTTTCTGCTGAGAAAATTTAATCTAAAAGTATATGTCATTCTTGGAAGACTCAATTATTCCAGCCACAATGAATTAAGTAAGTATCTGACATATTATGTTTTGTTTTAGGAAAATCAGCTTAGGACATAGTTCAATATTGAAACATTTTCAATTAAATTGTTTTCTAAAAAGTGTTCACATGCATTGATTTTTATATAATATATTATATATATACACTATATATTTATATGTTTTATATTGTTCATGATGTCTATTAAAGACTTAAACAGTTGATCTATGTGTGTTTGTATATAAGCAAGTTCCACTGAGTTCAAACAGGGCTTACTTCCAAGTAGGTGCAGATTGGATTGCAGTTTAAGTTTGCTTTGGAAACAGCACAAAGCAGCAGCAGCAATCTGAACTGTAAGGATAAACACATCTGGCATAGCTTGTGACCAAAGTAGATGCTGTCATTTTTTTTGGCATCTGTGCTGTAATGGTACACGCTGAAAACTACGCAGATGCAGAGCCTTTCAAAACAGAAAGATAGTGTGGTTCTCATTTGCAGATAAACAGGCTAGAAGAATGACACATCTTCCTAGGATTCCAAACAAATAAGTGAATCAAGGAAATTTCTAGTTTATTTCTCAACCAAAAGAATGATTTTAAATGAATATTTCATGTCTGTTTCATGAAAGTTTTACTCCCACTTCTGAGAATTAAGGGTTGGATCCAAACTTACTTAGCACAGGCCCATTGAGATAAGTGGTACTTAAGTTTGTTCCAAGCCTTTTCATAGGACTTGAAGGTAGCCGAGTTTAAAAAAAGAAAGAAAATGTAAACTCAGCCTTTTATTCAGGATATCAACCATGTATAATGTTTAATTAAATAATTAAATGCAGAGCAGAGCAATTTACCATTAAGGTGTACAACATAAGTGTTGCAATATTGCAATATATTTATCTCCATGGGCCAAACACATTTTGTTGTGGAAAATAGTTGTAAATGCATTGCATTAAGCAAGAGATTCAGAGGCTTAGAACCATGCCTTTAATGGGAAATAGTTGCAACTGCCCGAAGGAGCATCTCCACCCCCATCGTTCAGCCCGGACACTGAGGTCCAGCACCAAGGGTGCTTCTGGCGGCTCCCTCACTGCGAGAAGTGAGGTTAAAGGGAACCAGGCAGAGGGCCTTCTCAGTGGCTGCACCCAGCCTGTGGAACTCCCTCCCATCAGATGTCCCGGAAATAAACAACTATCTGACATCTGAAGAAGACATCTGAAGGCAGCCCTGTTTAGGCAAGCTTTTACTGTTTGATGTTTTATTCTGTTTAATATTCTGTTGGGAGCTGCCCAGAGTGGCTGGGGAAACCCAGCCAGATGGGTGGGGTATAAACAACAACAACAACAACAACAACAACAACAACAGAGAAGAGAGGCAGGACCAGGAAGGAAGCAGATGTTTTAACTTGACATTTGGAAGTATGAAACAGGCAATGAATGGCAAAGAGAAGAGAGTGGTGTCTACTATTTAAGTACAGTTTAAAAGGTGTTCTTAGCGTACTGGCAAGTTTGGAAGGAACATATCCCAGATGCTTGCAATCTACAATCGCCTGTAGTCTGTTTTGACTCAACTTCGTAGCAGATATTTTGGGTTTTGATTACTTTGGGTTCCCTACTGCTGCCAGCCTGGCCAATTAAGCAGCTGAGCCCAAAGTACTGAGAAAAAAGAAACTCACAACATTTCTGTCAGGAGTAGAAATGGTGTCAGGGATTCCAGTGCTTGAACCAGAATTTCAGTATCTGGGGTTGTAATCCAGCCTGCAGTTTCTCTCACAGTGAACCTGGCCCCAAGGTGAATGGGACAAACTTTAGGAATACTGCTCTTCTGGGGAATTATTGAGAGGCAGTGAAACTATACAGGTTAGCTGAGTTCGTTACTGCATGGTGCTGATAATGCCAAGGTTGTAGGTTCGAATTCCGCATGGGACAGCTTAATATTACAACACTGCAAGGAGTTGGATTAGATAATCCTCAGGGTCCCTTCCGATTCTATGAATCAGAGCATGGTGGGCAAGCAGGAACCAGGCCACACATGCAGAAGCTGTTTCAAGCCCCTCTGATATATCCCCTCTGATAAATCAAAGAGAAAACATGATCAGGAAGGTAGATCCCTGGGCATCTTGCAAAGCCTTTTATAAAGACTAGATGCTCTGGAACTGGAGAAAGGGAAGAACTAAGAAACATTACTACATCCTGCCCGGCTCAAAGCAACAACAGCCTAGCCTGTACCAACTGAAGGCAACCCAAAAAGTGCATTGCGTTCTGCTAGAGCAAGAACCGCAAAGCAGGCGGAAGCACAGTGGCACCTCAGTCATGGCAGCAATAATCAACTAATACACAGATATCATCAGTTCAGTCTGTTCTGATGGCTTTGAGCAACCAAGCATCCATGGTAACAGAGTCATGGGACATTATACCCTATGGCTCTGGAGTAGATCTAGAAAAGAAGGGAGATTGAAACAGTACCCCCTTTACATCTATTGAATCTATTTCCTTCTACACTTTGTCGAAGGGAAACTCACCACTGGAGTAGAAATCATATATTGAACAGAGGGAAAGTTCTTTGAGCAGGCTGAAAGCAAAGAGTAAGGTTACCGTAACTTCTGTCATAGAGCTTCAGTATGCTGATGACAATGTAGTATGTGCACACTCAGAAGATTACCTCCAAACCATCCTAAATATCTTCGCAGAAGCTTACAAAAAGCTTGGCCTGTTGCTCAACACCCAAAAAACCAAAGTGCTGCACCAACAAGCACAAAACAACCCCTCGGTAGCACCACAAATGCAACTCAATGGTATAATGTTGGAAAGTGTCAATCACTTTTCCTACCTGGGCAGTTATCTTTCCACAAGGGCCAACATTGATGCCGAAATCCAGCATTGCCTGAGTTCTGCGAGTGCAGCTTTCTCCTGATTGTAGTGCATAGTGTTTGAGGACTGGGACATTCACAGGGAAACCAAAATGCTTGTTTAAAAAGCTATTATACTACCAACCTTACTATATACTTATAAAACATGGACAACTTATAAACGCCATCTCCAACTTCGCAAAAGATTCCATCAACGGTGATTCCAAAAAAAATTACACATCACTTGGGAAGGCAGGCAAACTAATGCCAGTGTACTGGAAGTAGCAAAGATCACCAGTCTCAAAGCAGTGATTCTTTAACATCAATTTTGTTGGACTGGTCATGTTGTGCGGACACCTAATTATCGTCTTCCAAAGCAACTACTCTATTCCGAACTTAAAAATGGAAAGTGTAACGCTGGTGGTCAACAAAAGAGGTTTAAAGACTCTCTCAAGGCAAATCTTTAAAAATGTAGTATAAACACCGACAACTGGGAAGCACTGGCCTGCAAGTGCTCCAATTGGAGAACAGCCTTTACCAAAGGTGTCATGGGCTTTGAAAACACTCGAACGCAGAACAAAAAGGAGAAACATGCTGAAAGGGAAGGCATGCTTGGCATACCCTCATCATGATCAACTCCTGCCCGGAAACCTATGTCCCCACTAAAAATTATTTTAATATGCAAGTGCTGGTTACAGATCCACTTTGTTGCATTCACATGTACCTTTTGTTTCACTTTTTTATTTTAAAAAGTATGTCTACAGAGTGCCCATTAAAAATATATAATGTTGTACAATAGTATCCTTCAATCATTCAATGATATGGACATATGGACCTCTCTCAATATACAAGTGCCTTTGAAAATCAGGACAAGTTTCAAAGCCCAAATAAGACTACTTCCATGTCAACAGCTGAAATATAACCATCTATTCTCCCCCCCCCCGACTGTCTTCTGAGAAAGTTCTGTGAACTCAACATGAATGCTTCCTCCACACAAAATAACACAGCTGTATTCATTTATAAAACAAAAACAGCACTGTAGGAAAATATGCTGTTCTCTATTCTGGCGTGTTATCAGTCCAACAAAGGGGTAAATGTTAAAAATGGAAGGCATGCCGTTTAGGGTATCCATAAAGGTCAAACACTTACTGAATTATTCTCTAACACATATGTGATATTCTAAACCTTACCACGGTGTTTTAACTCTCACTGCAAATTAACAATGCCCATGGCAGCAAGATGACAGAACCCTGACTCAGCCTAGGCCCCAAAGTGGGAACCCGCTAAACAGCCAAGGTAAACTTCAACCAGATTATCAAACAAGCATAAGAATCCCAAGTCAATGGAAATGTAATCAGCGATACTTTTTCTCTCTTGTAAAGAGGTGGCTTTTAGGTCCCCTTGTGGTAGTTATCTGTGTATAGTCCTGTTTGGAATTAGTTTAGCATAAGCTCGCTTCCTACACAGAGGTGAAATGTGCATAAGGAATATAGGCAGTAGGTGCAAGTATACCTCTCTCCTTAATGTCTTATTTCAGTCAATGTTTCAGAACTATTGAGAGGGAAAAGCCTGCCACACAGTTACTGGAACTCAGGCTTTGGCCTGGAGCATTAGGAAATCAAGCCACATTTCTGGGCCACGTTCATCTCTTGGATATCATTCAGCCTAAGAGTCTTTTCTTTCAAGCCATCTGAGCATGCCTTTTCAACAGAATGAGGAAAGGAGCCATCAGAAAGCAAGTCCAAGTAGTGGCTATAGTGGCATGTAGGAGCTGTGTTGGCCCAGAACGAGCTCAGCATCCTGCTTCACTGAAGACTGTTAACCATAGGAGCCAATTCCTATGAGCCCCCACAATAAAATATTTGAAGGGGCTATGGGCATTCCCATTCAAATGGTGTGTGCACGCACTGTGTCATGTGATCGTTTATGCAGGGCAGGGCTTGCCTGGGCTCCCACAATATTTTATTCAAGTTGGTACCCCTGCTGTAAACATGAGTGTGCACATGAGAGGAGAGTTAACAATTCCACTCATGCCAAGGCCTCTAAAACTGCTATTTATTCTACAATACGGGAAAGCCCCTCAAACTTGCATACACCACTATGACAACCAGTTTAAAGTGGCCATAAATAAAAAAAAGATTTGGAGGAATGTGACCTTGCAATTACACCAGCTTAGGTCTCATTGTGGCCTTTATTCTACTGCAGGTACAACTGTGCTATAAAAATGCAAAAGCTGTGCTTCTACCACAACTAAATTAGTATCTTAAAAGGCTTTGCAATATTGCTTGGTTTCAAAGCTGAGTAATACTTATGGGACTTGCATCTTACACCTCTCTGTTGCAAGAACGCTTCATTCTTAAAAGTTAGCAACTCTTACGACATTTAAGGGTTAAGACGTTAATATCAACACTCATGGCTAAAATCATCTTTCAGTCTTGGGTCTTTGTATTTACAGTTCAACTAATGGATTGTTATAGAATGATTTCATACATCAGACTTGCAGGTTTAACAAGATTTAAAATAGTGAGAGATGGAAAGGAGTGGTAAACTGAAAGGATTGAAGTGACAGGTGGCAAATCATCAGGGGAATTTTAAACCAAAGGACTGTCTTCCAAATGCCCTTGGTATCAATGTGTGAAATTAGTTAAGATACCTTCTGAAAATTAATTATCTAATACTTGAACTAATTATGCATCTATAGATAATTGCAGGGTCATTAGAAACATAAACCTTAGGAAGATGTTACCTCATAATAGAGATGTCATTCATGCTAAGGAAGCTTAATTTCATCAGAATTTAAATTACAACCACTTTTACCTAGGATTTACAACTCAACCTGATATATTTTCAAATAAATTAATGCCTCTTTTCTTCTAGCCCTCAGTTTGGGTTGCTTGCTTAACTGAAATACTAAGTTTCTTCCTGCAATTGCTCCAAGTCAACAAGTGTGATGCAGCAGCAAACAAAAATTGCTAATGCTATTCTAGGCTGCATTAACAGAAGTACTGTGTTCTGATCAAGGGAAGGCTCTATTCTGCCTTGGTCAGACCACATCTGGAGTACTGTATCCAGTTCTGGACATCACAATTTAAGGAGGATGTTGATAAGCTGGGAAGTGTGAAAAGGTGGGTGACCAAGATGATGGAAACCAAGGCTTATGGGGAATGGTTGAGGTAATTGGGTATGTTTAGCCTGGAAAAGGGGAGACTGAGAAGAGATATGATAGCCATTTTCAAATATCTAAAGGGCTGTCATGTGGAAGATGGATCCTGCTCTGGAGACTAGGACCCAAACCAATGGCTTCATAAAGTAGATTCCAAATAAACATCAGGGTTAACTTTCTGACAGTAAGAGCTGTTTAACAGTGGAACAGACTCCAACTAGAGATGGTGGACTCGCCTTCCTTGGAGATTTTCAAGCAGAGGTTGGATGGCCATCTGTCAAGTATGACAAAATTAGTCTTTATTAAAGAAAAGAAATGGAAGGGATAATTTTTATGTATATATAATATTGCTCAGTAGTTATAAAACCAACTCTTCACTGCATGGATAATAACTGTAATGATTTTACTCATTTGCAAGCAATGTATCATATTTCCCTGTCTGACTGAAGTTCTGCCTCCAATATTTCCATGACAACTCATTCCAACTTAAGCCATTTCATTTTCTTTACAGCATGCATTCAACTGGATAGTGCTGATGCTGTTTTGCTTTCTCATTTAATACTGTAGTCAACTTTATGAGCTGGGGGTGGGGGCGGGAGTCCACTAGCACGTGCAGCTGGCATTACCCTATTCCATCATCCCATATATTTAATGCAAAACTGGAATGAGATCTGTGCTTAGTAAGGTTTTCCAGAGCTATGTCAGGCTTTGCTTTCTAGGACACATTTATGCAATAGCATGAAATGGTGACTCTATGTTCTGTCATTAGGGTGGGACTGTCGACTGTGTTAGAGCCTAGCACTAGGATACATAAGCTGTAGTGCTGCCTGTGCCAACACGGTGCCCTCCAGATGTGCTGGTAGGGGAGGATGGGAGTTGCAGCTCAAAGCATTTGGAAGGCCCTATGTTCGCGAAGGTTGCTGTAGAGCAACACAGCTAGCTAGAACACAACGGACTAAGAGCCTTAGCTATAGTGGAGGCAAAGTGGGCCATTCAACAAGGTTTTTAAAATGTTATTTCTAAAATAATTTACACTCACCTTTTTAGCCCAGGCAAGGGCTCCCTAAGGTGGCTTACGATTAAAATGCAGTAAAGTCTGAGAGCAGAGAGCAAAAAACTAGCAATATTAAACAAAGGATCCAGCTCATTAAAACAAAAACAGAATGTTCAGGGGGGAAACGACCAAAAGCCTGACAAAACATTGTGTGTGTGTGTGTGTGACATGTCATGCAAAATAATAATAAGGGGGCGCAACTGAACCATTCTGAGGAGGCAGTTTCTGATTCTACAAGTGGACTGCAACTTCATCCCGAGTAGGGTGCTCATAAACCCGGATTAACTTTCCTATGGAGCCACACCATCACTGTCTTGTTGAACCCCAGGTTGTTATCCACATCTGCTGCTGCAACTAGAACATTCTTCAGGTGTTTCTTTATACAATTTTGCTTCACGGACCAGCTTGTTTACTCAAAGTATTGACACACAGAAACACTAGATTTCTTGTCACTCCCTCTGCCACCTCAAAAAGGAGAAGTTATTGCCTAGCACACTTAAGAGCCATTGTTTCAGGAATTTGCAACAGAACCAAATAAATAAGTACAACCACCCCAATAACAATGTAACAGTGGAAGACAAGAGCTCTGGTTTCATTGTACCAGCAACCCTTTTTAGGTGTGACCAATATTTACGCAATTGCACACATATGCACAGCGCTGAACCCGGAAGTGCCCCAGAAATGTCATAAAAGACACCACTTATTCTGAGTAGACACAGATAGGATTACACCATACCATTAAACCACTGCAAAACCCTACACAACAGGGAATAGGATTATGCTGTAGATAATGAGCAGGACGAGCATAAAACTCGATATACAACTGAAGATTAATATAAAAGCTGGGGACTCAATGAATCCTCAAGTCCATAGAAACAAACATAAGCAAGTTTTTTTTTCCAGGAAAAAGTATTCAGGATTCCAAGTACAGAAAATGCTCTGAATATCCCAGCACTTGTTTATACAATTTTATGCAAACCTAAAATTTTCTGGATAAACTTGAGCAATATTATGTGGGAAACATCTGGCAAATAATATTTAAATAGGAGGCATTGCTAATTACTTTTGCAATTCTAGCTGCTTAAAATCAAACCAAGGTTTGTTATTTATGAAACATCTGTTAATATCTTTTCATGCATCTTCATGCTTGACCATTTTTGTCAAATATGGCTGGTTTTTTTAAAAAAAAAAAATCAATAGAGTGCACACAGGAAGCATGAACTACCTCTGTTTGCCTTTAGGGTGGAAAAATTTCTCACCTTATTTACTTTATTCACGCCCCAAATACAGTTTGTTATTACTGCTAGAGCATGTCAGCCAGCCTCCACACCAGTAGTTCTTAACCCGAGGTACCACTGTATTTACATTATGAAAGCACTCAATTTCCTATTAACCTGTTCTGCAATTACTAACCTTTACAAGTCCTTAAAAAGTTTAGCATGACAACATGCATACATATTAAAATTTTAAAATATTAAATAGAGTTCCTTTTCCCCTCCCTTCAGTTTTGATCGATGGCTATTCTTGCTTAGGGCTGGGCAATATTAGGTTTTCAACACCGTGGTATATCACCAGCAAAACTTTGTGGTTTGGCAATATAATGTGATATTGAAAAGAGAGGCATTGGCCCCAGCCTGCAAGGCCTCAGGTGAAACTGCTTCAGCTTTCACCATGGGAGAGTTGAGGTGCTTTCACCCCAGCGCCTTGCAGGTCAGGGACAATGCAGCTAGCCCCCATCTGCTGCTCAACGCCCCCCAGCTGAGCTAGCCCTCCACTCCCCAAGATGGAGGAACCCCTGTGACATATATCACTGGTGAAACTGCCGCGGCTCTGAGCCCCTCTGCCTACAGCAGCCAGCTGCAGCTTGTTTATCCCTCACTGAGCAGTGGTGGTTTCACTAGCAATATATCACCAAGTGAAAACACCATCATGGTCTGCCCCTCATACTGGTCCTGGGAGATATATCAATATTCTTGCTCCAGTGATATTTTTTTTGGTTCAGTGACCTTTCTATATCTATCCTGTACTAAATCATTGATTTTATCAGAGCATAATAATACTGTATAATTAACATTTATACAGTAAAGGTAAAATATAAGTAATCATTTATTTTATGTTGGTCAGTGCTAACTTCCAATAATTGAAAAATTGAAAAACATGAGCTATATCTACTTGAACAGCATAATAGTGTCAGAAAACATGATTAATTCCTAGATAATTCTAACTTAAAAGAATTACCTCCTTAAAAAGGAACCCATACATCAGCATATCTGAACTTCGTAAAAATACAGCTTTTTATAGTGCAATAAACAATTCCATTCATAGTTACAAAGGAAAGTTAATGTTTCCGCTCTCTTTAAAGTCTGAAATGCATTCTTCTTAGAACATAAGAGAAACATCATTTGTTAAGAAAATCAATAAAGACTGTATTTCATCTAGATGTTGAATTCTCAGGATACGTGGTCTACTTTTTCAGAGATGCTGTCCTCTTCCTGCTTTCTGTAGGAGGTACGGATGTTCAGTATCTGTGTCAGGTCAATGGAATATTTTTATGGCATCACAGAGTGTGAGAAGGACGGTACAATCACATCAGGATTCCTCCTAAGGTGGATGAACATAGAAACGCTGCACAGAGAGTTAAATAAAACATCAGACGCAATAACCCAATTTCTGCTTTCCTTAGAAGTGAAAAGAAAACTTGTAACATTCTGATAATTACTAGTATGTGGTGACATTTGGTATTTTTAAATAAATACAATCTTAATGTTAATTTCATCTGGCCACAAGCGCCACCTAGAAATATTGCGCACAGTTGGGTCCAGAAGAAATACACCCAGTCTTGACCTATCAGAGACAACAGTATAGTGAGTATGGAGAAGCCCCAAGAATAGTGAAGGTTGCCATGCCTGTGAATCCGAACTCCTCCACTATTACACACTATTTCAGGCTCTTGTCTGCTGTCTGTATTGCATTAGCCCTGCCCTCCACCAAACACCAATAAAGTGATTTTCCAAATGAACAAAAACCTACACATACATGTAGAAAAACAAAATAGTCATAACAATATGTTGTGAAGAGTTCAAAACAACATATCTGCTACAGTGTGCAAAATGGTAGGCTATGAACTACAGAGTGCCCTTTTGCATAGTCTTATGCATGTTTACTCAGAAGTAAGTGGTATTTAGTTCAATGGGGTTTATTCCCAGGTAAGTTCATATATAGAATTGCAGTTGTGATGTTCATGCATCCAACCACAACCTTAGATCTTTTAACTTCTAGATAAGACACTGGGGAATTATCTGAACCTGAAGCGTGATAATGCTAGCAAATCACACTAGCAACGTTTTACCACATCCCCCAAATGCAAAAACAGGGAAAATATTTTACTACAAACAAGTATCAGAAAATAAGGACTGTAACTAATAATCAGGGCCTTTTGGAGGGAAGGGGGTTCCATAAATGAGGTGGTACCACAAAGAAGGCCTTTTTAAAGAATACTAGCTGCAGGAAAGTCTATCTTCAGAGTCAAGAATCAGCCAGGTGTACTAAAGCCTTAACAGACAGCAACCCTTTAGTGTATCTACAACACAGCCTAATATTGCTGAGTCAAACAAGGAAAGACAGAAAGATTCAACAGGGAAAGGAAGTGGGGTTTTTAAAAATACACTCTTAAAATATTAAAAAATATTGATTGCTTGTCTTCCTTTAATTTGCATTTTAGCAGAGCAGTAGATGCTAACAGGATTTATTTATTTATTTTTAGTATGAATAAGTTTGCAGTGTTAAAATTTTGCTGATACTGTTGTTTACTGGCAAACTTTATCAGTAAACTGCAAATGTCGTAGGGTTTCTGACCCCCAAACCCTGTCATTCATATAATAGAGTTGGAAGGGGACTTGTAGATCAATCAAACACAGGAAATCCTGAGCTAAATCATCCCAATATCAGACTGCCTAGCATCTGCATGAAGACCTTCAGCGAGAGATTGATTTCCTCCCCTGGGTAATTGACTCTACTACTGAACTGCTCTTACCATTCAAAAGCTTATCTTAATGTTCAGCCTATAACGTTAAATTCTAGGAATAAAATCACCATAACATTTAAATCTGTTTCATGTTCTTTCCTGTGCAGAACACATTATAGAAGTGATAAGATGTTACAGCAAATAATATTTATTTTAAAATCAGATAATTTACATAGTGAATAAGTAGCAATCAAACTCATCACTCCAGGGTCTAGTTAGTATATGAAGCCTGACCCAGAGAAAAATCAGTTTAAATAATACGTGTTATTCAGACAAAACAGCAATTACCACACTAAAAGTAGCTTAGCAATAATACTCCTATTGCAAACGGAATGTAAAATGAAATGCTTTGAATAGCATATTCTTTTCTGAGGCTTTAGACTAAAAGGACAACCAACTTCAGCCTAGGCTGCAAAATAAATAAATATATTTTTAAAAATCAATAACAGAATTGTGACCAAAGAACAATGCCACGCTCACCACAAAATGAAATCTTTCACATTTAGCTACAATTTCTACTCAAAAGGTCCTTTGTATGCTAGAACAACAAGAAACAAGCGGATGCAATCGCCATATTCCCCACAGGCCATATTTTACACTCAGTACAAGAATCTGTAAGTAAGCAAACCATCTTATGTCAATATGTAACCCGTGTGGGCAAGTAATTGAAGAGACCTACATAAAATACTTATGCACAATGGGTAGCAATCCCCCCCCCCTCCCAAGTATATTCCTTTGAGCAACACCTATTTGCACTCAAGTAGATGGGACATTAAATTTGTCTTTGCATTTATGTTTTTAAAGAACAAATACCATTTGGATCACAGAAGATAGGTAGAGGAAAATTAATCCTTTCCTCTGCTGCTGCTATCTGAAGATTCTAACCAATTGGCTAGCAATTACATGGAGACATCTCTATACATTAACTAGTATGCACATGAAGACTCCCTTCAGTTATTTGTTTAAAACACACATTGGTCAAGAGTATACCCTGCCACTATAATGTTTCTCTCCACATACCCATTGTACCCAGTTTGAACACCTGTAAAGGGCTTTAATGAACTGAACAGGTAGTGGAATGGACTCCCTTGGAAGGTGCAGACTCTCCTGGAGGTTTTTAAGCAAAGAATGGATGACCATCTGTCAGGGATGCTTTAGCTGAGATTCTTGCATTGCAGGGGGTTGGACCAGATGGTCCTAAGGATCACTTCCAACTCTACAATTCTATGATTCTATGTATAACTCTTGGGTTCTTTGCTGGCAAAACAAAAACATGCCCTTCCTCACTTGATCAATGTGTACGTATACTCAAATGCCTGCTCCAAAAAGAAACAGGTTTCAGAAATGATGAATCAATTAATTCAATTAATACTGCTGTTTTAGTCAGTTAAGATAAATACATTTTTAGAAGACAGGACTACAGCTGCTCATAATCATGTAACCTATTGGACTATATCCATCACCACTTCCAAAAGTCCCTCCATTCCCCAAGAGATTTTCAAAGGATGAAGGGTCTGCAGAACAGGGAAAGCCCTGCATATTAACATGAATTCCATTCCTTTCGCAGAAGACTATTAGGATCCAAGCAACTGGCACAAATTCAGCTAACTGGTCTCACTACTTGTGGAACCCCATCCAAGGACAATTGCTATTGCAACAGGGCTTTCCCCTCTCCTTCAACGCAACACACCCCAATTATTAACTCTGGAGGGCTGGGGGAGGGACCCAGAACAACATGTGGGAGGAGACAGGAGATCATTCCATTAGGCAAACAGAAACATCATAATGTTGAATTCTTCCCACTATTTCTTAACAACAAAAGCCATTGTATGGAATACATAAAGGTCAAGGCAAACATTCAGTTTTGTCCTAATACAACATGAGCTTCCTCTTTCATTTGATGTGCTTCATTCATTCAAAATGAACAGATGTTCTAAGTCCTGAGAATTGAAAATGGGGCCTAGCCATTATAGTAGTATCACTAAGAGCCACATAAAATGACATGGGGATTTTTTATCTCTTATCTGCAATAAGCCCTGCATGATGTAAGGATCAACCCATACACAACTAATTGCAGTCTCTGAGATGTATAATGATGCCAAAGATAGGTTGTGTGCATTTCATACCTTTAAAGCACATCAGAAGTGCATTTCCTAAACCTTAAGAAAATCCTGGGATCCATAGTTTACCCCTCACAGCGCTATAATTCCCAATACCCATATAAAACTATAGTTCTTGGGCTTCTTTTTGGGGGCGGGGTATGTGCTATGAATGTATCTACTGTATCTGCAAAAAACTTTCTTCACAATCACTGCTTATTTCTAGCAGCTTAGTTCTCCTGACTTCAACACTAGCACACAAATTTCACATCTGTAACCTGGACATGCAGTATTTAAATGGTTCTTAATTCAAGTCAATATACCTTGCCTCCAAATAGCAATATTGCCATTCCTATACACACTTGCCAGGAGTAAACTAGGCTATACCATTGTTCCATCCTCCCTCAGCACCCCTGACAAGATCCTCTCTACTCTCCCCTCTCTACCAAACCCCAGGAGCATCTTTAAACTCACCACTGGACTTTAAACCTAAGGCTTGGTGCGGGGTCTATGCCTGTGACCCTGTTTCACAAATAAAGATCTGAAATCACCTAGGGCATAGACTCTCGAGTTCAACACCTGATCCTGGGTCCACACACAGTTTCAGTAGCACTTTAGCTAAGAGAACTAAGAGAAGTAAACTTTGCAGCTCTGGCCTTCAGTGCTATTTCTACCCACCTTTTAGTTTAGAACTCTTATTTAAGTTAGAAGAGCCATTGTGCTGCTACATATTAGATCCCATGAAAATAAAATCCTGGGCAAATCTGTGCAAACATGCTATCTGGTGCACTCGATTTTGCCCTTCTACAACAGACCCATAGAGAAAAAGTAACTAGACAATATCACTGTCCACAAAAACAAATATACATGAACTAGATTTACTCAGCAAGGGTAACATTAGCCTTAATTAAATTAATTTGTCACGTTGACATCTCTACGTGTCAATAGAGAGGGAGGGGAATCAGTGCAGAGTTAAGGCAATTTAAACACCAGAAAATAATGAAATGTAAAAAAACCAAACCATTTCTGTCTTCAGTAGCCATCACAATAATCTTAACTCTGCTCCATATCTCAAGTTTAAAAAACAAATATAGTTCTATAAACAATTCATTGATTAGGCACCACATTTTAGAGATGGAAAGGTAATATGCTGGTATAAAATTATACATTCTTTACCTATCCCACTCTCAAATTGAAATTCATACCATGCATGACAAGGTGTCTATCAAAACCAGCTACTAAGGTTCTACTTTGGACTGGACCGTCCTATCTGGGCTGAGATTACAAACACACAATTCTCATAAATCAGGAGAAAATCTTGTTAACTTCAACTGCAGCTGCCACCATCACACATTACTGAAGACTAGAGGTGGTTCAGATTGTAGACAGAGATATTTAAGTGGCCCTAGGGATACAAGGCGGGGTGGGGGGAGTAAAGTCTGACCTGACACAGCCACAGATTTGCAGAAGCAATTCATACGAGCACTGTGGCTAACAGGCACGTCAAAGCAATCACACAGATCACTACTGGGAAGTTGTGGCTATATTTGTAGATTGATTTGGTCAGATGCTACTTTCTTCACACAGTCATGACCCTGGAAACACTTGGGAAGTCATTTACAAAAAGAAGAAGTCAGAGCTAACTAATCCCCCAGTGCAGGACTGCACATTATGAGAAGCACATGGATGGTTCTGAAAACTGAATCCCTAGTCAAGTTGTCCCACTCTGTGATATGTAGTAAACTTGCCCAATGTCCTGACATCACATTGTGTGTTTCCTGTTCCTGCTCCACATAACAAGCTGACAATAGCAAGGGTGGGAAAATCCACAAGGTGGTAATGTCAGGACACAGGGCAAGTTTACTACATGGTATAGAGGGAGAACGACATGTGGGTTCTGGAAATAGGTTTCACATACTCCTTCTAGCTCACCATATGACCCAAGGCTTTAGAACACTTGCTTTAAGAGTCAGTTCCTTATCTGCAAAATGGAAATAATTATAAACAATTGAATCCTTAGAGGATTGCCTCCAAACTGAATTAGTAGCACTTGGGAGAAGGTAGAGCAAGGTCTACTTTGAGAGATGGGAGGAGTCAGAAATTCCTGGGGCTCAGAATTACATGACTTTTTGCACCTCGTTCTAGTTGATGGATATTGGGGTTCTAGTTCCTACAAGCCTAAGGTCTTCCTTCTCCTGCCGTAAAGTGTGTTGTGTGCTAGAATGTTAAACAGAAACACACTTATTTGGAAGCAAGTTTACATTAATAAGTCACAGTGGTTTCAGAGTAAACGTGGATGCACTGCAAGTTCAGTGAACTGCAATTTATCCATCCACCCAGTAACATTTCACAACAAAAAATAAAGTAATAACATCTCCATAATGTCTTCTAAGGCACAATTGTCTCTTTATTACAAAGGTTGGCAGGACAGACGTTATTCCTAGAAAACTGCAACAAAGCAAACCTATAAACATTCTAAATACGGTAATTCTCTCTCTGGATGACAGAAGAACGAGCAGCACTAAATTTCTGGTCCAGCGAGCACTCGGTTACACCTCAAGTTTCTCAAATTCAGGCAAAAACCAAACCGTTACTTTCCAGAGAATACAAATTGCACACAATTTTAACACCTTCTGACTCAATGCCATCCAGAGGGGGAAAAAATATAACCAAAGAATATCAAGCACAAAGGCGCTCATCGTAGCAGACTCCACCATTGCCATGAGCTAAGCTCCACATCATTTGCATAAGACAGCTTCTTACTGTGTAAAAGATGCATAACTATGTTAATTAGTTTCAATCAAAAAATCCAACTGCTGGAAAGGTTGCACCAAAAGCCTTACTACAGATATTTGATTACTATTTTTGATTGCTTTTTTTCCTATGTGGTCCAAGTGCAACAGATGCCATCATGACCAAAATCTGATAGGATAGATGAGAAATTGCCTTTTCCTGGTTAGGTTTGTAGCCCTGAAAGCAAAGCAATGTATACATACATATTATGCAGAATCACAAAAACGTATTGCATGAGACTCGGTATCCATTGCAAATTTTCCACGTCTTGAACCTGCTGTAGTGCCATGGCTAAGCCAGGAAGCCCCCAATTCAAATCTTACCAAGACTGCAATACCAAACATACTTATTAGCAAGCACACACCACTGAACAGAGCGGTGCATGCATCTAGGTAAAGCTTGCCATGAGCTGTACTGTAAATGGCTTTAGGCCGGTCACCATTTCAACATCAGCATCATTCCAAACCAGCAACAGTGGTCTACCTTGCAGGACTGTGGTGCAGCTGACTTCACTAAACATACGTCAAATTCTCCCAAAACTACTCCCCAAGGTGTTATATAAAATGCTCGGTGCTATTCAATGTCCCGGCTACATTTGGCACCAAGGGCTGCTTTTAAGAGGGTATTTAACACAGATTTACTGGACTCTCTCCCTTTTCACAGCCACAGCGGCGGCGACAGGCAAGAACAGCGACTGATGTGTAGCGATGTGGTGCGACCGCGTTAGAGACATTTCTTAACGTTTGGAGGGAGGCTGCAGTGAGCACACCAGGCAAACAAACACCTTCCCGGCCACCCGCCACACCTGGCGCACGAGGGGGGGGGCTCGGAGTTCTGATTCGCCAAATCTCTTCGCCTCCACCCCCCCCCCACCGCGAAACCGGCTCTCCTGCGTTTCGTTCCAAGCCCAGCTGACGACTTTTCCGCCACCTGCGCGAGAGCGGCTGGGGCTCCCTCCTCCTCCTCCTCCTCCTCCTCCTCCTCCTCCTCCTCCATGGCGCTCTCCCTGCAAAGGGAAATGCCGTTTCCGCCTCTGACACCCCCCTCCCGCCCCCGGCGGCAGCTAGCCAAAGCGACTGTGGGGCAGGAGACATCTCCTTTTCTCCCCCCCCCCTCCTCACACCCCCTCGCAACCAGGGAAGAGCCGGCTCCTTCTCCTCCTCTGTCGCCCAGGAGAGCCTCGGGGGCAGCCGGTGCCCCTCTGCGGCGGAGAGGAGGCGCCCGCCCGCCCGCCCGCCCGCTCCATGCCCTGGCGCAGCTCGGGACTGGGCGTGGAGGAACCGAGGAAGCAGCCCGCCTGCTCTGCTGCGTGCCAAGCCCCGGTGGCTCAGAGGCAAACCACACGCACGCAAGCAAGCAAGCAAGCAAGCACACCCGCCGCCGGGACTGGCATGCCTAGAGAATGAGCAGCAGCAGCAGCAGCAAGGCAGCTCCGCCGGCCGCTGGCCTCGTGCCCTGCTGCCTTACCTCCGGGGGACTCGGCCAGCTCGGCTCTTGCAGGCGCGCCGGCTCCTCATGCCCTCCTCGCAGCGTCGCTGGCGGACTGAGGCGGAGGCGAGCGGGGGACGCCCTGGCATTCGCCCTGCCTCGGCTGGAGGGACCCCGCTGTCGGCCAAGCAGGAAATTTCCTGCCTTCCCTCTCCTCGCCCGCCCGCCCGCCTGCCTGCCTGCCTGCCAGCCGCTCTGCGCGCATCTGAGGCGGCGCCAGCCGAGCGCGGGAGCCGCCTGCTGCCCGACAAGGAAAACTGCAGCTGCAGATACTGAGGGGAGCGGGAAACGGGGGCCTTTTCGTCACGCTGGAGATACGAGGCGGGAATCCCCCCCAACACACACCTCGAATAAAAACCAAGGGGTAGTGGCGGCTGCTGTGGTTTATCCCGCGCAAAAGAGGACACGGCCCCTATACTTTCACTGGTGGCGCGGAAAGAAGAGTTTGGGCAGGATAGATGCTGAAATGAAGTGAAGGAATTCTGTCCCACTTCGCTTGTGGTCACCACTTCATGTGTACCCGCCATACAGGCAGTTAAAGCACATTACTTTCCTTCAGGAATTCTGGGAGCTGGCGCTCCCCCCCCCCCAGCTACAATTCCCAGCAAGCTTAACAAACTGCATTTCCCAGGATTATTAGGGAGATATCATGTGCATTCAATGTATGGTGTACGCAGCCTTTGAGTTCACATGTGATGTCCTCACTTTAAAAAGTTGGGACTGGTATGGGATTGGCAGTGTGTGACTTGCCTTAAAGCAGGAAGTGATGCACTTGTAACTGCGAACCCACATGCTAAAGATGGAGGGCATGAATTAGCAGCTAAGGAACGCCAGAGAGGAGTGGGGTGGGGCAGAAACTGTAAAGAAAGATGGGGAGCTTAAGGACAAAGGTCCACAATTAAAACTATGTGTTTTGCTGCATCTCCTGTAACACTGGGCTTTGCTTTGCACAGCTCCAAATTCTCCACGCAGGAATTCATAAGGAGCCAATATATAGTATGTGACAAATGTAGATGTGGAATTTCTGCTGTGAATTTCCCACTCTGCGCTGATCAACCAAAAAATGTGATGGTACGGTTGTCCCTAGATCGTAAACAGCTCAGAAGTGCCCTACTTCTAGTAATACAGTTTAAGCTTATAAATTTTGCGGGCAAATATTTTGCCATGTTTTGTACATACTCTATACCAGGGCTGGGGGAACTTTTTCAGCCCAAGAGCCACATTCCCTTCCAAGCAACTTTTGAAGGGCCACATGCCAGTAGTGGGCTGTGCCAGAGGCAAAAGTTGGTAGATCAATGAATGAAAAATTGCCTTTGCGCAATAGGCTAGTTTCTACGTTGTTGTTGTTTAGTCGTTTAGTCGTGTCCGACTCTTCGTGACCCCATGGATCAGAGCACGCCAGGCACTCCTGTCTTCCACTGTCTCCCACAGTTTGGTCATACTCATGCTGGTAGCTTCAAGAACACTGTCCAACCATCTCGTCCTCTGTCATCCCCTTCTCCTTGTGCCCTCCATCTTTCCCAACATCAGGGTCTTTTCCAGGGAGTCTTCTCTTCTCATGAGGTGGCCAAAGTATTGGAGCCTCAGCTTCACGATCTGTCCTTCCAGTGAGCACTCAGGGTTGATTTCCTTCAGAATGAATAGGTTTGATCTTCTTGCAGTCCGTGGGACTCTCAAAAGTCTCCTCCAGCACCATAATTCAAAAGCATCAAAAGCGATCAGCCTTCTTTATGGTCCAGCTCTCACTTCCATACATCACTACTGGGAAAACCATAGCTTTGACTATATGGACCTTTGGTAGTTTCTACACACATGCCTAATTCAGACAAGCAGGAAGCATTATCATAGTTCAAGGACACACTCTAGAGGGCTAGAGGACCACATTGACACACCCACACCAAGGTTTCCCCACCCTTACCAACTTATTCCTACTGTCTTTCACCAGTGAAAATGGTGTATGGAATTTAGCAGCTGGCTAAACGCCACTGAATGCTAGGTGCTGGAGGACAGCAGTAGGGTAGAACTGTTGACTTGACGCCCTACTTGTGGTCTTTCCCAGACTCTTCTAGTTGGCCAGTAGAGGAAACAGATTGCTGAACCAGATGGAACCTTGGCGTGATCCAACAGGATTCCTCTTATGTTCAGATGAATTGATTCCTCCACCTCTCAAGCCTGCCAGTGCAGTATCAACTATTACCATTTCAAATTGTTTAAGGATGCTAATAACCCTGTGCTCGTGATACACCAGAACTTTGGGATCATTCATATGGGTGTGTGGACAGCCATTTAAAAAGTGTTTGGTATAAGTCAACCTTTCAGAAGCCTATTTTAATATATTCTAGGTTCGTGCCTTAATCCTGTATAATCATTTATGATCCCTTTCAAATCTGGCTCGTCCTGAAGTACACCCCATAAATAAGGTTTAAAGCAATCCTGTGTAAAGTCCTGCTTCCTCATATATCTCCACCTCGAACTTCAGCAGAACTTTACTAAATGTATGAAGCATTTGCATAGAGAAGGATATCGGGGGAAAGGGATGTGCTTTTTAGGCACATTGGGAAAGGAAGCTCAATCTGAACTATGAAGTATAAGTAAAATAGTGCATTTGGTGCTGTATCCAATGCTAATCCTACTCAGAGTAGACCCATTGAAATTAATGGACATGATTAACTTAGGCTCATTAATTTTAATGGGTATAATTTAGTTGGATACAACCCGCAGTATGTCATGAACCAAACTTCCACCCTTCAATTACTAGTGGACAAGGAGGAATAGTTGAGAAACCAGGAGCTGCCTTTGTGACCCAAATAAAAAATGAAATAAAAACTTTTCTTCCATATTCACAGTGTGTCAGTAACAGCGCAAGCCTATACATGTCTACTCAGAAGCAAGTTCCATTGATGTCAATAGGATTTACTCCCCAGCAAGTGGGTAAAAGGAATACAGTATTGGAAAGGCTTTTAATTAATGCATACATTTGTGGACTAGACACAAGAGTCTGCCTACTCCTTACAGGTATAATCATTTGCAAATAATTGTTACTTAATTTAAAGCATTTTTCTTATTTAAGCAATTTTAAAATGACACTGCTGAATATGTTCAAGAAAAATCAGCACATTTTATCCATTAGTGTATTAAATGTACAGGCTATTATCCACTGGTTTAAAAATAAACATCATATTTATAGCATCCAAGAAAATGGTGTCTGGAAATCTGGTTGCTTCTGCAAAATGTAGATTCTTTCCTGCTCAAACATTGCTAAAGAGGTAGGGAAGTACTGAGAACAATTGATCGGCTATCCTATTTAGATATAGGATATTGAATGATTGCTATATCCTACTTCTGAGGCCTAATTTGTAATTAAAATTGACCACAGGTAAAGCCCCAGTACTTACCAAGCATCTCAGACCACTCCTGTGCTTTCTTAGCATATCAGCAGTTAGTGGCCTTCCCCACGGTGTTTGCAGGTTCCCAAATGTTGTATTTTATTTCATTTATCTTATACAGATACATATGTACTGTGTTTTTTTCACCACAGCAAGATGAATGGAGTTCCCCAAGCAGCCTCTCATCCAAACTCTGCACTAGACTGTGACTTGTTTAGCGTGGTTGCCTCATGTGACCTCAGGATATATACCCTGATGCAGAAGTTTCTAAGTCCCATTTTGCTGGTTCTCCATGTTTAAAGTTTATGGAGTGGAGAAGCAGAGGGCATTTAAAGATGCAATTTTCCAACCTACATGCTGCAGTTGTGCAGCCTCCAGCGTAGTACCATCTGTCCTGCAATCAATTTATCAAGCCTTTTCTATGCACAGACTTGTCCCCTTTAGGTTTGAATAACATTTGAATAACATTGCTGAACCTTGCATTCACCTCAGACTTAAAAGTTGCTGCTGTTCTTCAAGGAAGACTGCACATGCATTTAGCACACTGGATTCTTCCCCCTTCCATGCATATGGTAAGAACATAAATAGAGCTTAATACAGGGGTCAGCAACCTGCGGCCCATGGGGGCAGTTTAACTGGCCCACAAACTGCCCCCGAACCAAGCCACCCACTTGGCAAATCCCCATGCGCTGTGCTAAACTGGTGCAGCAAGGGGACTCGCTTCCACAGTGCTGGAAATCGCGTCTGCGCATGCCCAGACGCCAGAAATCACATGCGCGCAATCTGGCCCACAGAGAGATCTCTGCAGGACTTGACCAGCCCAGGCAGGTAAAATCTTGCTGACCCCTGGCTTAATAGATCATTGCCCTGCCCCTGCAGATGAACAGGGTTTTTTTGGGGGGGGGGTCCAGATTTTACTTCTTGAAATATGGCAATCCTAGGGTGTACACACTTCACTTTTCCAAGGATTACTGTTGTTGTTGGCATCTGTGGATTATGGTAGTAAAATTAATATGAGCCTTTAACAGCAGATAGAGCTAAAACAGGAAGTGAGAAAGTATGCCACTCTTCCAACTTCCTCCTTTGGCTCTAAATACTTTTCAAGGAAGAAAAAGATAGACAGCCTCACCACCTCATGAGGCAGGAGTGTTCAGAGGTTTTGTGGGCCCCAGAGGAAGACCTCATGCATGCCATTACCACTACAGGTGTCTCATCTTATACCTGGTAGGGTGCAGTTACAATGGTCAGGGTTACAACTTGCTGTATACACACATCCAAATCCTGAAATGCAGTCTGAGATCCTGGTGCATGGACAATTTGGAGCAGAAAAACAAAAAAGGGGTGAAGGGTGGGGGCCGATGCTAGAGCTGAGCAAGCTTACAGCAATACATAGAACTAGCAGGAACACAAGGAGTTATCACACTTCTCCCACAAAATCCTCAATTCTACTGTAGGCTTGAAAATCTTGGGACCTCTGTGTGTGTTATGGTTAACACCTGACAGCATGTCTGGCAACAACAGACATTGAGACCTACATCTTTCTGTGACACAAACTGGAAAGTGTCCAATTCATCACCAGCAGTATTTTTCAAGACACTCTGAAAACAGTTTTTCATGTGCAATGAGTCATGGACAGAATATGGGTTGGAGCTTTAATGACTTTTTATTATGATGGTTGTGGGAGGAACTGAATAAACCATTGTTGCTATGCCAGTAAAATTTTGCCGTGCCAATAAAATCTATGCAAGGTATTCCTTCCTATCCATATGTATAATATCAACACCCACACATATCCTGTGAGTAGCTGTATTTATTATGCATGTATGAAATTCTTGACTGCATCATTGAAATGCAGCAGTGTTATAGTACTTACTATTATACTTTGCAATAAATATTCCAGAATATTTGGTTACTATCAGATAAGCTGTTTGTTTGTTCTCTGCACTGTCTAAGACTATGAGCTGCAATCCAGTAAGTCTGTGGTTCAAATCTTGCCTTAGCCATGGAGTCACTAGATGGCCTTAGGCAAGCCACAGTATCTCAGCCTCAACCCCTGTCTGGAATATGGAGCTAATAAAAACTCTGTTCCCAGTATCGCCATGTGCACTGCCTCATTACTTGACCTTTAATCGTTTAGTGGTAACATCTGAATGGGTCTTTTAACCAGTCAAAGGGAGGAATCTACTTGCATTCAACTGATCACAGTTATAATTTGCTTGCAGACCTTCATGCTCATCACATGAAGGTTCAGAGGGGAAGAGGACAGCACTGGTGACATGCATGAAGATGTGGAGAGCAGGGGTGGTGCACGCAACCCAGGCCACAGTTTACAGCTTGAGCCTTCATGTCTTCTTCTGAATACCTGAAGGCTTGTGCGATTGAAGTGAACATGCCTGTGTTTTGTTTGAAATCTTAGAAGCAAAGACTCAAGTTTGACGCAAGTACTCTTTGGTGAAAGTACTCCAGTATAGATTTAACACAGCAAAACAAGCAGCAAAGAAAATCATTAATAATAATAATAATAATAATAATAATAATAATAATAATTTATTATTTGTACCCCGCCCATCTGGCTGGGTTTCCCCAGCCACTCTGGGCGGCTTCCATAAAAACCAGAAATACACTAAAATACCACAGATTAAAAACTTCCCTGAACAGGGCTGCCTTAAGATGTCTTCTGAATGTCAGGTAGTTATTTATTGCTTTGACATCTGATGGGAGGGCGTTCCACAGGGCGGGCGCCACTACCGAGAAGGCCGTCTGCCTGGTTCCCTGTAGCTTTGCTTCTCGCAATGAGGGAACCGCCAGAAGGCCCTCGGCGCTGGACCTCAGCGTCCGGGCAGAACGATGGGGGTGGAGACACTCCTTCAGGTATACTGGGCCGAGGCCGTTTAGGGCTTTAAAGGTCAACACCAGCACTTTGAATTGTGCTCGGAAACGTACTGGGAGCCAATGTAGGTCTTTCAAGACCGGTGTTATGTGGTCTCGGCGGCCGCCCCCAGTCACCAGTCTAGCTGCCGCATTCTGGATTAGTTGTAGTTTCCGAGTCACCTTCAAAGGTAGCCCCACGTAGAGCGCATTGCAGTAGTCCAAGCGGGAGATAACTAGAGCATGCACCACTCTGGCGAGACAGTCCGCGGGCAGGTAGGGTCTCAGCCTGCGTACCAGGTGGAGTTGGTAGACAGCTGCCCTGGATACAGAATTGACCTGCGCCTCCATGGACAGCTGTGAGTCCAAAATGACTCCCAGGCTGCGCACCTGGTCCTTCAGGGGCACAGTTACCCTATTCAGGACCAGGGAGTCCTCCACACCAGCCCGCCCCCTGTCCCCCCAAAACAGTACTTCTGTCTTGTCAGGATTCAACCTCAATCCATTAGCCGCCATCCATCCTCCAACCGCCTCCAGGCACTCACACAGGACCTTCACCGCCTTCACTGGTTCTGATTTGAAAGAGAGGTAGAGCTGGGTATCATCTGCATATTGATAGACACCCAGTCCAAACCCCCTGATGATCTCTCCCAGCAGCTTCATATAGATGTTAAAAAGCATGGGGGAGAGGACGGAACCCTGAGGCACCCCACAAGTGAGGGCCCAGGGGTCTGAACACTCATCCCCCACCACCACTTTCTGAACACGGCCCAGGAGGAAGGAGCGAAACCACTGTATAACAGTGCCCCCAGCTCCCAGCCCCTCTAGATGGTCCAGAAGGATGTTATGGTCGATTGTATCAAAGGCCGCTGAGAGATCCAGCAGAACTAGGAAACGACTCTCACCTTTGTCCCTAGCTCGCCAGAGATCATCAACCAGTGCGACCAAGGCAGTTTCAGTCCCATGATGAGGCCTGAATCCCGATTGGAAGGGATCCAAATGGTCCGCATCCTCCAGGCGTGCCTGGAGTTGTTCAGCAACCACGCGCTCAATCACCTTGCCCAAGAATGGAAGATTTGAGACTGGGCGATAGTTGGCCATACTGGCCGGGTCTAAAGATGGTTTTTTAAGAAGCGGTTTAATGACCGCCTCTTTCAGCGGATCTGGGAATGTTCCCTCACAGAGGGAAGCATTCACCACCCCGCAGAGCCCAATGCCCAGCCCTTCCCGGCTTGCTTTTATTAGCCAGGATGGGCAAGGATCCAGGAGACAGGTGGTTGGTTTCACGCATCCAAGCAGCCTGTCCACATCCTCGGGGGTAATGGATTGAAATCGATTCCATGCAACTTGACCAGACAGAGCTCTAGCACTCTCCCGCCCCAGCCCTGCTCCCACGGTGGTGTCTAGCTCCTTCCGAATATGAGTGATTTTATCTGCAAAAAACTTTGCAAAATCGTTGCAGGAGATCTTGGGGTCTTTACAAAGCCCTGGTGGTAAAGGTGGTTCTGTTAAATTACGAACCACCTGAAAAAGTCTCCTGCTACTATTTTCTGCAGATGCAATAGAGGCGGTGAAGAAAGTCTTCTTCGCCGTCGCTATCGCCACTTGGTAGGCTCGACGTTGAGCTCTAACCTGTGTCCGGTCAGATTCGGAGTGAGTTTTTTGCCACCGACGCTCTAGCCGTCTCAGCGATTGTTTCATTGCCCTCAGCTCCGAAGAAAACCACGGAGCTGTCCGGGCTCCATGCAATCGGAGAGGGCGCTTCGGAGCCAGACAGTCGATAGCCCTGGTTAACTCCGCATTCCAGCGGGCCACCAGGGAATCAGCTGAAAGGCCATCAACATGGGATAAAGCATCCCCTACCACTCTCTGGAAACCATTTGGATCCATTAAGTGGTGGGGGCGGACCATCCGAATTGGTCCCACCTCCCTGCAGAGGGGAAGGGTCGCGGAGAAGTCCAGTTGCACCAGGAAGTGATCTGACCATGGCACTTCTTTTGTTTCACTTTTACTTAGTGTCAGATCACCCACGTCACTAGAGGTGAACACCAGGTCTAAGGCATGTCCATGACTATGAGTTGGGCCAAACTTATTCAGGGACAGCCCCATGGAGGCCATGCTTTCCATGAAGTCCCGAGCAGCCCCTTGTAAGGTCGTGTAGGCATGGATGTTAAAATCCCCTAGGACAACCAAACTAGGTGTCTCCAGGAGAAAATCCGCCACGACCTGAAGCAGTTCAGACAGGGAATCCTTGGTGCAGCGGGGAGGTCGGTACACCAAAAGGAATCCTTTACTGCCCCTATTGCCCAACTTCCAGAACATGCACTCAGAAAACTGGATCTTCCCAGTAGGACGCCTGGTGCAAGCTAGTGACTTCCTAAAAATCACTGCAACCCCCCCCCCGCCCACATGACCTGGGTTGCTGTGCATAAGAGAAACCTGGTGGGCAAGCAGCGGCAAGGACAGGCCCATCTGCTTCCTCCAACCAGGTCTCTGTCACACATGCCAGGTCAAATCCTCCATCCACAATCAGGTCGTGGATGGCAGTGGTTTTATTCATCATTGACCTGGCATTACACAGCAACACCTTCAGGTCATGTAGGTTTCCCCTGTTGATTCCAGTATCCATCTGGTCAAGGCCAGACCCGGAGGCAGGGATAGTCTTCAAACAACGACTAAACCTGCCTCCTCGGTAATGACATGGTCTGGTCTTAGCGTAACTCCGCCTCCTGCCCATGATCACCGAGATCGGATGTCCCAGTGCTTCCCCCCCTGTGGAACTTGTCCCAGCCATCGTGTTGGCTGGGGCCCCACTCCCAGGCAGCCCTGATCTAGCCCCTTCAAAACAAAACACAAACTATACAGAACCAATAAAACAACAACAACAAAAAGGAACAGAACAATTATACTAAAATTAATCCCCAACCAAATATCCATCCCACCCACCCCCAACAATGGAAAAAAAGAAATAAAGAAATAAAAATTTAAATTACCACTGACTGCTTGAGGACATTTTAAAGCACATTAACCACCTGGAACAGGGAAGCAATGACAGAACACTTCCCACCCTTCCCCAAGAGTTTGTTCCAAAAGTTTGTTCCTGGGCCACGCCCCCTGGGCTAGTTGGAAAAGGCCCTGGAAGGGAGCAGGCCCTGCAGTCCTCACCCAGCCGATGGTCCGAGGCCTCACTGCAGCAGGAGTCCCTTTATAGCCAGGAGAGAGGGCCTGGGCCACACCCCCTGGGCCAGTTGGAAAAGGCCTTGGAAGGGAGCAGGCCCTGCAGTCCTCACCCCGCCGATGGTCCGAGGCCTCACTGCAGCAGGAGTCCCTTTAGCCAGGAGAGAGGGCCTGGGCCACGCCCCCTGGGCCAGTGGGAAAAGGCCCTGGAAGGGAGCAGGCCCTGCAGTCCTCACCCAGCCGATGGTCCGAGGCCTCACTGCAGCAGGAGTCCCTTTATAGCCAGGAGAGAGGGCCTGGGCCACGCCCCCTGGGCCAGTTGGAACAGGCCCTGGAAGGGAGCAGGCCCTGCAGTCCTCACCCAGCCGATGGTCCGAGGCCTCACTGCAGCAGGAGTCCCTTTATAGCCAGGAGAGAGGGCCTGGGCCACACCCCCTGGGCCAGTTGGAAAAGGCCTTGGAAGGGAGCAGGCCCTGCAGTCCTCACCCCGCCGATGGTCCGAGGCCTCACTGCAGCAGGAGTCCCTTTATAGCCAGGAGAGAGGGCCTGGGCCACGCCCCCTGGGCCAGTGGGAAAAGGCCCTGGAAGGGAGCAGGCCCTGCAGTCCTCACCCAGCCGATGGTCCGAGGCCTCACTGCAGCAGGAGTCCCTTTATAGCCAGGAGAGAGGGCCTGGGCCACACCCCCTGGGCCAGTTGGAAAAGGCCTTGGAAGGGAGCAGGCCCTGCAGTCCTCACCCCGCCGATGGTCCGAGGCCTCACTGCAGCAGGAGTCCCTTTAGCCAGGAGAGAGGGCCTGGGCCACACCCCCTGGGCCAGTGGGAAAAGGCCCTGGAAGGGAGCAGGCCCTGCAGTCCTCACCCAGCCGATGGTCCAAGGCCTCACTGCAGCAGGAGTCCCTTTATAGCCAGGAGAGAGGGCCTGGGCCACGCCCCCTGGGCCAGTTGGAACAGGCCCTGGAAGGGAGCAGGCCCTGCAGTCCTCACCCAGCCGATGGTCCGAGGCCTCACTGCAGCAGGAGTCCCTTTATAGCCAGGAGAGAGGGCCTGGGCCACGCCCCTTGGGCCAGTTGGAACAGGCCCTGGAAGGGAGCAGGCCCTGCAGTCCTCACCCAGCCGATGGTTCCTATTGAAACATAGGCTACAAAACCTTAAAAATATTCCATTTCCCGTGAACTCCAAGGTACCTCACTTCCCTAGCACAAAGATAGGCCACACGTTTAGTAAGTTATAATTATTCTACAGTGGTACCTCGGGTTACAGACGCTTCAGGTTACAGACGCTTCAGGTTACAGACTCCGCTAACGCAAAAATAGTATCTCGGGTTAAGAACTTTGCTTCAGGATGAGAGCAGAAATCGCACAGTGGCAGCGGGAGGCCCCATTAGCTAAAGTGGTACCTCAGGTTAAGAACAGTTTCAGGTTAAGAATGGACCTGCAGAACAAATTAGGTTCTTAACCCGAGGTACCACTGTACTTACAAACTCACCTTATATCAGATTCATGTACTTTCCCATACAGCAGCCTGAAAAAGTTGCACAGCACAGACAGCAAAAAGTTGCTTGGTAACATAACAAAAGATCCTCAACTATTGGTATAGAAAAACACAACCTTCAGACTCCATTCCTGTCTGAAACAAAAGCAGCTGGAGGGATCAGCTCAGGGTTCCTCATGCATCAAATTTGCATGTACACTGAGTACTGCAAAAGGTTTGGTTGCCCATTTCCTCCCAAGGTGAGGGAAAGTGATATAGATTAAGCCTGGCAGGACAGCTTACTCTATTGCTTTAACCCCTTCATATATTAATTAGCCTCAAGCATGTTGGTTATATGAAGCTGGTTACCCTACAGTTTTTACATTTTAAATAGCAACTCTGGGGTATGTGTAATCAGAATTAAAATCAACTGCCAGCTATTTGTTGCTGGAAGGAGGCTGCTATTTTCACCAATGGATACTTTTCTCCCAGGACAAGTTTGTAAGCAAACGAGTTAAAGGATGGCAGGAGTTGTTGCAGCTCTGCAGTCCCAGTCCTGACTGGGCTCCCCTGTGGATGCTGGTTCAACTTTTAAAACTAGTCATATTAATTGCTATCACACAATTGACATCACAACTAGTTAATAACTGACCTAATTTTCATGGTTGATTTCAGTAGGTTTTAAAACTTGTCTAATGCTGCGGTCAATTAGTATTGTGCAATTTGACTTACAGAATATGAAGAAAGGCTTTTTTTTTTAAAAAAAAAAAAAGTCCAAATTGGTTTGAATCAGCATGTGAAATTACATGACTTATTTACTATTGTTCTGAAACTTGAAATACTACAAAAATGCTTACAAAGGAGAAAAGGTTTGGGATTGTCATGCTGGAGAGTTAGTTTCACCTGCTGCACAATTCTGGTGATTTTCAGACATAAACTGAGGGGCTAATCTCTCCCCCGCCCCCTTCTCATCAGGATCCTAATAAATTCTTGGTCAATTCATTAATTTCATTGATTCCTGCTGTGTCATCTGATGGTCGGGCTAAACATATATCAGTTTTCTCATTTAGCATAACAGTTCGCTTTTATTCCTTTGAATAACCAAGACATTAAAATGATAGGTCAATTCCACCCCCATGTGTGAAAATTTCTAACTTGCAGCTGAGTTACATTGTGAATGAATTCAGAACTGAAAAGCAGGCATGCCAACAGCAAAAAAAAAAAAAAAAGCTTTATTCTGCTTTTCACCTGTAAGTAGTTATTTGCAGTAATTATAGTGGATGGCAATAGGATAAATCCACTAAAGTAATAATGAAACAAAGAGACTGAACTGTACTTTTCAAAGCCTATATGAAATACTATTGCTCCAAGAAGCATGTATTTTGTTCTTCATGAAAAGCAGATAAAAAAACATCAACAACTACAGTATAAAGGAAATAGTTTGATGCTATGATCTACCAGATTTCATTTCTTGATCCAGACATGTACATTGGACACAAACACATCAAAACCTGCATCAATATAATCCAAATTTTCCATTAAAACACCTTCTCTTTTTTGTAACTGGAGTTATACAAATATTCATGTACCTCTATTTTAATATTTGTTGGATTTCCAAAATTAGGAGGGACACAATAGATGGACAAGTATACAGTCATACCTCGAGTTGAATACACTTTGGGTTGAGCGCATTCGAGTTGCACTCCGCGGCAACCCGGAAGTAACAGAGTGCATTACTTCTGGGTTTCGCCGCTCACGCATGTGCAGACGCTCAAAATGACGTCATGCGCATGCGCAAAAGCAGCAAAACACGACCCACGCACGCGCAGACATGCCGTCGCATCTTGCGTTCTGTTCGGGATGCGAACGCGGCTCCGGAACAGATCCCATTCGCATCCCGAGGTACCATTGTATTGAAACACAGAATGGGTTTCAAGGGAGATAGACTATGATACCATCCTCTTACCACTGGGAACCGTGCTTAGCTTAAAAAAAAAAGGCATAAAAGCTAAAAAAGTAAAAGAGAATCTCTCTGAATACCGATAGCACAGTCTTATTCGTGTCTCATAAAAAATGTAAGCCCCATTGAGTTCAATGGGGTTAGCTTCCAGGAAACTCTGTATAGGATTGCAGCCCAAGTTGTACACCCAGATACTTGCACAGTGGGGCCTCTCTTTTCCAAGAGATGCAACCTACGTCACAGCCACCAGCACTGAGACGCTTTCAGAGTAGCAACAGCAGGTAAACGATACACTAAATCAACTCCAGTTCAATACTGACTTGACATAAACTGGCAGTTTGCACAAACTTAGATGATGCAAACTTAGATGAGTGTGGAAAGACAAAGAATGGAAAAGCTTAATTCTGAGGAGTCCCTGAAGCAAATGGAACAGACAAGAGAAAGGTGCATGGCTCAAAATATACATAATAATTACAAGTGTTATGAAAAGTGTAAGGTGAAAAGAGAGTGAAAAATAACTCTCTTTGGCATTTTCACATAATGTGAAAAATAGCCTTTAGGCAAAGAGGTGAGTGTGAAAATGCATGCAGAGCTCTACATGAGGTTATCTGACATGATGTGTGGACCAGGGGTTGTGCTGCTGCTCACATTGCTTGCCAACTCCACCTAGCCGCCCCCTGCCAAACTCCCTACTCCACTGCCAAACCTTCTCCCTTTACACCTCGCCAAACACCAATCCATGGTTATGTGAAATGCAGCATGATGATGTCCTTACAATTTTATTATATGCTAAGAAATACATTCATTTTAAAATTAATGTTCTCATTAACTCATATGTCCCATAGCTCCCACAATTCCTTGCAATATGAAAGCACTCCTTCTTAATGCTCTGCCCTTTCAACCCCACATTCAAGTAACCACTAGAGAATGCCCAATGGACATAGCAATGGACATAAGTAGAGCTCCACCTGCCTTCCTGCTTTCTTAGAGCCAGTCTGTGGGGTGTTGCTGCCTGATGACTTCCTCTTCTTTAGTCTCAGTGGCTCCATCTGTCATTGTTTCCACCTCCTGTTAGTCACCTTACAAGTCGTAATGGACAGAAGCCAAGTGAAGAGATTTGTCTCAATCACCCTTTAGCCACTGTGTTATACTACAGTGGTACCTCGGGTTAAGTACTTAATTCGTTCCAGAGGTCCGTTCTTAACCTGAAACTGTTCTTAACCTGGAGCACCACTTTAGCTAATGGGGCTTCCTGCTGCTGCCGTGCCGCCAGAGCACGATTTCTGTTCTCATCCTGAAGCAAAGTTCTTAACCCGAGGTAATATTTCTGGGTTAGCAGAGTCTGTAACCTGAAGCGTATGTAACCTGAAGCATATATAAGCCGAGGTACCACTGTATTTGTATCTTTCAGAATATGGGAATGACTTGCTGGGGCCATAACCAAACTAAGCCTCCTAGAGCAGTGATGGCCAAACTTGGCCCAACTGTTTTTTGGACTACAACTCCCATCACCCCTAGCTAACAGGGCCAGTGGTCAGGGATGCCCCAAAACAGCTGGAGGGCGGAGTTTGGCCATCACTGTCCTAGAGCAAAAGAAGGCTTATTTTGGTCAGAATAGAGAATACACTTCCAAAGTTAATGCTAAATACATTACTTCTGATAAATGAGCCACCATAGTCGCTAGAGAGCCATGGAAAGTTGTGTCCTGGGCTTTTTAGGCTCGGCTACCCATGTTAAAGTTAAGTTAAAGTTTTAAAGTTTTAAAGTTTTAAAGTTGTTTTAAAGTTGTTTTAAAGTTGTTTTAAAGTTGTTTTAAAGTTGTTTTAAAGTTGTTTTAAAGTTGTTTTAAAGTTTTAAAGTTTTAAAGTTTTAAAGTTTTACCCATGGTAAAACCTCAGCGCCTAGGTCGATCGCATGGTCGGCGGTTTGAATCCCCGCGGCGGGGTGAGCTCCGTCTTTCGGTCCCAGCTCCTGCCCACCTAGCAGTTTGAAAGCACCCCTAAGTGCAAGTAGATAAATAGGTACCGCTTTATAGCGGGAAGGTAAACGGCGTTTCCGTGTGCTGCGCTGGTGCTGGCTCGCCAGAGCAGCTTCGTCACGCTGGCCACATGACCCGGAAGTGTCTTCGGACAGCGCTGGCCCCCGGCCTCTTAAGTGAGATGGGCGCACAACCCTAGAGTCGGACACGACTGGCCCATACGGGCAGGGGTACCTTTACCTTTACCTTTACCCATGTTAAACCACAGAGCCTAGGACTTGCCAATCAGAAGGTCAGTTGTTCGAATCCCCGCAACAGGGTGAGCTCCCATTGCTCAGTCCCTGCTCCTGCCAACCTAGCAGTTCTAAAGCACATCAAAGAGCAAGTAGATAAATAGGTACCGCTCCAGCGGGAAGGTAAACGGCATTTCCGTGCGCTGCTCTGGTTCGCCAGAAGCGGCTTAATCATGCTGGCCACATGACCCGGAAGCTGTACGCCGGCTCCCTTGGCCAATAAAGCCAGATGAGCGCCGCAACCCCAGAGTCAGCCACGACTGGATCTAATGGTCAGAGGTCCCTTTACCTTCACCTTTACCCATGTACTATCTGAAACCAGAGGAGCACATTGGTTGCCAGATGTGAAACATACTGGCATTATTTTCAGTTCTCCTACTCCACTAGTAAGCCAAACTTTGGCTTAGCTCAGTAACGTATGGCAGAGAAAAGGACCAGGAAGGAACAAAGCAGCTACAAGGTCTTCTCTGGAAGCCCACATATCAGCATGATCTGGCTAAGCCATAGTTTACCATGCTGAGCAAACCAGGTATCTCCCCCACCGTTTGGGAAGCAAATGAAGAAAGCTCTGACCAAAGGCAAGTCACCATTGTGTCTTTTACACATTTATAACAACAGCATGAATTGGACCTATGTGTGTATATGCTAACCCTTTGCTAATCCTTCTTCATGTTTTCAGAAAGCAAACACAAACAAGAAGCTGAGTTTCACCTCCAAAATGTACATTGCCAAAAAATTCTATATGGGCAAAATGAAAACAACAACAACACTCATTCTACAAAATTTGAGCTTTCTAAGGAATTATTTGATAATGCAAAGCTTTCACAGGAACACAGGAAGCTGCTTTATATTGAGTCAGGCCATTGGTCCATTTAGCTCAGTGTTGTCTACCTACATGGAGACACCAGTGATTTAACCTGAGATCTTCGGCATGCAAAGCAGGTGTTCTCCCCCTGAGCCACAGCCCTTTCAGATCTTTACTGTTCATGGTTGGAGTGATTTTCCTGTCACTATGGCAACACTTTACTGCAGACCAAAGTTCAATGATTTTACAACTTTATTACCACTGCTGTTAGTTCAAAGTTTATGGGCATGACTTTCTGCCAACACAGATACCAGTAACAGGGTCCCCATTATTCAGCAGCAGACGTGAAGCTTCTATTCACTGGATTTCTCATTTAGAGAACTAAGAATCAAGGAGGGAAATCTTACTGCACCTCAGAAAAACACTTTTCTGATAAAATGCCATCCAAGAGAAAATCCCTGATGTTTGCTTCTGCTTTTTTCACCAGTGTTATCTCCTTGGTGATAGTTTGCCTTGTTCTTGCAACCAAAAATTGGGTTTCAAGTGAGATTAAATTTGGTGATGTAAATTCCACTGAGACAATATTCATTACATATGGACTCTTTGAAGGATCTTGTTCAAAGAACGTGCAAAATGGACTTAGTGTTGAGGATACCCCTTTCCAAGGTAACTATCTACTCAAGTAAATATAAAGAGTTATTGTTGGGAGCTGTTTGGTTTAATGCTGTCTGTTTACTTGGGTATTGTGAACCATGGCTTTAATTTCTTCATGTGGATACTTTTATGGAAGAGAAGAGTAACACCAGGAAGCAAAGAGCTGTAAAATAAGAATGGCAAACATTGTTACAAGCAAACTCTCTAAAAGAAAATTGACAAAATAGTACATGACTTACGGCATGAAAATGATAAGAATTAGCTGAAGCTGAAAGATAGTTACAGAGAAAGTGTTTCCAGAAAGATAGCTCTGTTTGTATTTGTATTATCTTAATTCAAGCTATAGGTGAAAGAATTTCATGTCGTGTGTTAATTCACCAATTTTCCTTCCCAATAATGGCAACTTTCACACCAGCAGCAGGGTGTCCTGGGAGGCTGACGTGTCCTAGTGATTACTAGATATTACCATTGTGGATGTTAAATTTTGTGTCCATTTATTCTGTTGCACAGGGACTGGCCATTTTGTCCTGTGTAGAATGCAGAAGGCCATTGCTAGCATATCATAGAATTATTGCATCAGAAGATTAGCAGGTGAACAAATGCTTGATGTCAGACAACATTATTAGGTCCTATAGTGGTCTTGCTAGAATACATGTTTTCACCTTCAATTTATTTGTATGCCAGTTTTCATGGTAAACCTCGCTCACAGAAGCAGAACTAAAAGAAGTTTGTATATAAAATGAAGCATTGGCTAAATATAATTCACTGACAATTACGAAACATAGTATTAGTATGACTTTTTTTAAATAGGCCAAACATCTCATACGCACTGGCTTGGGTCCTAAGTTAATTTAATTTAATTTAAGGAAGTTCACAGAAATAAAGTTTCATGTCTACTGTTTCCCTGTGTGATCAGTAATAAGCGCAAGTGAGCCAATTGGAATACAATTAGATCTGGTTTACGCTTATCATTTGATAACAATGTTGTATCTTCTTCCTTACATATTTAGACTTCATACACCACAGCAAAGTCCAAGCAAGGTTTCTCCTTTGTTTCCTGAATGCTAGCTAGTGCCCTTGGTATTCTGTGAATTGTTCATTTAGCTATTGTTCATAGTTCTGAAGGGCTAGATGGATGCATACCAAATGCATCCGAGTGAATAATTGATAAAAAGAGAGAAAGGAAAAGCAAAGGCTAAAATGGCTGAGAGAAACCACCATTTGCATCCTCTTGTCACTAGGCTTTTCACCAAGTAGTGCCACGATTTATAATGGGATGAATCCAGATCTGCTATGAGCGGAATTCTGCTAAAGGGATACTCCCACTTGAAAAGGGGGAAGAGAGGATTTTGGTCAATTTCCTCTGTGCCCCATGAAATGCTGCTCAAGGGAGAGTTGGTGGACCCTCCAAGAAAGCATGGCAGGCGGGCTAGGGAATGCAATGGGGAGAGGAGAGATTGGCAAAAACTGCCTTATCCACTTACTTCATCATGGAGCCTTGTGGATAGAAGGACAAGTCCCACTGCAGCATATATTCCACAGATGTCTTGATCTTAATAGGTACTTCTCGTGAGCATCCTTTTATATCATGTAGAGCATGGGTAGGCAAACTAAGGCCCGGGGGCCAGAGCCGGCCCAGTCGCCTGTGGACGGTCCGGGAATCAGTGTATTTTTACATGAGTAGAATGTGTGCTTTTATTTAAAATGCATCTCTGGCTTATTTGTGGGGCATAGGAATTCGTTCATTTTTTCTCTCTTCAAAATATAGTCCGGCCCCCCACAAGGTCTAAGGTACATTGGACCAGCACCCTGCTGAAAAGGTTTGCTGACCCCTGATGTAGAGTTTCATCAAATTACTGAACATTGTAAAAATGAAGACCACAAAATTTTGGAGATCTGATATTTTCCTTTGAAATCACTCAGTAGGTTTCAGTTTCCTATGAAAGTCCATTTTAAAGCCCAAATGTTTGCTTTTCACAGAAATTTGGTTTACTAAACTTTGAGTTCCTTCATTCAAGGATTTATTTTCTAAGTACCAAGTCTTTTAGAGTTTGTAAGTGAAACTATAGTGTCAGGTAGACTAGAACAACATAGTTGTTCTGTAATAATGCCATAAACTAGTAAGCTTTAAGAAATTGTAGAAATCCTGTGCCAAAATAGCATAGGTCTGTCAATGGGTGTCTAAATAAAGCCTCCAAGTTCAATGGCACTATACCTTTAATTGTTGTTGTTTAGTCTTTTAGTTGTGTCCGACACTTCGTGACCCCCTGGACCAGAGCATGCCAGGCACTCCTGTCTTCCACTGCCTCCCGCAGTTTGGTCAGACTCATGTTTGTAGCTTCGAGAACACTGTCCAACCATCTCGTCCTCTGTCGTCCCCTTCTCCTTGTGCCCTCCATCTTTCCCAACATCAGGGTCTTTTCCAGGGAGTCTTCTCTTCTCATGAAGTGGCCAAAGTATTGGAGCCTCAGCTTCAGGATCTGTCCTTCCAGTGAGCACTCAGGGCTGATTTCCTTAAGAATGGATAGGTTTGATCTTCTTGCAGTCCATGGGACTCTCAAGAGTATACGTTTAATTATATGATATTAAATATAAGCAACAGGGAGAATTTTTTTTATTTGTTTCCTGCTTGAGAATGTGCAGAAGCATCTGGTTAGCACTGTTGGAAACAATACACCAAACTAGATAGAGCTTGTTCTGATCCACTATGGCAGTTCTTACATCCCATGAATTTATATATTTGTTTACATACTATGGAAGTTGCAAAACCTCATCCCCTGATGCCACATACTTCTCTATTGCATTGGGCACTGATCTCCTGTATAAAACTTCTGTTGATACAGAGCACAGTGCTGATAATGGTGGAGGTTGAGCCTGAGAGCAGAATGTAAGACATGCTGTAAAATTCTGTAGTGTGAATTAGATCGATGCCTTTATACCACAGTTCTTGGGCTGCAAGGAATTTGCTGGCAAGAGCAATTTGCTTGTATATTATAAGGTCAGTTAATTAGTAGCCTCACTGCAAACTAACAAAGACCTCTGATATTATCCCCTAAATTTATTGTGACTGCTACTCCACTGAACAGTAAACTTGATCTTCTCTTTTATGTCTTGGAAGTTAACAGTGCAAGGCATACAAAGCTCTATCAAAGTACTGGGCTCTTAATAGCCTGCCATTAATGATTTGTATGATGCAATAAACAAACGTGGCTTCTCAGACTCTTCCAAATATAGGCAGAATGAACTGGCTTTATTCTGAAATATTTATCTGACATACTATGAATTGAGTTTTCATTCTGCCGGTACAGAAAAGGCAGCACTGACAATCCTGGCTTGATTAGATTTAATTTGAAATATCTTGTTGAAACATGGACACTTCTACTTTTGCATAAATACTTGTGAATAAGGTTTTTTGTGAGGAAATTATAATCTCTCTTTGAGACACACACATGTACCTTAGTTCTCAATAAGTGCTTCCTACAATGTGGGAAATGGATGGGCAAGGAATTATCAAATGAGATATTTTATCTTAAGGGGAATATAAATTGAGTGGTTAATATCTGCAATAACTGGTCATTATGCACATTCAGCAGGCCGCCTGGAATATATGCACATAATCCTTCCATGAACAGGGAAATGTGCACAGTTCTATGTGAATAGGTGCATGGTTTCAGATAAAATTATATGAATGCCATGAAGGGGACATTCCCACATGAGAGAGAGAGGGGTGTGTGTGGAAGGCTCATTTATCAACTGAATCACTGCTTCTGGTATCCTCTATATAACTATGAAATTTAGTTCCTAGACAGTTTTGCGATGACCATAATCTTTTTCTATGCAACAACAAGAGTTGTAAACTTGCAGCTGCCCATCTACTTAGAAGTTTGTCATACTCTACTAGGTACAATGGTACATGCTCAGTTAGGCTGTTTTTCAAAAGGGTATTCCTTCATGTCTAAATGTTTGAACTTCAGGGATAGTTTACAAAAACAGTAATTAAAAAACAATACTGAAAGACTGAGGAGAAACTGAATGAGCTAAACATACAAGAATAAGTCAACTTGTCCGAATCCCAATGTAGAAGGGCAATTTCTCTAGAATCAGACATGTCTGATCATATTTGATAGCCCCTCCTGTTTCTTAGCAATACTATATAGTTAGCTTTTAAAAAGTTCCATCCATAGAAACCAGCTGACACAAGGTGATTTTCATCTGAAGTATTAATCACTGTATCTACTGATATTAACTATGATATATTATTTTTCAGTTGTAGATTTGCTGGAAAATACTAAAACGAAGGGTTTCAACACTGTGATGATTATTCTGCTAGTTCTTAGTTTGATCAGCTCCTTCCTCAGTTCTGGATTTACATGCTACAATGCCGTTAGCAACCCCTACCAAACCTTTTTGGGCCCTATTGGGGTCTATACCTGGAATTCTATATCTGGTAAGTAATATACATTGTTGTTGTTGTTGTTGTTGTTGGCGGCATCCTTCGGAGACAATGAAGGGGTGCACCTTTGGGGTGAAGTCAAACCGTTGGAGAGTTACAGCACCTGCTGTGGCTGTAGAGACCAATATGGGAGAGACATGTTCTATTGTAGGTGGGGCAGGTGAAGGCATCTGGTTTTGCTACTATGGGTACACTATGGGTTTTCCTTCTCTCTGTGTTCCTCCCAGCTGTCATTTCTTCTGGTCACTGCTTGTGGATACGTGACCCGACTGTCTCCAGGCACTGTGGTTGTCTGCAATGGATTCCCACATGGTGGGGTCAATGTTGCCAACCTTCACGCTACATTTGCAGATATCTTTGTAACATTTGGTCTGCCAATGGGCCTGATGCCTTAAACCAGCTTCCCACAGAGTATGTCCCTGGTGATCTTGCCATCTTCCATTCTGTGGACATGACCAAGCCAGTGTGGACATATGGTTTTAAAAATATATTGCCAGTTTAAGGCCAGTGAGACCACACACCCACTTTTCCTTGGTCTCTCAAGTTCAAAATCCAGATAGGGAGAATGAAATACCTGGGACCAGGAAAGATGACTGACATTGTCCTGGTCAATTTTGCTGTATGGCCCGAGAAACCCTCCTCTGAGATGGTCATACTTATTTGTTGCTTACATCCATAGCTGGCAGGAAGAGTTACACAGTGGGAGATGAGGGCTTCCTCTGATGCAGTAGGGGTCAGAATGGTACTCCTGCTAATGACTTGCAGTTTTTGCTAGCATCCCTGTGATTGATGATGATGCCATTAATGAAAAAGTTTTCCAACACAAGTTTAGAAAACAATTCACCTATTTCGTAGATGTTTAAAAGGTAACAAGAAGTGTTTTGCCTTGGCAGTGTGGCTGTAGTGAATGAACTGATTTTGAGAAGAAACTGCTTGCTTAATTATTTATATATCAGCATATTTCTGGGCCAATGCTTCTTTCTAAAAGGCACTCAAAGAGACTTACGTAGAATATTATGTTAAACAAGTGAGCTCACAAACTTTAGCCCACATATCTTTTCTGTTGTGTAGTGCTGTTTTGAGAGTGTGGTTTGAAGCAAAAAAAAAAGTGGTGCAGTAGTGCAAATCTCAACATAACAGTGGATGAATATTTTCTCTCTCTTCTTTATCATGTTATTTTTATTATTTACTAAATTTGTTAGTTGCTTTATCTTGTCCAGGGCAACCCAAAGAGGCTTACAACCAACCAACCAACCAACCAACCAACCAACCAACCAACCAACTAAACAAACAAACAAACAAACAAACAAACAAACAAACAAAACACCTCCATAGATGCATTAAAAGCAAAGGAGGGAAATAACAACATTAGTAACATCAGGGGTCAGCAAACTTTTTCAGCAGGGGGCCGGTCCATTGTCCCTCAGACCTTGTGGGGAGGGCCAGACTATATTTTTTGGGGGGAAATGAACGAATTCCTATGCCCCACAAACAACCCAGAGATGCATTTTAAATAAAAAGACACCTTCTACTCATGTAAAAACATGATGATTCCTGGACCATCCGCAGGCCGGATTTAGAAAGCGATTGGGCTGCATCCGGCCCCCAGGCCTTAGTTTGCCTATGCATGAGTAACATCCTACTCTCTTTTTAAAGGCACAGATAGTAAAAGCCCCCTGATAATTAAAGGTCAAAGGCCTGGTTATAAAGTTTTTGCCTGGTGCCTAAAGATATGTAATAATGGCACCAAATGAGCCTCCTGTCCACAAGTGGGCAGCCATCGCAGAAAAAGAAGTTCCAAATCCAGACTAAGACACCTGAACTCTCTTGTCACTTAGTCTCATTGTAATGTCACACACTAAAAAAAAACAACCCTCCATGGAAAGACAGCATAAGAAGGCCCCTTTTGCAAGAAACAAAAACAGGTATGGATTAAGTCACAGGAAGATTATTCTAGCAATACAGTGAGGTTCAGATGCTTCCTGCAGAAATACAGGACCAGGGATTGCATAATGGTTTAAAAACTGGGAGAAAATTTTGGCACAGCACTAACCGCATCAGGTAGATCATGTATATCAAATTTCCAGTTATCAGATCAACTGGGACCATTCTCATAAACTATAGAAATTGGTGGCTTATAACAGCAGACCATTTTGTGTGTGCATTGCAGAGTATGCCAATATCTGCAAATTGAGAGTGCCTCCAAAATTCATCTATAACACCTATTTCTTCTGCAGCTGTGCACTGCAGAACAAGCTGAGTAATGGTGGACAAGCCATCTTTCAAGGAAGGTTGTTCAAACTTTTCATAGAGGTACCCCTGTAGAGCTTCTTCAGATGCCCCCGAGTTCATATTCGAAACAGAACAGAATTGAATAGAATTGTGACTGTAGATTGCTATCCTCTAATTATTTGATCTGTACTTGATCTCCTTGAAATTTCTCTGCAGAGAAAGACTAATAGTTGGAGTATTGCAGTCAATAGCTGCAATCTCAATGAGCTGTGTATGGCTAGGCACATGGAAACTGAATGCAGTCAGGGTTTTTTTCTTTTGTTTTAGTTTTTAAATTACAATAGCAGCTCCAACAGCTGCAGAAGCAAGAAGTGCTTAAATCTCAACAGCTCCTTTGGATTGCAGCCAATATTTCTTAAACAAACTCAGTATTCTACTCATAATACAAGTATAAGCAGGATCCATTTGTACAAAGATACATCAGCTTTATCATCTCCCTACTTAAATTTAAATATTATACATTTTATTTGTGGGTTTAATGAACGGTGGAGGTTGCATATAAACTAGCAACACTTGAATGAGAAGTCTCTTTGATTAGGCTTCTGGAACAAAACTATTAATCATGAGCATTTGCTTCCACTACATGGCAGCAAAATTGGAATATGCGATATAAATTAACTAACCATATGATAATAGTAGTCAGGAGGTATTATTCAAATAAACACGTAACAAGAAAATGATCATCAGGGCCAGCTCTACCATTGGGCAGAGTGAGGCAGCTGCCTCACATGGCAGATGTTCAATGGCAGTGCAATATCTCCCCACCATTATCCAGAGTCTTGTAAGCCAGCTTGCTCTGCACCCCCAAAGATAGCCTGTTGTTTCCAGGTTTGATGGAGAAAGGAAAGCTGTCATTTGAACAGTGTTAAATAAGATACAACTACAAGTTCAGTTGGATTCTATGGAAGCTGCTGTTCCACTAGAGTAACAGATTTCTAGTTGTGCAATGGAGCTTTCTTCTCCTCTCCCTGTAGCCTCATGTGTACTCCGAAAATCTGGTTCAGAGGGTCGGAGAACTTTCTGGAGCATATTTTGAGGGCATTTGGGGAGGGAAGTGGAAGGCTTGTTGCATGAGTGGAACTCTCCACATACACTGTTGGATACAAGCCTGGATGAAATGGGATGGTACCATCTTATCCATTGCCTCAGGCAGCAAAATGTATTGGGCCAGCCGCAATGATTACATAGCAATGTCCAAAATAGCTCTGGGAGAATGTGACATCCCAGGATGCCCTCTGGAGGAAAGGCATTTCTCCTGCCTAGATGCAGTGGGTGTTACTCCCTCAAACAAGTGTATGGGAACTGCAACTAACATGATGCCTTGGCACTGGTGAATGATTCATGCAGCTTTCATCTGGTAATCTAAGGGCCCAAACTTAAGTGCCGCACAAGATCTGTGAGTAGCTCTCTTGACGTTGTTTTCAGACTTTGAAGCAGCAGTTGGGAACTCTTTATTTTGATCAGAGCAGAGAAAAAGTAGGGATTAGTCATTTCTCCCCGCACAATTTCCCTCAATCTAAATCATCCACACATCCCAAAGCTATTAGCTCCCTGAGAAAGATGCAGGCATGAAGCAGGTGTCCCACCAGGAGGCAATCTAGAGCATGGAAATGGCACAGAGAAGCTTAATTGCTTGCCCAACGCTGCTGTGATGGCTGATTTGTCACCGCTCCTTTGTGATATTGGTCCTAATAAAGGTGTTATGCTGCTATAACTTCTGCATGTCTTTTTCCTAATTGACCATCAAAGGTACCTATGATGTCTGATCTGTGGCAGTTATGATACACGCAACTGTCACTTGATGGGTCACACTGCTCTAGTAAATACAGATATCAGATTTCTTCACTATAACATTGTGTCATTTATTTTACAATCAGAGGGTAGTTTTAGCATTTACTTTATGATGGTCCTGTTCTGTACTAGCTGTCTCCCACACAAATCCCATCTGCACTTTGCCTCAGGCTGAGTTTCCACTCTCCTACATAAAACCTCCCAGACATTTTCCACCCAAAACATAACAAGCCTGCTAAAGAAATATCACCACAAGACCGTTGCTACATTTTGAATTTTAATAAAAGTTGTGAGGTTAGTAAAGCCTTGAAGAGGGCGGCATGAGAACTGGAGTTGAAAAAATAGGGCAAAACTTTGCTAAGAGAAAAATCAGCAATACATCAGGTTCTGTAGAGGAGGGGAGAGACAGAGAGAGCAGATTTCTAGATGTTTCAGAAAGTTGAGATATGTTAGAATGTAAGATGAACTCCATCAAATATTTCCCTGGGGGTATAACCCTTCATTCCCCTATTTGGCTTACATCTGGTTTCTTTTGATGTACTTTGCTATCCTTATGATCTTGCTACTGAAATAACTCCAGTTCTTACACTAAATATGTCTCAAGAGGCTCCTGCTTTTTCTAACGGCAAGCTTTGGACTAAAAGAATTTATTCACAGGGAATGGGGGAGCCTGTTACAAAATATACGTACCAGCATTAGATCGTTCCCATATAATATCTTTTTTGTTGAAAGGTGGTTCTTACTACTAGAGTACTTTACTTTTCTGCTTTCCAACTTAATACTTCCTATTGAAAGTGATTTGATAACAGTAGAGGAAGATTTCTGAAGCACTGTAAAAATGTCAGGTTCCAGTGTCAGCAGATGAAAATCAGGATAGTTGGTCCTAAATTTAGCACCCCTGCACCGAGTTTATGCCATTTTAGGCTTTTTCCAGACTTTAGAGCCTTGGAAATGGTGGTATTTCCAGATTTATATAATACCTAAATAGGGTTTATTCATCACTTGCATTTCAGGATAGTCCCAATTACAGTCTGATTCTGAGCGTATTTACTTGGCATCAAGTCCCACTGCATTCAGTGGGGCTTTTACACAGATAAGCCTGCAAATGCCAGGCTTCAGTGGGAGCACAACTTTCTGCTGCTTTCCAAAACTAAAGTTAAGTGTCAGGCATTGGAGCTCAGACTGGAAAGGACATGTTTTTCCTTTGAATTGTGATAATCTGATGTCCAGTGATTAAAAAAAAATGAGAGTGAGCTAGGCTAGATTGCATTCCCTACCAATGATTTAGATAAAATGGGGTGGGGGGAGAGGTCAAGACTTGTGAATTGCAAAAAGAGAATTTCCCTATAATTTAAGCACTGCTCCACCAGCCTTGCCCTTTCTTCCAACCCCACCTAAGCCTCTGACAGCCTTATTCTGCAAATTTTGTTGACAACAGAAAAGAACTTTGAAAAAAAATATTCATCTGCCTACTATCACTTTCCCAAACTAATATCAGAAATATTTGCTTTCCTTTTTATTTTTAAGGCATCTGTTCCCTCCTGGGCTTGTTTCTGTTTCCTGCAAATGTGGAAGTGAACGAACTGTCCATTGAGCTGGCTGCACCTTGCGGTCCTTCAAAAGAAGCCACACTCTCTAACACTTATGGATATTCATACTGGATCATGCTCCTTATAGTCCTTTCAAATGCTGCAGCTATTATTATCATTGTTTTCTACCAACGTGCAAGGTATTCGAAAAGGAAAGAGCGAGAGAGACCCATGGAAGTTGCACCCAAAGATGGCATTTTATTTTGATGGAATCTGCTGCTCAATTTCAAGGACAAGTGTGCAGTCTAAACCACCATCATTTACATGTACGGTATGTCAGGCCCATTGACTTATGTAGGGTGATAATTCAGCGCAGGGTTGCTACCTATATGAATAAAATAGAACAACAGTGTGGACAATTGGGGTTGATAAATGGAAAAGTGATATTCTGTGTTTTCCAGAACTACGCTATAATTTATTTCAGATTCTGTTCACTAAGTAAGGTCTTTCTACAGGTCTGTACAACTTGTAACTCCAAACCTGCTATATATTTGATTCTGTCTACTGAATCTGCAATTACATTTCACTTACTATGAGGTTACGTTGGACCTACTATTCTAGTGTACCTGCTCCTTTTACATAATATATGTTACTTAATGAAAAGGCATAGTTGTGAACCCAAGCTTGTGTATGTGACCCTTCATCAACCTGGTCACTCCCAGATATTTTTGACTACAACATCCATCAGTCCCAGCGTCCTATTTACATGTAAATTGGATGCTGACCAATGCTCCATTGAGTTACCTAGTAATTTGTGGCTTACTCAAAGGAACGCTAGAGACTATGGGACTTAAGACCACAGAGCAACTTTCCTGGCAATACTACTCTTTCAAAATTCTCATGCTTTCTTGTATGTCCTTTAGATCACTGGTCTTCAACAGGTGGTTTGGTACCCAGTCGTGGCCTGATCCAAAGTGGGTCACAACAGGAGCACTACCACCAGGCAAATGTATGGTAAAAATTTAAGAAATGGGTCCCCAAATGCATGCATGGGTTAAAACTAGGTCCTGGATCTGAAAAGGTTGAAGATACCTGCTTTAGAGTAAAGGTTCTACATCAATGGCATGAAGCACATACGTGCGCCTGAGAGCCCCAAGCTGATAATTTTCTGAAAGGCGATTGAGATCTGCATTTCCTGCTGGTGGTGATTATTATATGAAATTGGGAAATCTCCTGAGGCTTGTCCACCACTGATAACAGTCTCGTGCTGCTGTACAATTGCTGGAGCCATGCTGAGCCACTTATTTTCAAAAACCAAGACATGGATTCTCTGATAATACAAATGCTCTGCTTCTGTCATAAGGTCTGATTGTAGATTTAATCACATTGCATGATGGATGTTGGCTCAGCAAAACAGTGACAATTGCTCGCTGAAGCTCACTGTGAAAATTTTTGCAGCTCAAGCAGAACTGGCAAATGCTTGGCTGTGTGCCAGTTTCGCTTGTGGGGGCAAATGTCTGATTATTTTAGCCTAAACATCTGCAGTGGCAGAAAGTAGTTTTTACGCTGTATAAAATCTTCAGTTATCTCTCAAAGGATTGATTCAGCATGAACATGTGGAACTTACCTTGTTTGGGGACAAGCCAGTCTTGTGGCCCTTAAACTTCATGGTTTGATGACCACTGTTCCAGTTCACTTGATCTTCGCAAAGCACCACATTTTCTTACTTTACAGTCACCGCAGCAAAAAAAAAAAAAAAAGCTTCAAAAGCTTCTGAATGCAAACTCAGCTGCTGCATTTGACCTCTGTGACCTTGCTGCAATGAAGCTATATGCATACATGGAGGAGGAGGAGAATTAGCTACACAGAAGGGCTTCTTGAATGTTTCCACAGCAACTAGTCGCGCTGCTGAAGTGGCAAGCCACTTTTCAATTCAGAACTTGCAATATAAATTTAAAAGTGGTTTGCCTTTTCAGCATGTGGTAGAAATCCCCTCCCCCTTCAAATATCTAGCACTCCATCCTGCCCCCCTATTTTGATTGCATTCTTGGGAACCCCCTCCAAGGAGCATTTAGGATAAGTTCAACCAGCTCGCTAATCTAAGACTGATTTTATTTCCCGCCAAGAACCAATTTGCATGTCTGCTTCAGTTCTTGTCCTTCGTGGTTTTCAGTCGGCCTGGATTAGTGAATCTGTGCCAAAAGCCAGATCTAGAAAGATGTCAGCTGTTGGAGTGAAGTGCCATCCACTTGATAGCTGCCACAGAAAAGAAGCCATAACTGATTCTAAATTCCCTAGGATATTCTTGTTTGGAATCTTATCTCATTTGCAAGTAATACAGGTGTTACCTTTCTGTCTCAGCCACCCCGCCTCCCTGGGGAAAACAACCGCTTGGGAAAATCTTTAGACTGGGGAAATAACACAAGGGGAAAGGGGGTTAATTCTCTTCCCTCCCATCTGCATCACAGCCCAGATCCTATTTTCCACCCATGACTGCTTTTATTTTTAAAACAAATGGTCATCTTGAAACAAATAGGTCTGCTCTTTGACAGGGAGGCCCTGATCCTATCCTGAATGTGCATGGGAGTAGATATTTGAATGCTTTCATTTAGGGCTGAAGAAGAATTGCTATGCTGTACAGACTACCGAATTGATCTTTTGCAATTTTCTATTAATTCTGCTCCCGCAGACCTAAGTCTACAGTAAAGCTTATTAATCATTAGCACAGTTAGGAGGGGTACCGTACATTTAAAAAGATAAGTTTCCATGTTGTTTGTCTAGGGTAAAAATGGAGGAAAGGAAAACAGTTTGTGGCTGTTTTCTCAAGTTGCTTGCTACAGTAGGATGCCTAATCACTTGCTTGTGGGTTCCGGAGGCAGTCTAGCATCCATGAAGGCTGTTCTCAAAGCCAGGTACCAGAAAGGCTTATAAGGACTGCTAAAAGAAAGCTGGCTTTATTGTTTGGAATAAGCCTAGGTAAGACTGTCTCCAGACCACATCCAACTGAGCATCCATCATTTCTTACTTGCACAAAGCTTATGCAGAGGTTAAATTCTATCTGGTCTTTGTTTTGATTAGTTTGCAGGGATGTTACACAACAATGAGCATTCAGCCAGCTGGATATTTATAAGTCTCCCCATTAAACATTTGTTCATCTCACATTTTTCTGTGCATTTCCCTCTCACTTTTCTAACTACAAAGAGTCTGTTTCTTTTTTAAAGGGAGGTTGGTGCATTAGGGTGACATTTTATTCCACTTTAATTGTGCAAACCTAAATTTCCTGGTATGCACCTGAATTCCTCCTGCAAAATAGTGACAGGGGTATTCAACTAAATTGTTGTGCTAGTGCAAGGATTAGGGCTAGCAAAGCACAGGTTTTCACTCCCCCCCCCCCCCCCGCTCATCCTCAAATCTGCTCTAGAGGGTTGGGGAAAACCCCAGAATAGATTTAGGGGGCATGGAGAAAGGGGGAGATCATTATGTTGCACTGGCAGAATGATTTGCTTAAAGCTATTGTGGTCTAAACCACTGAGCCTAGGGCTTGCCGATCAGAAGGTCAGCAGTTCGAATCCCCGAATGGGGTGAGCTCCCGTTGCTCAGTCCCAGCTCCTGCCAACCTAGCAGTTCGAAAGCATGTCAAAGTGCAAGTAGATAAATAGGTACCGCTCCAGCGGGAAGATAAACAGGATTTCCGTGCACTGCTCTGGTTTAGCCAGAAGTGACTTAGTCATGCTGGCCACATGACCCAGAAAAACTGTCTTTGGACAAACGTCGGCTCCCTTGGCCAGTAAAGCGAGATGAGCGCCACAACACCAGTCGTTCGCTACTGGACTTAACTGTCAGGGGTCCTTTACTGTTATGTACTAAGCTTGGGCCCTAGAACAATAGGCAAGTAGGATCCTAGAATGCAACAACTGATTGGCTTGCAGGAGAAGACCAATCAGGCTCCAGGAGGAAAGCAGAATCAGCCAATCAGACGGGACTCATTGTGTAAATAATGTATATAAAAGCCTGAGGTTTGGGGGACAATTAAATCACTGTTTTACAAGCAGCAATAAAAAGCATGAAATCACTACAGGACTCCGAGTATATTTCATTTACCTTTTTTTTTTTACTATGTATACAACCGAGAGTCTGGAGGCAGCTTGCATTACAACACAGATCACTGAGTAGGGAAGCAAGGAGAGATTTAAATGAGGGCAACAATTGGGCACTTACAATTTCTCTTGGAGATGAAAGTCACATAAGTTCTCCTTAAATATTGGCATAAGGGGAAAGCTGTTTTTAGATTATGAGTAGATGGTATATCTACTCAGACCAGATACAAAAGAAATCAATAAAAAAGATATTACCACAGGTTGGAAGTGTTAAAAAGAAAGAGGAGGGGCTTTTTCCATATGTGGTGGGAACGAGTTAGGAGAAGGAAATATAAAAACCAAATGAAAAAGATCTTAAGGTATGAAATCACCCTCCAATTTTTCCTATTAAATTATGTGGAAAGTTTTTCTATTAAATTATGTTCTGACGGTGTCATAACATAAAGAATTAGCTTCCTACACTTTAGCTACAGCAAGAATACTACTTTTTCCCAGAACATGGAGATCAGCAAACACACCATCTTTTAAGAAATGGCTGGAGAAACTGCTATGCCTAAATTGATTCATTAGGTAAAAAGGTAAAGGTAAACAACCCCTGGACGGTTAAGCCCAGTCAAAGGTGACTATGGGGTAGGGGGTTCATCTCGCTTTCAGGCCGAGGGGCGTTTGTCCACAGACAGCTTTCCAGATCATGTGGCCTGCATGACTAAACCGCTTCTGGTGCAACGGGACTCTGTGACAGAAGCCAGAGTGCACAGAAACATTGTTTACCTTCCCACTGCAGTGGTACCTATTTATCTACTTGCACTGGAGTGCTTTCGAACTGCTAGGTTGGCAGAAGCTGGGACAGAGCAATGGGAGCTCACCCCGTCGCAGGGATTCGAACCACTGACCTTCTGATCAGCAAGCCCAAGAGGCTCAGTGGTTTAGACCACAGCACCACCCATGTCATTACCTCAGATTCAGAGAACAACGACAAAGTTACGATAGCTTTATGACAAGATAATATAGCGTTATTGAGTAGCCCCCAAAATAATGGTTGTGGCCAAACATAACATCAGTTTATACAGTATTAAGAATCAATATAACCACCACTGATTCTATTACAAAATAACACTTTTACTTTCCTTCAGCAAAGCAATGCTTTTTCCTTCTATTTATCAGTTTGGTGTGCTATGTTTAAGCTTGTGATATTTACAACTGATTATCATCTTTGATAAAACTATGATGTGCCAATGATACTTATAAGTTAAATAAAAATTGTGAATCTTTTTTAAAAAGCAATTTCTCTTAGAGGTACAGGCACACACACCACACACATAATTCAGCGTTTATAGCAAATGTTTACAGCTTAATTTTGTGAAGTACAGTAAATATTTTTCACTAAAGTGCTTGGTTGACGTAACCTGCAAGTACATCTTCCTCCTTCCTTCCCTACCACAAAAATTCTTCTGGGAGACCAAGCACTTGTCAAAGCATCCCCATATTATTGAGTATACCCTCTCTGAGATTACATGATATATGTACCACCTTATGGGACCAGGAAACATCAGGCACTTAGCAATTGTACGGTAAAGAGAGCCAAATGTTGCTGCGAGCGCATTGCAAAAGGCCTCCCAAGGGTCGAAAAGAGAAGATACATATCAGAGAATGCCAACCACAGCACTTTATAAACATGTATTTGCTACTGCAGGACATTACTCATAATCGCACAGGATGGCACATGTTCTGCCTCTGTGAACAGGCAAAGGTCAAGTTAATTTAAAAGGTGAAATCAATCTGTAGCTTCAACAGTACACAAGCCAGCTTGTAGATATAATAGGAACCAAAGACTGAGATGTTGCAAAAATGAAACCAGGAACCTCACGGTCCATTAGGGACAGTTCACTTTTTGGACATTCTCCCTAAAATACATCCATCAGAGTCTGCTGAATTGATGCAATGAATTTGGATGAGTGGAGGATGCTGGTTGTTTTGCGAATGGTCACAGCACCACTGTATGGAAAATCCAAACACTATTTTGTTTAAAGGGGCAAGTGCTTTTTGCTCAAACAATGACATCCCAATAAACCTTTTGGTCACAGGATTTTTCTGTGGATTTTGACAATCAGAATTCTTCTCCATCTGGCATTCATTGTCACATAAGTAGCAAGGGTTTCAGTTTGCATTAATCCGTGTCAGAAGATTCCTAGGCAGGGCTACTGTTATCCGCAACTCACATTCATTCTAAAAGGGCATCATAGACATCTCTATGGTACATCTAAGTTTTTTCATTGTGTGTAAATCTTATTCCCCACCACCACTCACTTATTCATGAGATGTTTAAAGCCTAATAAGGCATTTCCAAATCTTTCCAAAGGAGACACAGGTGAGTCAAGGACATCTTTTCTGTTTTCTTCTGCACCACTTTAAATAACATGCAAGAATGATGAGGAAGTGCATAAGTGGGAGAGAATCCAGCAGGAGACTGATTTTGAAAACAAAAGAATTTACCGTATTTTTTGCACCACAACACTCACTTTTTTCCTCCTAGAAGTAAGGGGAAATGTCTGTGCGTGTTATGGAGGAAATGCCTACGGGTGGCATGCCTACGGATTTTCCTCCTCTAAAAACTACGTGCGTGTTATGGTCGGGTGCGTGTTATAGAGTGAAAAATACGGTATATTGTTCGAAATCAACCATTGTTGGCAATCAGAACTGCCAACACCGCCTGTCTTTCAGGAATGTGGGGAGATCTATGTTCAGCTTCCAGAACAACTTTCAGTCTAGAGACTCACAATTCAGGAACGGCTGGAGAAAGGAGCAGGTGGACAAGTCAACATTTTTCTTCCTCCTCTATCAAAGCTTCATCTGCACCGGGGGAAGCCAGCCTGGAGTCTGACTCCAGAGAGGTGAAAAGTAGTCTTTGGGGACCTTTGAGGACCCTAGGGCTTGACGATCAGAAGGTCGGCGGTTCGAATCCCCGCAACGGAGTGACCTCCCGTTGCCCAGACCCTGCTCCTGCCAACCTAGCAGTTCAAAAGCACGTCAAAATGCAAGTAGATAAATAGGTACCGCTCTGGCGGGAAGGTAAACAGCGTTTCCGTGTGCTGCTCTGGTTCGCCAGAAGCAGCTTAGTCCTGCTGGCCACATGACCCGGAAGCTGTCTGCGGACAAACGTCGGCTCTCTCAGCCAGTAAAGTGAGATGAGTGCCGCAACCCCAGAGTCGGCCACAACTGGACCTAATGGTCAGGGGTCCCTTTACCTTTACCTTACCAGCGAGAATCAGAGACAGGGGGAGCTTCAGAGCTGGAGGAAGAGGCAGGCCAGGCAAGTGAAGGGCTGGGTGCTTCCCCACTGTTTCCCAGAACCAGGCGAGAACTGAAGCGGGAAGAGTAGAAGCAACTTCCATTTCGGTGTAGTCTCCAGATGCATGCATGCCGCCTGTTTGGTGCAGGGACATAAAACTGGTGGAGTGGTCCCCGGTTGCTGTGACTGCACATAGAGCAGACTTGGGAATAGCTGTCTGGATGCTAGACTGGTGTGTGTAGATCTCCAGAGCTGAAGAAGTGATTGTGTTCTTTGACAATACAGAGTTAACACTCTGCCGTGTGCATTCCTTTGGCCAGGAAGTGCCCTTGACATTTACAAAAAATATTTCAGTGTACTTTCAGAGTTCACTATGATAGTTATGCGAAACAGAGACCAGAACTAGGAGAGTTTCGTGGGCTACTACTATACCGCCATCCTGTCTTGTTACAAAGAAAGTTTGCTTATTCTCTTTCCAGAGAAGCGGAAGCAGCAAGACAAGTCTCCAAATGTCTTCAAGCCTGGTATCACACAAAGAAATTGGTCTGGCCCCTGGAAACCAGCCTGCTCCAAAAATGAATGGAGTTGCATACGGCAGTTTCATCCTTTTAGCGAAAATGAGCACTGACAGTTTTCCCTTAGGTGAAATAGAATATATATATAAATATATATAAAGCTTGCAGTGTCAGCTTGATACAGTGCAGAAATAAAATCAAGTGCTTATGTTATCTGAAGAGCAGAGGGAGTAATTTAGTAAAAGGAAGAGGCATGCTTGTCAGTTTTGAGCACAGCTCCGTCTACGTGATTATAGGAGTAGTCTGCTCTGGTCAGGAATGAGAGCCAGTCTGGAAAGCCCATGATGTTGTTTTCTTGGGCTCCACATCCTGTGACCAAAATGAGATGATTTTGCAGACCAAGGATCAGGAAGCATTGCACTCTGAAGATGGTCATTCGCATCTTGCTGTAAGCTGACCTACATTCTAGAAATAAGAACTGATTTTATTTCTGAAGCTTTTTGCATCAGGTTCTAATCTATGACATGCTAGAAATAGATTAGGAGGAGCCTGCTTTTACCATCCACAAAAGTTATGCTTTAAACAGAGCTGATCTGACCTGCTGCTTAAGTCAGACAGGGGTCTTCAATATGATGCAGAAAGAATTGGAGGAAATAAAAAGATAGTGGTTAATGGATAGGCACGTTTATAGACCATCCCATGACAACTCAGAGTCCTTTGCGGGGCTAACAGCATAACAGAATAACAATTCTATAATACATGACAATGAGATAAAATGCAGCATTAAAACAACATCAGGAAAGATCTGGAGGAACAGACCAAGGAAACAGAGAGCAGAGAATAAAAACCAGCAAAGCAGGGTTAAAAGCTGAAACAGAATTTAGAAGGCCCAAGGGTGGCACTATGGGTTAAACCACAGAGCCTAGGGCTTGCCAATCAGAAGGTCGGCAGTTCGAATCCCCATGATAGGGTGAGCTCCCGTTGCTCGGTCCCTGCCCCTGCCCACCTAGCAGTTCGAAAGCACGTCAAAGTGCAAGTAGATAAATAGGTACCGCTCCGGCGGGAATGTAAACGGCATTTCCGTGCGCTGCTCTGGTTCACCGGCTCCCTCGGCCAATAAAGCGAGATGAGCGCTGCAACCCCAGAGTCAGTCATGACTGGACCTCATGGTCAGGGGTCCCTTTACCTTTACCTTTAAGGGCAAAATAAAAACCGAAGCTGATGACAGTTTTAATCCAAAATATTTGGAGGGCACCAGGATTTCCCAAACTTGGGTCTCCAGCTGTTGTTGGACTACAATTCCCATCATCCTCGACCACTGGTTCTGCAGATAGGAATGATGGGAGTTGTAGTCCAAAAAACAGCTGGAGACCCAAGTTTGAGAAACCTTGTACTAGACTAAGAACTTTAAAAATACAGGAATATGATTCTTTATTTTACTGGATAATATTGTGTGATGTTTGTATAATAGAAGTATATGCTATACCCTCACCAGGTTGGTACGGTACTGTATAGCTGTGTGAAGTGAGAAAAGCCTTCTCAGAAAGTCAGATGCAGGATCAGCCATGGCCTCTGTTAAAGCGAATGTAAGATGTACTAGCAAGACAGGAAGCTTGACAATAATAGGATGAGCTATTTATTGCCACAGATTCTCAGGGCCCCAGGCAAGACTGAAGTAGGTGTTACATAAATAGGGATGGTGATGCACTCACTTCTCTTAAAGCGTTTAGTATCCAAATGAAGCAAAATAACTATTAATCATACCTAACAAATATGATAATAGGAGGTCGATTTGCACTTTACAAGGAGGAAGTGAAAACAGCAAGTCACTTCTGAAGGAATGCTTGAGGAAGGGGAAACACATGCATCTCCCATGAGGGGAATGAACAGTGGAAGGCATCATAGATAGGCCCAGGGTCCACAGTGTGTGCACAAGGATGCTATCATTGCACACTTAGATATGTAGAGTTGGAAGGGACCACGAGGGTCATCTACGCCCTGCAATACAGCAATATTTTGCCCTATGTGGGGCTTGAACCCACAACTTTGAGGTTAAGACTCCACTGACTGAGTATCTGGGAGACGTCAGGAGCATGAGTCCCACTTCGTGAAGGAGGTGGAGGAGCACCCCCTCCTCAAGAAGCCCTTTCCGAATCCAGAAGTGTGTGACAGATTTTGCCTAGTTGCAAAGGTGCTTGGTCAGATTATATTAGCTGGCCAGCACCAGGCATACGTAAAAGAAACTGATTGTCTAGACCCATTTGAATCTCACTTCTGACCTGGTTTAGGCACTGAAAAGGTTCTGGTTGCCCTGGTTAATGATTTTTATTGGGAGAAGAGGTGTGCAGTGCTGTTAATTCTCTACACACAGAAATTAAATTGTTATAAGAAACGGGGGGAAATCACTATGGAAAATTGCTTAGAAATTTCTTTTTGCTCTCTGGCGCCATCTGGTGTTGCATTTTTATAACACATTCAAAATGCAGTTTCTTGACTAATGTAGCCAAGTCCTTAATCCATGGGTAGGCAAACTAAGGCCTGGGGGCCGGATCTGGCCCAATCGCCTTCTAAATCTGGCCCGCAGACGGTCTAGGAATCAGAGTGTTTTTACATGAGTAGAATGTGTGCTTTTATTTAAAATGCATCTCTGGGTTATTTGTGGGGCATAGGAATTTGTTCTTTCTTCTTCTTCTTCAAAATATAGTCCAGTCCCCCACAAGGTCTGAGGGACAGTGGACCGGCCCCCTGCTGAAAAAGTTTGTTGACCCCTGATTAAGAGGCTGTGATTGGCCCAAGGTCACCCAGTGAGCTTCATGACTGAATGGGGATTTGAACCGTGATCCCCCAGGCCCTAGACTGACGTTGTAACCACTACACCACACTGGCTGCCTAGAGTACTTCTCTCAGCAACTTTCAGTTGTGCATTGTACAGTATCTTCTTGGGTCGGCTCTGTGGGTTTGAAGCTGGAGCCGTATTCTTACAGTGTATCCTACTGAGCAGATACTGAGCATGAGGGGTGGGAAGGAAACATGTGAGGCACCTTCACCGCCACCTGGGCCTGCCTCTGCTCTGCTCTCCTCCGAGAGGAGCACCGCCCTCCTGGCTGCTCCTCGCTTCCCCCCTCACCGCAGCAACCTCTTCTTCCCAGCCTCCACCACCGCCATGGTGCTGAAGATGGTGAAAGGCAGTATGGACCGCATGTTCAACAAGAACCTCCAGGACCTGGTGCACGGCATCCGCAACCACAAGGAGGGCGAGGCAAGGTACATCTCTCAGCGCGTCAACGAGATCAAGCAGGATCTGAAGCAGGATAACATTGCCATGAAAACGAATGCCGTCTGCAAGCCCACCTACTTGCAAATGCTGGGCTACAGCATCAGCTGGGCAGCCTTCAACATCATCGAAGTCATGAGCGCCTCAAAGTTCGCCTTCAAAAGGATTGGGTACCTGGCAGCCTCACAGTGCTTCATGAAGGGACCGAACCAGATCTGAAAGGACCTGAGTTAGCCTCAACCAGTATGGCACCAGCATTGCACCGACTGGTTTGTCCTGCCTTGTGACTCCCGATCTGTCCAGAGACTTGGCCAATGACATCATGACCCCGATGTCTCAGATGAAGCTTTACATCAGGAAGAGGGCAGTGTTAATCATGTACAAAGTGTTCTTGAAATGCCCCGAGTCCCTGTGCCCTGCGTTCTCCCACCTTAAGGAGAAGCTGGAAGACCCAGATCCAGATTAGCAAGCTGGATGTAACAGGATCCAGAAGATGGCAAAGACTGTGTGTGTTTGGGGTGTGGAGGGGAAGGGAGTCGCTCCTGGTAGCCTTTTATTGGGTTGTTTTTGTTTTTATCATATAATTTTGTGTTTTTATATTGTGCTTTTATGCTGTAACCACCCTGAGACCTACAGGTATAGGGCAGTATACAAATTTAATAAATAATAATAATAAATAAATAAACTTCCAGGACCAAGTCCAGAGAATAGCTTTGGAGAGACTGTCCCACAGTCATCCATCATGTTCTCCATGCATTTCACATCTATATGGAACCATTGTGAGTGATCACAATAAAGGAAACAAGAATAAAGAGTTAACTTCACTGGCCTCGGGTGATTTATTGTTTTATTGCTAACCTATTCCTGACTCCAGCCCTGACATCCAAGGATTTGGGGTGCAATGCTGCCATTCATTCATTCATTGCATTTAATCTAAGCAATTTATATACTAATGCAAACACAATAGTCTCTAAATGGTACACAAGAAATACAATGCAAAAAGGTTTGTATTCTATAACTATACTGATAACACTCAACTCTTACATCTCTGTAATAAAAACTATATGGACAGACCTCTATCACCAATGTCTCATGTTGTAGGGAGTGGTAGGGTGGAATGCAAGGAGACCAATGGTCAGTGGTGCCAGAACCAGACAGGCAGAATCACTTCATTCTGGCTTTGTCACAATCCTCCTCACTGCTGAGTTCTGCAAAGGCCAACAGTGAGACTATGAAGCAGGAAGCTGGCGGATAGTGCCAACTCCTGGCCTGCTTATAACGAAGAAGGCAATCATGTGAGGAGCTAACTAAGGGCAGACCGAGGTTGGAGGGGCACTGCCCCATCTCCCCTAATTGACCAGCCTAGAATGAATCTAAAAAAGTTCTGAAGAGCCCATTTGAAAGAGGTAAGGGAGGAGCCAGGTGAGCCCTTCCTTGGCGGGGGGATAAATAATTTAGGAGCTATAGGCAAAAATGGTCTCTTTCTTGTCCCACCAGGTGACAAGGCAACAATGATAAGGGCTTCAGGAACTGATGACAGATCAGGCTGCAGATTGTTGCTCCTGCACCATGTGTACACCAGTGTGCAGGCAATTCATTGGTTGTCACGTACCTAATCATTGTGTGTATATCATGGCAGAGAGACAAATGTTATCAGCTGCTAATGCCGTCTTGATGCATGTTGCAACTGCAGAGTCCAGCTGAATAGTTAGCAGCCCTAGTATCTGGGCAGAAGCTCTTGCCAGGATTGAAAAAGGCCCACCCATCAGTGCCGATGCTGAAATTGGCAGAAATTGGGGGACAAGGGGTGTGGCAACAAGGTTTCAGCCTGATGTCTGACATCATAATGGAGGTGCCTTCTCACGTAGGCCCTTCATCCTGTTTCTGAGTAGCGCATACACTGGTGGTTGCTTGGCAACCATTTGCCTGTATTTATCAGGCATCACTGCGTACCCTTTCTGAATTTGCTAAAGAACACTCCTAGCTAGAGATTTTCTAGTGACCTTCGTCTTACAATAATATCTCGCATCACCAACTGGAATCTAAATGACTTAAGAGAGAAGCATGTAAAACTATTTCACTGGGTGCCCACAAAAAAAAAAAAAAACAGATGCTACAGCACAGTGCTTAACAAAAAAATAAGATGGGATCAATTTTACACACAGATATTTATATTGGTTGTTGCTTACTTGAGCATGAGACACGCATCTGTATTACCTGAGGAAGTTGGTAAGAAACCAGCCTCCTTGACATTCACATTCATTATTTTCACCTGCATAGGTCGGCATTTCCAGCCAGCTAGATCCAGCTATTTTACTATCGTTCAGAATGTGAGCTCAGATGCAAGTTTGCTTCAAACACAGATGAGATGTTAACAGAATTGCCAATGCTAAATAAAAGATTCTGATTATCTTGAATGCCTGAATAAACAGAAACCATGCCCAGAAGTTTCTGGTGGATTGTAGGGACCAAGTAAAGTGCAAAAGTTGTTGGTACGCCTTAGACAATTGTGCCAGGAAGGGCAGAGTGGGGTGACATTGCTCACCTAGCTTCTGAAATTGAGGAGAGGGGTGAGACAGCGGAGAGGCTGGCATGGTGCATGTGCAGTGCTGGGAACATCAGATTGGCTCCACTGGTTGCGGACATCCCTGCTACCTCCCCTTCTCAGTTACCAGCAGCAACCTCTGCATTGCGAGGCTAGATGGACATCATTGCCCCATCCTGCTCTGGCTTGTGAGCCACTATCAACCTGAGACAGATAACTATTGCCTGGCTTTCTAAGTGTCCTGCTGGCAAGCATACTACCCACACATTATAACAGGACCACAGCATCCTTAAATGGCCAACCAGATGCTTGTGGGATGCCCGTAAGCAGGACATAAGTGCACTCTGCCCGCCTGAGGTTCCCAACAACTGGCATTCAGAAGCATAGCCACTGTGGCTAGTAGCAGTTGATAGTCTTATTCTATATGAATTAGTCTAATCTTCTTTTAAAGCCATCCATGCTGATGTTCTGCTGAAATTCTGCCCCAACTATTCAAAGTGCAGGAACTCTGTTCTCCTTTGCCCCTCACCACCCTGTGCCAATGTCAGGGGCAGAATGGAAGGTCAGAGCCTATAATTTTGTCTACTCTTCAGAACTTGGACTGTCACCTTCTTTGTGGGTTCTTGTGCCATTTTGAGCACATCTCCTCACATGGAGAAAATTAGCAGGTGAAGCTTTTTCTGATATGAAGATTAGTGGTGGGGAAAGCTTCCTTGCTGAACTCTGTTGTTTAGTAGTGCCAGGAAATAAAGCGGGCAAGCTTATTGCCAGGAGCTCTACCATTAGGATTTAGTGCCTGGTGACATGGCCGGTATTTAATAGCATTGAAAGAAGCTCGGGTGTGGGACATACCTTATCTGGCTTAATCAAAACCACTTCTACTTCTTTATTTCCTTTTTTGCACTGTGATCAAGGTTTCGCCATCTTTATACAAACCGAGTTGCAATATTCAACCTTTTAAAAAAGCTATTTAAGCAAAGGAACACAAGAGGGCAGCACAATCCTTTTGGTTTACAGAAGAACACACTCTTGCCACACTGTAATATACTATCCTAGGCAAAAGAATGAAGCGCTTTATAATTTGTTGCATTCTTTGTGTTTGTTCAAGTGATTATTGTCTTAAGGAACCTTTACAAAACCAAATGTCCTGTTCTTCTGCTCAGTCTTCATCTAAGCTGCAAAACTCCTACCTACTGAGGAATTTCTGTGAGAAACCTCACAGAGTGTTTGTTGTGGGGGAGGAAGGGAAAAGGAGATTGTTAGCTGCTTTGAGACTCCTTAGGGTAGCGATAAAGTGGGATATCAAATCCAAACTCCTCCTCCTCCTCTTCTTCTTCTTCTTCTTCTTCTTCTACTTAGCACCACTGAACTCAACAGGACTTATTTCTGAGAATGCATAGGATTGTATGGGCAGAATATTTTTTCTATAAGCATTATGCACAAAATGGGTATTTCACTAAGATTACCCTAGGAAAAATTTTACAGTACGCCCATGCATTTCCTTCATAACAATTTTTTTATAATAATAAATAAAAATTATAATTGGTACACTTGTTACAGTGTGATTATCTCTGTTCTGACCGTCAGAACTGATAGAATCATTGAGTTGGAAGGGACCTTGGAGATCATCTCTTCCAACCCCTTATTCCAATCTCATTGTTGCCTTGCTCCTTTTAGTAATAAACAGCAGCGGCATGGCCAACTAGGTCAGATGGACAGGCCTGCTCCACCATGTCATCTGCCACAGCTGCCAAATGTATGGTGAGAGCATTGTGTTATCAGAGGGGCTAGGAACCAAACACATAAATTTAAGGATGTAGAATGAACTCACGTAGCAGTTTTAAAGGTCGTAGCTCAGTGGCAGTGCATCTGTTGCACATGGAAAAGGTACCGTGTTCAGTCTCTGAAATCCCCAGGTAGAACTGGAAATGTCCAATATCTGAAACCCTGGAGAGCCTCTGCCAGTCATTGGAGATAATACTGAGGAAGATGGACTAATGGACTCCATGTATGGTAGATTCCCATGAGTTCTACAGTTCTTCAACCAGTGGTCCAAACCATTAATGTGTACTTGGGAAATAACTCTCATTGAATTAAATGGGCTTATTCCCATGGTGGTTGAATTACAGTGATCATATTCTGTAGTTCTGAGCTGCAAACTGCTGAAATATCTTGCCAGAATGTCAACTGCATTCAAAGACCTACCCAAGCTGAGCATAGCCAGGTGTGAGGTATCTGCTACCACAAAATTTTATAAATCAGTCCATCCAATTTTCCTTGAAAGAAACCAAGAGGCAATCAATGCCTGTGATGGAAGATCAAGCAAAGCACAGATGCCTGCTGTGTGTTTAGCTATAAGGCAATTTCCAGTGCTAAAGAAACCACTGGAGAAGGTTCATTGAATTGCACGATATCCTAATTGCAGCGACGTCAAAGAGTGTCATAAAGAGCCTATAATAAACCCGAGCATGAATTGGTTTTGTTTTGTTTTTAATCTTTATGGATTTTTTTTTGTTTCCTAAGTTAGAAAATGTTCGTTCCTTGACTCTGCAATCCTTCACGATGCATTATACTAGAAATTCCATGGCATTGTTTGTGTCCCTTTCAATCATTTTTTTAAAAAAGTTTAACACAGCTTTATGAACCATATTATATTTTATATTCAATTTCAGGAATTCTCTGAATGCAGTTTATATATATTTTAATTAAATAAAAATAAAGAAGAAAAATATTTGAGTCAAACTATACGTGACACAGAACATCTTTGACTGGGTCTCCCAATGCTTTTTTCTTTACTTCCAAGCAATGGATGATAGTAGGGGAAGGGAATTAACCCTTCTCTCCCCCCCATGCCCTTTCACCCAATCAAATCAATTTCCCTTAAGAGCACTACAAGGAAAGGTGCTAGTACGATTTTATGACGTCTCCTTTAGGCTACAGGTAAAGGCAGCCCCTTGAAACAAGCAAGGAACCCAACAGAGATGCTGAAGAGATGCAGAAAGTTGGTCCTTTCCAGACTAACGATACGTGACCTTGGTTATCTGTGACAATGTCAGACAAACCATGACAGAGAGAGCAGCAGATTAATCAGTGATCATGGGCAACTCGTACCATTTCCAGTGAAGCAACTAGTCACTGCTTGTTTACATATTTTACCTGCTTATTTTTGGAGCTCAATAAATATTTCAGATGACATCCCTGTCACACATGCTATCAGTTTTTACTTGAAGGATCAAGCTGCTTGTCTGCGTTATCGTCATGCAAAATAGCAACGACACGTCAAGTGACTGTGTGCAGTCATGTCAAATAGTAATGATGTATTGGTAGATGACAGGTATTCTAGGTTGTTTTTTGAGAAAGAAAAAAACCCTTTGGTTTAAGATGGGGTGGGGAATGTTTTCCAGCCCAAGACCCATATTACTTTGTGGGGGAGCTTCCAGGGATCACATGCTAGTGGTGGCCTGTGCCCAAGTCAAGAGTGGTAGAGCAACAGATGTGGCCTATCTTTTGCAGCAAAACAAAAGCTGGAGGTTTCCGCTTGCAAAACACCACAAACACATTCTCCATCCAGACAAGCAAGAGGCCTTTATCAGGACACATTCCAGCCAGGCAAAAGCACTTGAGGAGGGTGCAGAGCAGGGCTGGTGAGAGAAGCATCCTGGTGAGGGGGGGACATGTCCTGAGGGCCATGTAGTGCAGCCTGGAGGGCCACATTCAGACCCCAAGCCTGAGGATTCCCATCCTGATCTAAGTGAAGATCGACTGACACATGGGCGCAAAGGTTTGGAAATTGCATGTTACGGAACCAGGCCTTAACTTGCACGCCATGCGAGCAGTAAACCCATCCTACTGTTTCACATAATGGGCTCGTTTCCAACTTGGCCTGCAGGCACTCACATTTCCCCTTAGTTTCCCTAACAGGTAGCAAGTGAAAGAGATTAACTGGTAGAGGAAGCGTAACAAATTAGCTGGCCAAGACCTAGACCAGGCATAGGCAAACTCCGGCCCTCCAGATGTCTGGGACTACAATTCCCATCATCCCTAGCTAACAGGACCAGTGGTCAGGGATGATGGGAATTGTAGTCCCAAACATCTGGAGGGCCGGAGTTTGCCTATGCCTGACCTAGACTGAGAAAACAAGGCTTTTCAGAACTCTGGACAAATCCCAGAGAAGAGGCAACTTGCCTTGCCTAGAGCTGGTGGTTGACTGAGCTCTTACTTGGCTCCTGGACTATCTCTCCCAGGCTGTAATGCACCCTCTTGCTGGAGAATGGAGATTCTTAAAGGGACAGGCCCCTGGCATCATGATGCCACTCTATCACTTCTCTGTTGTCGTTGGGCCTGCTGCCTGCTGACTCAGTGGCACATGAGGCCCTTTGCAGCAAGGATGCAGCCCCTTAGTTGGATCTGACATGGGAGCTGCAGTCACCGTGAATCTTGGTTTGATGGCATCAGGTTCACAAGGTTCCTGGTTGCGGGGTCAAGCTCAGTGGTGGCAGACTCTAGACCTCTGTGGGCTGTGCTACTGGATCTCCTGATTTCATAGGCCCTTCTTCTGATGAGTCATTACTAGACATCGGAGACACGGCACCATTAGCACACACAATAGCCATGACCTATGACTGTATTACAAGTGATGTCTTTATTGGACTTTTCCTACCTATGTTCACCTTGCTTGGTAAATGCCATGGTCTCCCCAACAAGCAGTTCAACTTGGGGCTAACAAGCTGAGGAATTTGTATCATGGGAAATGATCTTTTTTAGTACTGCAAGATTAAATCAGTTGATTAATCAGCTAACATTTGGTTGATTAATCTATGGAGCCCAGTTTGAATCATTAAGGGGGAATCTTAATTGATAGCATACAAATTAAGGGTAAATGTGAAGCTATTTTTAATTTGGCATAATAAATTACAGGGAATTTAAAAAGAAACTATTTAAGATGACTCTTCCTTATGCAAACAGTATTGCTATACAGTGGTACCTCGGGTTACATACGCTTCAGGTTACAGACTCCACTAACCCAGAAATAGTACCTCGGGTTAAGAACTTTGCTTCAGGATGAGAACAGAAATCGCATGGCAGCAGCAGGAGGCCCCATTAGCTAAAGTGGTGCTTCAGGTTAAGAACAGTTTCAGGTTAAGAACGGACCTCTGGAACGAATTAAGTACTTAACCCGAGGTACCACTGTATATCTGAAAAACTGCCTCCTTCCCTGCAGACCCTCTCAAGTTCAGCAGAGGGGAACCTCTTGATAGTTTCTTTTTTTAAAAAAAAATAATTTTTATTAATTTTACAACACAAACAAAAAACAAACAAACATAACACGACTTCCCCATACCTCCCCTTCACTGCATCCTTGTTTTAAAATTTTTTAGCAATCCTTCATCCATTTTTATATTTAATTCTCTTTAAAATTTTCTTAAGCTTAAATTTTTACAGCTGTAATTCTTTATATCAAATCCCTTGACATCTTAACATTCCGAAATTTTACAAGAATTTTTAAGATAAATTTTACATTTTTTCCAGTCCTCTTCCACTGTCTCTCTCCTCTGGTCACGGATTCTGCCGGTCATCTCTGCCAGTCCCATAAATTCAGTCACCTTGGTCTGCCATTCTTCCAGAGTAGGTAGTTCTTTAGTCTTCCAATACTTTGCCAAAAGAATTCTTGCTGCTGTTGTTGCATACATGAAAAATGTTCTATCTTTCTTTGGAATCATTTGGCCTACCATGCCCAAGAGAAAAGCCTCCGGTTTCTTTGCAAATGTCCACTTAAGGATTTTCTTAATTTCATTATAGATCATTTCCCAGTAGGCCTTAATCTTCGGGCAGGTCCACCAAAGATGATAAAAAGTTCCTTCGCATTCATTACACTTCCAACAGTTGTTATTGGGCAAATGATATATCTTTGCAAGCTTGACTGGGGTACCTCTTGATAGTTTCACCACCCACAGAAGCTCAGGGTGTGGGTGGCCCAGGAGAGCACATTCTCTGTGGCAGCCCTAAGTTGTGAATTTCCCTCCACAGAGGTGCATCTGGCATCGTCATTTTACAGCTTTCGTCTGAAGACACGCCTCTTTCCTTTGACTTTTGAGATACATATTTTTAGGATCCACTGCAGTTGTGATTGTAATTTGTTTTTAAATGCTTCTAATGTTGCATTTTACATTTTTGTGACCTGCCCCGGGACCCTGTGGTGAAGGGCAGGTAATTAACTACAGCCTATATTGAATTATAGGGATGCAGGTGGCGCTATGGGTTAAACCACAGAGCCTAGGACTTGCCGATCAGAAGGTCGGTGGTTTGAATCCCCGTGACGGGGTGAGCTCCCGTTGCTCAGTCCCAGCTCCTGCCAACCTAGCAGTTCAAAAGCATGTCAAAGTGCAAGTAGATAAACAGGTACCGCTCTGGCGGGAAGGTAAACGGCGTTTCCGTGCGCTGCTCTGGTTCGCCAGAAGCGGCTTAGTCATGCTGGCCACATGACCCGGAAGCTGTACGCCGGCTCCCTCGGCCAATAAAGCGAGATGAGCGCCGCAACCCCAGAGTCGGCCATGACTGGACCTAATGGTCAGGGGTCCCTTTACCTTTACCTATATTGAATTATAAGGCGTTTCTCAAAAATTATCTGTATTGAAGTTCTAGTAACATGCAAATGAACTAACTTTGTTAAATTTGTTGCCTAATTTGTTAAAAGGCAGAAGATTAATCAACCAAACAGCCTCTGAGTGCTTCACAGCCAGAATCGCTTTTTCTTTTAGAGCTGACACATCTCTCAAGGTCTCTTTCCACACATAGAAGCAGAAAAATATATACAAAAATCCCATGTTAAATATTTAAGAATAAAACAGTATAATCCTGTCCAAATACACCACACAAAAAATCTGCTAACATAAAGTACAGTCAGGGCTGCATAAAGTACAGGGCTGGAGCCCGAAAAGGTAGTGAAAGGAAAAGGCAGGGGAGAGAAACAAACATACCTGTTACATGCTCACCTTTGAATTAAGTTGATTGTAAGGACAGCTCTTTTTTCTGTTCATTTATATCAGCTGCAAGGAAATATTTAAAATACACTGTGATCAGAGATCTATTTTTATTTTATTTTTAAATCTGGTTTAACCAAGGTGGCAACTTATGAGACTTGCAGTCATACCGTAAGTCAATTTGACTTGAAAGAACTTGACAACCCACCACTATCCATCTTAATTTGTCTTTCACAAATGTAAGGGGTGGGAGCAATAATTAGGGGATTCCCTTTCACCATGCTAAGGATGAATAAGTGATAGCATCTTTTGGTCTTATCTTATTTCCTTGAATTCTGATTCCTCCCCCGGCAATTTGGAGCCTTGAAACTTCAGGCATTTATGTTTCATTATTTATGAAACAATCTTTAAGGGAAGAAAATGTATGCTCTCCATCTAGCAATTTTATCACTCCAGGAGTATGCCGTGAAAATAAGATAGATTTTTTTTTTAAAGCACTACCATCTAAAATGTTTTGCAGAAGATGTAGTTTGTTTTTAAAGCCTTTTTTGTGATCTGAATATGAAACACACGGAAGGAAGGAAGGAAAGAAGGAAGGAAGGAAGGAAGGCAGTTTATGCAAACCACAAACAGCTGAAATTCTCATCAGGTACCTGTCATGGGATTGTTTCAATCTACCAAAGGAAACAATCCCAAGACCATTTTTAGCTTTTCTAAGGCCCACATGGTGTGAAGGTGCTTCACAGGGCAAATGATTATTTCCTAGCTGCTCGCTATGGAAAATACAGTGGTACCTCAGATTAAGTACTTAATTCGTTCCGGAGGTCCGTTCTTAACCTGAAACTGTTCTTAACCTGAAGCACCACTTTAGCTAATGAGGCCTCCTGCTGCTGCCGCGGCGCCGGAGCCCGATTTCTGTTCTCATCCTGAAGCAAAGTTCTTAACCTGAAGCACTATTTCTGGGTTAGCGGAGTCTGTAACCTGAAGCATATGTAACCTGAAGCGTATGTAACCTGAGGTACCACTGTAACTCCTTTCATCATACCACTGTGTCATATTAGTTTTCTTGTCAGTTTGTACTACCCCACTGTATCTATGTGGCAGACATAACTCATGATGAGATAGCATTCTACAATCAAAATTATGGAAATGAAAGCATTAGAAGACATACAGAAAATTAGGTGGCACAGAAGATCAGCCATCTTGCAAAGATCTCAAAAAATAAAATAAAATCTCATGAAATGTATCTAATTGAGTGAAGTGATCCATTTTAGCCTGACACCACAGCTTTCTTTCAGACCCTGAGGCTGTCTTTCCTGATTCCCATAGTCAGATTTTTTTTTTCCTAAGCGGTGCTGGAGAATTTGCCTAAAGCAACCTTGCTTTCTTCAAAATTTCTTTCTGGTGAAAGCTTTAACTCACACACATTCTTTTGCAGACCTGGCGGGCATGTCTTACTTTGCAAATCCAGCACACCTAAATACTCAATTTGTCATTGTCAGGGCACTACTAGGGTGCTCTTCTTTACAAATGATAAGCCTTCTAGATCCCTTGCAGGTTTTGTTTTTTTAAGAATATTGGAAGTCAGGATGTTTCCAAGGTGGGTTTCGGGCAAAAACTGGTGCCTGACAAGCTTCAGTGTTTATGGCTATTTCAGAAGCAGTTAATATTAGAATCACAGAACTGTAGAGTTGGAAGGGACCCTGAGGATCATCTAGTCCAACCCCCTGCAATGCAAAAATATGGGGCTGTCCCATACAGGGATCAAACCTGCAACCTTGACATTATCAGCACCATGCTCTAACCAACTGACCTATCCATTAATAAGGTTATTAAACCTTATTATCTAGTGAATTGTGAAATACATTTGATTTGGACCAGATATTGTTGGACTACAAGTCCCATTAGCCTTGGCCATGGGCCACTGGGGCTGATGGGAGTTGGAGTCCTTCTCGTTTGTGTTATCCAGGGCAGAAAGATGGCAGGCTTTTTTTGGAAGGGTTTGTGTGTTCTTTTTGCTACAGCATCTCTATTTGCTACACCAGCTCCATTCAGATGGTTGGAAAGCCAACTGAATCAACTTCAAATGATACACATAATCCTGTGCCAGTTCTAACTTGGCTCTATTGAAACCACAGGATCTACTATAGACTTCTTTATATGAACAGGCTGGTGGAGGCAGCAGCCAGGGTTAGGCACCAGCAAGCACACTGATCAGTTTAGTCTAATATGTGAAAGTTAAATGTCCCTTCTCCCACACCACATTTCTCAAAAGCATCCCCTCAGTCTTGATTCAGACTCAGTTTATATCAAACTTTTATCCTGGTGACCGAAGTGTTCTGAATGTCATTATCTGGACAAATGCCTGTTGCTTCTCTGAAATCTACTTTGCTCTTGTTCCTCAGTCTCTTGTTGTTGAGTTCAGTAGGTTAATTATGGGTTTGAACTCTGGGGTGTAGTGGAGAATCAGCAAGATGGTGAAACAGAGACTCAAAAGGAGTTCAGGGATACTACCTGCATTCAGACCTGCAGTATTTGCCATTTCAAAGAATCATGGGTTATTGTTTAATGGTGATCTAGGCAGGACTAGAATTAGATTTGATTTAGTTATCATTTCACCCGCCAAGGAGTTAAGGGTTGTGTATATGGTCTTATCCTTGCAGTAACCCAGTAAAGCAGTTACAGATAGGTAGCCGTGTTGGTCTGCCATGGTCAAAACAAAATAAAAAAATTCCTTCCAGTAGCACCTTAAAGACCAACTGAGTTAGTTCTAGGTATGAGCTTTCGTGTGCATGCACACTTCTTCAGATACACTGAAACAGAAGTCACCGGACCTTTCTATATAGTGAGAAGGTGGGGAGGGGTATTACTCAGAAGGGTGGTGGGAATGGGTGATTGGCAGATAGCTGCGATGAGCCTGTTGACGACTCTTAACGACTGCAATAGGTCTAACAGGAAAAAGCAAGGGGTGAGAAGGTGAAAAATGGCTTTGTCATGTATAATGAGATAAGAATCCAATGTCTTTATTCAAACCAGGTCTCTCCATAGTTTTAAGTTTGGTGATAAGTTGCAATTCAGCAGCTTCTCTTTCCAGTCTATTTCTGAAATTCCTTTGTAATAGAACAGCTACTTTGAGATCTTGTATAGAATGTCCTGGGAGATTGAAGTGTTCTCCTACTGGTTTTTCTGTCTTGTGGTTCCTGATGTCGGATTTATGTCCATTTATTCTTTGGCGTAAGGTCTGGCCTGTTTGTCCAATATAGAGAGCTGAAGGACACTGTTGGCATTTTATGGCATACACAATGTTAGACGATGAGCAATTAAATAGTCCCGAGATGGTATGTGTGATGTTGTTGGGGCCAGTAATGGTGTTGTCCGGGTGTATGTGGCAGCAAAGTTGGCATCTGGGTTTATTGCAGGCTCTGGTGCCAGTGTCCGTGTTAAGTCTGGTTATAGTATTATTGTGGGTTAGGAGTTGTTTAAGATTGGGGGGCTGTCTGGAGGCAATGAAAGGTCTTCCTCCCAGAGCTTGAGAAAGAGAACTGTCATTGTCCAGGAGAGGTTGTAGATCTCTGATGATGCGTTGTACTGTTTTAACTTGGGAGCTGTATGTGATGACTAGAGGTGTTCTGTTATTTTCTTTTTTGGGTCTGTCTTGCAGCAAGTTCTCTCTGGGTATCAGTCTGGCTCTGTTGATCTGTTGTCTAACTTCATCTGCTGGGTATTTTAGTTCTAAAAAGGTTTGTTGTAGATCTCTTAGGTGAGAGTCTCTGTCTGTAGAATTGGAGCAGATGCGGCTGTAACGTAGTGCCTGGCTATATACAATGGACTGTTTGGTATGTTTGGGATGGTAGCTAGAGGCATGTAGATATGTTTGTCGGTCAGTTGGTTTACGGTATAAGGTGGTGTCTATGCGCCCATCCTGTATTTTTATAGTAGTGTCCAAAAAATGTATTTCTTGCATAGATTGATTCATTGTTAGGTTGATGGTGGGGTGAAAATCATTGAATTTCTGGTGGAAGGTGTCCAGGGTCTGTTGACCATGTGTCCAGATGATAAAAATATCATCAATGTATCGCAGGTACAAGAGAGGTTTGAGTGGGTAGGAGTTTAGGAAACGTTGTTCTAAATCCGCCATGAAGATGTTGGCATACTGTGGGGCCATGCGGGTGCCCATTGCTGTGCCGCTGATCTGAAGGAACAGGTCATCACCGAATTTGAAGTTGTTGTGGGTAAGGACAAATTGGCAGAGTTTGGTAGCAAAGTCCGCTGTGGTTTTATCTGAAATGGTATTCCTTATAGCTTGTAAACCATCGTTGTGTGGGATATTGGTATACAGAGATTCCACATCCATAGTAGCTAGTATAGTATTGTTGGGAAGATTATTTAAAGATTGTATTTTCCTCAGAAAATCTGTGGTGTCACGTACATAGCTGGGAGCACTGATGGCATATGGTTTCAGAACAGAGTCCATATAACCGGAGACACCCACTGTAATAGTGCCAATACCTGAAATGATGGGGCGTCCTGGATTTCCTGGTTTGTGTATTTTAGGTAGAAGATAGAAAGTTCCTGGTCGAGGTTCTGTTGGTGTGTTTGTGAGGATCTGTTCTTGGATGTGTGGGGGTAGCTCCTTAACAATCTTGTTCAGTTCTTTTTTGTATTCTTGTGTGGGGTCTGAGTCCAATTTTATGTAAAAGGCGGTATTGGAAAGTTGTCTGTGAGCCTCCTGAATGTAGTCAGTTTTGTTCATGATGACGACCGCTCCACCTTTGTCCGCTTCTTTAATTATAATGTCTGGGTTGTTTCTGAGATTATCTATGGCTCTCCTTTCGGCATGGTTTAGATTTTGTTGTAAGCGATGGTGTTTTCTGGTCACATCTGTTTGGACTCTGTGGCGGAAGCAGTCAATGTACAAGTCCAGTGTGGTGTTGCGTCCATCAGGAGGGGTCCATGTGGAGTCCCTTTTTGTGTAACACTTTTTCGGTGGTAGTTGGTGGTCAGTGTTCTGTTGGGAGGGTGGTTGTTGTTCTGCAGTGGGTTGTGAAGTTGTTGCTTGTTCTGCTTTGTCTTGTTGTTGTGTGTGTTGAAAATACTCCTTCAGGCGTAAACGGCGGAAAAATGCTTCCAAGTCCCCACAGAACTGAATCATGTCTGGGGATTTGGCAGGGCAGAATGACAGTCCACGTGAAAGGACTGATTCCTCAGCTGGGCTGAGTGCTTGCTGTGAGAGATTGACAATATTGTTGATCTTGTTTTGATTACAAGCAACAACTTCACAACCCACTGCAGAACAACAACCACCCTCCCAACAGAACACTGACCACCAACTACCACCGAAAAAGTGTTACACAAAAAGGGACTCCACATGGACCCCTCCTGATGGACGCAACACCACACTGGACTTGTACATTGACTGCTTCCGCCACAGAGTCCAAACAGATGTGACCAGAAAACACCATCGCTTACAACAAAATCTAAACCATGCCGAAAGGAGAGCCATAGATAATCTCAGAAACAACCCAGACATTATAATTAAAGAAGCGGACAAAGGTGGAGCGGTCGTCATCATGAACAAAACTGACTACATTCAGGAGGCTCACAGACAACTTTCCAATACCGCCTTTTACATAAAATTGGACTCAGACCCCACACAAGAATACAAAAAAGAACTGAACAAGATTGTTAAGGAGCTACCCCCACACATCCAAGAACAGATCCTCACAAACACACCAACAGAACCTCGACCAGGAACTTTCTATCTTCTACCTAAAATACACAAACCAGGAAATCCAGGACGCCCCATCATTTCAGGTATTGGCACTATTACAGTGGGTGTCTCCGGTTATATGGACTCTGTTCTGAAACCATATGCCATCAGTGCTCCCAGCTATGTACGTGACACCACAGATTTTCTGAGGAAAATACAATCTTTAAATAATCTTCCCAACAATACTATACTAGCTACTATGGATGTGGAATCTCTGTATACCAATATCCCACACAACGATGGTTTACAAGCTATAAGGAATACCATTTCAGATAAAACCACAGCGGACTTTGCTACCAAACTCTGCCAATTTGTCCTTACCCACAACAACTTCAAATTCGGTGATGACCTGTTCCTTCAGATCAGCGGCACAGCAATGGGCACCCGCATGGCCCCACAGTATGCCAACATCTTCATGGCGGATTTAGAACAACGTTTCCTAAACTCCTACCCACTCAAACCTCTCTTGTACCTGCGATACATTGATGATATTTTTATCATCTGGACACATGGTCAACAGACCCTGGACACCTTCCACCAGAAATTCAATGATTTTCACCCCACCATCAACCTAACAATGAATCAATCTATGCAAGAAATACATTTTTTGGACACTACTATAAAAATACAGGATGGGCGCATAGACACCACCTTATACCGTAAACCAACTGACCGACAAACATATCTACATGCCTCTAGCTACCATCCCAAACATACCAAACAGTCCATTGTATATAGCCAGGCACTACGTTACAGCCGCATCTGCTCCAATTCTACAGACAGAGACTCTCACCTAAGAGATCTACAACAAACCTTTTTAGAACTAAAATACCCAGCAGATGAAGTTAGACAACAGATCAACAGAGCCAGACTGATACCCAGAGAGAACTTGCTGCAAGACAGACCCAAAAAAGAAAATAACAGAACACCTCTAGTCATCACATACAGCTCCCAAGTTAAAACAGTACAACGCATCATCAGAGATCTACAACCTCTCCTGGACAATGACAGTTCTCTTTCTCAAGCTCTGGGAGGAAGACCTTTCATTGCCTCCAGACAGCCCCCCAATCTTAAACAACTCCTAACCCACAATAATACTATAACCAGACTTAACACGGACACTGGCACCAGAGCCTGCAATAAACCCAGATGCCAACTTTGCTGCCACATACACCCGGACAACACCATTACTGGCCCCAACAACATCACACATACCATCTCGGGACTATTTAATTGCTCATCGTCTAACATTGTGTATGCCATAAAATGCCAACAGTGTCCTTCAGCTCTCTATATTGGACAAACAGGCCAGACCTTACGCCAAAGAATAAATGGACATAAATCCGACATCAGGAACCACAAGACAGAAAAACCAGTAGGAGAACACTTCAATCTCCCAGGACATTCTATACAAGATCTCAAAGTAGCTGTTCTATTACAAAGGAATTTCAGAAATAGACTGGAAAGAGAAGCTGCTGAATTGCAACTTATCACCAAACTTAAAACTATGGAGAGACCTGGTTTGAATAAAGACATTGGATTCTTATCTCATTATACATGACAAAGCCATTTTTCACCTTCTCACCCCTTGCTTTTTCCTGTTAGACCTATTGCAGTCGTTAAGAGTCGTCAACAGGCTCATCGCAGCTATCTGCCAATCACCCATTCCCACCACCCTTCTGAGTAATACCCCTCCCCACCTTCTCACTATATAGAAAGGTCCGGTGACTTCTGTTTCAGTGTATCTGAAGAAGTGTGCATGCACACGAAAGCTCATACCTAGAACTAACTCAGTTGGTCTTTAAGGTGCTACTGGAAGGAATTTTTTTATTTTGTTTTGACCAGTAAAGCAGGTTAGGCGGAGAGTTAGCAACTCACCGAAGATCACCCAACAAGCTACATGGCTGAACAGGATTTAAACCTTGATCTCCCAGTCCAACACTCTAAGTACCACCACACTGGTTTTTAAGAACACACTGGGCTACCTCTTTCATATGTGTTCGCACATGAGCTAATCAAGCCACTTTAACCTTGACTGACAAAAGGGTATTGGTTTTGCTTGCATTATATAGTTAGGTTATTAAAAGTGTTTTGAATGAACAGCAAGTCACACTGAAAGTGAAAACCAAGGAAGAATTAGATGGGGGAGGAAGGGAAGAAAGGTGATATAAGATGCAACTGCTGAAAAAAATCGAACAAAAATTTACAAGACTAAGTTTTAAATTCTTGCAGTATTCTAGAACTAAGACGATTTGACACTGTTTTTCTTTTGTATTAGTATTATTATTAAATATAAATTTAATAAATAATAGTAGTAATCTTTCTACTTCATCTGCTGTATTTTTTTATTCACTCTTGGATACAAAAATCATGTTGTCCACAAGGAAGAGCAGTGCCTAAAGAGAAAACATTTTAAGATACTTATTTGCTTTGCCTCAGGAAATTTGTCCTTAATCTTCAAAATGACCTCTTTCAGACGTTTCAGAGCACTTTAAACACCACAAAAGACCAAGAACAAGTCAGCATTCTCAGGGCATTTAGTGCCTACTCACAATTTATTGACTTCAGAATGGAAATCTATCTCTTACTACAAGCACCACTGGCAACTGAAATACTTTCGGCCAAACTGCATGCCACAGGAGCAGGTCTCTATCTTGAAATGTGACTCTGCTGTATCAATGCATTGCAGGGGGTTGGACTAGATGGCCCTTGGGGGTACCTTCCAACCCTACAAGGCTATGAATCCATGAATGCATGAAGTGGAATGGGTGTGGGGAGAGCCACTTTTGCCTTTGCAGCCCTACTGTCTCATCTTCTGGTCAGGCTGCCTTCCAGTATCTGTTCCAGCTAAGGGGAAAGCTGACCCCAGGGAATGGGCTATGCAAGGACAGAAGCTCAGCTCCTAAATCAGCATTGTAAGTAGGTAAAAGTTAGCCAAAACCTGTTGGATGGCCAACACGTCAAGCACTCCTCACTGTTTCTGCCTCGAGTGAATATATATGTACATTTCACGAAGCACATGGCTTCCTTAGAATATCAACTGGTTCTTTAAAAATAAAAATTATCCCTTGTGACATGTTCTCAGCTAGGGGTAACTAGGTAGGGTAACTGCGGAGTGATTTTGAAATGTCCTTATTTATGAGTCCCACCCTTTGTCCCCCTTGCCAAGGCACACATCACTTCCCCGCTTGCTGTCAGCATAAATAATGCAACTCTACCCCAACAAATTAACATTGTTAACCACAGAAAGGATAAGTGGTTGGCACTTCGCCCGCAAGCCCAGCTCCTGTTTTAGCAGGTGATCCTTGAAACATGTGCAGCTACATACACATTCAGGCAACTGGGCTCACGGGGGGGGGGGGGGAGCACTCCGGTGACTCTTTCACCACTTCTGTTTACCAATTGTATTGACAAAATAATGTCATGATGGATTGGGGGGGGGGGAGCAAGAATCAATGGTGTGACCTGATGCAGATCGTGCTCACCTGTGCTCATCATAGGATGCTTTTTCAATATTGCAGCCCAGCTGGGGGGAAATATTCCTGGAGGATGAACTGGGTAGCAAGTTGACTCAGCACCTCCCACTGCACACCCATTTTGTACTACAAAATTGCACACTTACAGCTAACCTGTCACTTCAATACATGTGATGTTAATGTCTTCCGTTGCCAAACATATTGGTCAGCATACATCCATGCATTAACACACCCACCCACTCCATGGGACACCGAGAAAGCGAAGAAAGTTTATAAACAGTGGGTCCAAAAAGCCATGAAATGCAAGGGGTAGCATTAGGTCTGCCACAATTCTCTGCAATGTGCATGCTGGGCAAGAGCAAATGTAGGGACAGCATAACCTATTACATAAACAAACCCCATGTTCTCTACTTACCACTTGGGAGCTGGTGCTCAGAGACTGGCAGGGTGGGAGGCGAGGAGACCATCAGTAGGTGGCGCCAGAGCCCATCACGCAACAAAATATGTATTTCATCAAAGTAATTGTTGATCCCTTATTTTGGCTGCTGATCCCTTATTTTCGAGGCTGCTGGTCCCTTATTTTCAAATCTGTAAGTTGACAGCTATGGGACCAGCCTCCGCTGCTCCTTCTTGTTCAGTGAGGGTCCTTATGTAGGAAGGGGACCTTCACTGCTACTCTGATGGTCCCACTGTGTGACACAAAAAAGCAAACTCTGAATTGTCTGACTACTAGGAACACGTAAGGGAGGTTGCTGCCAACGCTTATACTAAATCCTCACAAGAAACTCAGCAGCGCGTAATACAATCTTTCTCCCAGATAAGGAATACACAATAACTAGCATGGGCACAAAAACCATGTCAATACTATTTGGCCACTCAAGCATCCGATAGGTTTGGCCAACAAGCAGTTTGGAGATAAATTACAAAATTGCTCGGAGTATCCGTAAATCTTCTGTGCTCATATTCACATTGCATTCATTCATAAATCCCTGAGAGTTCAACCCCTTAGAAATAGGCTGAATTGTCAGGGCACACATGTATACCAAATCCATACATAATTCAAAGCTGCTCATCAACCACAACAGATTCAATATAATCTCCCACTTTTTTTTTTTACAATATAGCTTCATTTATCCAACAGTTCATATCTAAAGCTGATATGTGGCAATGAATTATGATATGTGGCAATGAATGAATCCCTTAGGGCAAAATCTTTCCCTACCTGCACAAAGCCCCCCCCCCCATTGGACTATATTTCAAGGGGATAGGGCAGGGTGGAAAGGAGTCCATGGTGCTGAGATAACCTGGCATCACTGCATGTCTTCCCCCCACTATGCTGCAAGGGGGGGTTGTGTTGCCTAGTGTAGGAAGACAGAATGTTGCCTGCTCACCTTGATAGTGCAGGTGTGCACCTACCACAAAAAGCAATACTATTTCATTTGCCTTCAGTGATGATGACATTAAAGAGTCAAATCAGGCTACATCACATGGTTTCATCTGACTGACAGGGTGCAGTGTGTGATAAGGAAACTGTGCAGGGGGGTCAGAGGAGAGGGAGAATGCCACACATTAAAAAGTTCAAAAACGTATGTTTGGATCTCCCCCCCCCCTTCCCTCCAGGAAGTCTTTTGTGCTGCCGCCACCCCAAGCCTCCTTTCTGCCCCAGTTTTTTCCACAGGCAGAAAATCTGGCACATCCCTCATGATGATATCATCACCCGCCTTTAAGGACAATGTTGCATGGCTGATCTGCAATTTAGGTCAAGTTGAGCTCAGTTCAGGAACGAGTTCCCTTCCTAAATGGTAAAGAGGTACCTTAATATTTTATGAAGCGATGCGACAGAAACAAAATAAACTGGAGGAGCTGATGTGGCCCATTATTGAGGAATCGAAAAGTTGTGGCCGGGAGCACTGACACTAAGAGATAATATAATGAGTGTTTAGCACAGGGACAACTTTCATATTTTGTGGGTTGGAGAGAGATTTCAGAGACAAAATCTGCAGCAAGGTTCAAAGGCCATAGATATACAAGAGCAAATTGTTCCCAAACAGCACATTTCAGCTTGTTGTGATTACTTTTCATACCTCATCATAACCAGTGCTATAGCTGCCCCAGGGGAATAATCACAAGTGATCTGAGACACAGGAAGAGGAACATTGCTTCCTGACCCTCCCCAAATGATGCCTCTTTAGGAATTTCCATTACTGATTCAGTATAAGGAGGCTGCATGCACTAAGGCAACTGAAATACAGAGAAATTAGAATGCCTCATTCTAATATAAAGATCTCTCCTTTAAAAGGCATGAATGGGCAAATAAAACTATAAACACAGACAAAATACATATATACACAAAGCCTATCCGATGAGCTTCTTTCCAATCTGGCAGCATTCTTTCCAATCACAACAGTTCTCTAAATCATCAAAGGTGACCTTGTTTGGCTTCACATCATTTTATATTTGCTTTGAACATTGTTGACAGTAAATGCGCTCTAGAGCTGTTTCACCTGCTAAGTAGACAAGGAAGACAGGTGTCTCCACCAGAATCTTACTGCTGTGATACAAAAGAAAGAAAGGGGGGTGGGAACCCTACTGATCTCATTTGTGTGTCTTATTATTTACTGTAAATCAGAATATCCGCAACACACATGGAAAGGGTGGCTGGAAGAGTGACACTGTGTAAGAATTCCTTGCTTCTATTATATCACTAAGATGATGAAGCAGTAAATCAGTCCTTTCTACATTTTTAAGAATTAAGTGCACATGTGAAAAATAAGCTCATCCTTACTCAGCCCAATGTTATATCAAGCTGGCTGCTTCCCTCTTAGAGTCTCCAGCAGAGGTCTCAGTCCTGCTGTCCTCACATGGAGTGCTGGAACCATGTGGGATATAGGTTTTCTGCCCCCTGGCTATAGCCTCTCCTTGCAGTTGGAAACCAAATTATGGAATATCTATGAAGACCTAATATCTAGGGGAAAGCCATAACTCTGTGATAGAGAAACTGCTTTAAATACAATTCGTCCCAGGTTCTATCCCTACATAGGGCTGGGAAATATTTCTATCAGAAACCCTGGAGAGCAGCTGCCAAACAGTGTAAAACAATACTGAGGAAGATGGACCAATAGTCTGCCTCAGTGTAAGGCAGCTTCCTATGTTCCTGAGCACTTGTGTGTGTTTTGTGGTTCTACCTAGAATCCTGAAAATTTCAGCATTCATGTGTTCCTTGAGATTTCAACTGCTACTCATTTTCTCTTCTCCTCCCACCTGCATTATGGAAAGCAGTAGGACAGGAGGCCGTCCCCTTCCAAAGCTAGCCCAATACAATTTGCTGCTGGATAAGATAGTTCTTGCATTTGCAGAAGCTGTCCAGGCTAGCAACCGAATATTTCATTAACATTGGCATTTAGCAGATAAAGGGCAGTTCTATAGCCTAACATGGGAATGGAGAACCTGTGACCCACCACATCAGTGGAGGCTGATGCCCCACCAACCTCAGGCTGCCCTTTGCCAGCCTCCACCCGTCTGCCTTCTTACTTAGAACCTGGCTGGCTGTTGTCTTTGTAGAACTCACCAGGGAGAAGAGGAGGAGTTTGGATTTGATATCCCGCTTTATCACTACCCGAAGGAGTCTCAAAGCGGCTAACATTCTCCTTTCCCTTCCTCCCCCACAACAAACACTCTGTGAGGTGAGAGACTTCAAAGAAGTGTGACTAGCCCAAGGTCACCCAGCAGCTGCATGTGGAGGAGCGGAGACGCCAACCCGGTTCACCAGATTACGAGTCTACCGCTCTTTAACCACTACACCACGCTGGCTAGGAGGAGGAAGCTGGGGACAAAACCAGAATTAGTTGGCTCTGCCTGTGATTGACTGGGGCTCCTCCTACTGTTGGGCAACCCACAAGTCCCAGTGGGCACCAGCTGCCACTGCTGAAGTTGCTGCATGGCAACTCCCTTCATCCTGATCACTGGCCATGCTGGCTGAGCCCAGGAGTCCAACAACATCCAGAAGGCTACAGGTTCCCCATCCCTGTTCTTACACCTCACTCTGCCTACTGGTAGAGCTGGTCCTGCCTGCTTCCTGCTCCGTTTCCCTGGGATCAGCCTATGCTCTCACGTCCCTCTGTCACCTTTGCCCCCCACTTATCTTCCCTCCTTTTTTTAGGAAGATGTGTCCTCGCTTGGTCTTGTTGTAGCTCCAGTTAATGGGTAAGTAAATAACTGGGTAGTTCTTAGAAGATATGGAGAACCAGAACAAGCACACACCGTTGGCACTGAACTATAGCCTTAAATTTATTAAAACAAGAGGTGGCCACTATATACCTGCAGCACTCAAACTATTTGAAGCCAAATAGCACAACTTCTCTTCCAGCTGGGCCCCTTCTCTAATTTTGCACCTCTAGAACCAGTACAATCCAAATTTCTAAGATCAGCCCTTCACGTCCCAAAATGTGTCTCTAATGCCACCCTGAGACTAGAGACAGGTTTCATAAAAGTGGAGGCTAGAGTGTGGGTGACCATACTCAACTACTGACTCAGAATATCTTTATTTCCCCTTGGCCTTGCCCCACTAACTATGAACGATGATTTTCAATCCACATGGAAACAGGCTGTAGTAACTAAAATCTCAACCCTGGGCTTCTCTCCAGGTTTTCTACTCGGCATGAGATACAATCAGGCCAAAGCTCTCATAAAACAACATGTTGCAGACACTGAGTGCCAACTGGATCTACCCAGGACCCCAACTTTTATTGCCAATGATTCCTCCAGTACTCTGTGTCCCCTATGGCATATCTAGCTAAACTAGAAGTGCCTAAGCATTGGAGGGCCTTGACCTTGACTTGATGTCATGCCCTCCCCTCAGCTGTCCTTGAAGACTGATACAGGAAGATTGCTTATCTGGAGAGGCAGTAACCTTGTGACTCTGGACAAATAGAAACAACAGGGCATGAGCTTCTCCAGTGTCTTTATTATAGAGACATTTGTACTAGTCTCATCTTACCATCACTGCATAGGTACCCAGGGTGCACAGGACAATTCTATACCTCCCTGCTGCTTTCAGATGCCAATCCTGCTATAACATACGATGTTGCCAGATTCTGCACAGCAGTGCTCAAGATTCGACAGATGATGATGACCTGTGCCACAAACTAGATATAATAGCACTTGTATTGGAGTGCTCTGTAGACTGATATCTGTGGTCTTATACTAGCCTTTTGTGCTCTTTCACTCTTGTCTGAGGTTCCTAACCCTTGTTTTAGACTTTCTTAGCTTCTTTTGGATTGTTTAGATAGATAGATAGATAGATAGATAGATAGATAGATAGATAGATAGATAGATAGATAGATATAGATGATAGATAGATAGATAGATAGATAGATAGATAGATAGATAGATAGATAGAGATAGAGATAGATAGATAGATAGATAGATAGATAGATGGATGGATGGATAGATAGATAGATGATAGATAGATGGATGGATAGATAGATAGATGATAGATAGATAGATAGATAGATAGATAGATAGATAGATAGATGATAGATAGATAGATAGATGATAGATAGATATAGATAGATGATATAGATAGATGATAGATAGATATTCTGTTTTAACTCCTTTTAGTGTGTGCTTTTAGATTTTAAATGATTTTAAAAGATTGTATCCTTCCCTCCTTATGCTGGTCTATGACTGTAATAAAGTGTTGTTGTTGTTGTATATTTGAGGGGCGTGGCATTTGAGGACTCCTAAGTACACTTACTCGAACTCAGCAAGACTCGCTTCTGAGTGGGTATGAATGGGCTTGTGCTCAAAAGCAGCTGCTCTCTTGGCAGACATTTCCCTCTGGTCTGGCACTTCCCTTGAAGCCAGAAGGTGAAGCAAGGGTTTAGCAGTTGATCCCTCTGCCAATCCTCTTATCACAACAGGATGATAGATACAAGTTTAATTAGTCACTGTAATTCCCTTCCTTGGGCCCAGGAAAGCCTACTGAAGAAGAAGTCAAGCCTTGCTGCACTTGCCCTCACTATGTCAAAAGATGAGAAGGGGGAATGGTTCTCTGATCATATTCGAACATAAACCACAAAGAAAGGGGGTAGCACAGCCCTTCCTGTGACTGGAACTTGTCTGGGAACAATTGCTACCCACCTCAGGCAAGGTATAAGACATGATATAAGAGTTGCTGCAATTATTTACCCAGACTTTCTTGGATACCCTCCCAGATCCAAACACAATAGCGGCTTTTCAATATATTTGTTATGGCAATACTGAGCAGGTAGCAGGCAGATCTATGTAGGTTTTTCCAAACAAGTTTTGAAACAGGTGCCTGCTTTTTCCCAGTTGACATAATGTTCTTGGATTTTCAAAAAGCTTTCAACAAAGTACCTCACCAAAGAGTCCTGAATCTTGGAGCAGTCCAGGAACAAGGTTGGGTCCTCTGGGTGGACCAGGTACTGCTTAAGTAACAGGAAGGACACAGTAGGAATAAATGGACAGTTCTCCCAATGGAGGGACATAGAAAGTGGAGTCCACCATGGAACTATGTCAGCATTTGGTTTTTTGTTTAACTAAATCATAAATGAACTACTATAGAGTTAAGGGAGAAAAGTGAGGTAGCCGAATTTGCTGATCATACAAAACTGTTCATGGGTGGTTAAAACAAAAAAAGGAATTGCAAAGAGTTTCAAAAGGACCTTCAAGACTGACGGCATAGGCTGTAAAATGGCAAATGCAATTCAACATAAACAAGTGATACATGGTGCAAAAAAATTACTAATTACACATACAGTGGTACCTCGGGTTACATACGCTTCAGGTTACAGACTCCGCTAACCCAGAAATAGTGCTTCAGGTTAAGAACTTTGCTTCAGGATAATAACAGAAATCGTGCTCTGGTGGCGCAGCAGCAGCAGGAGGCCCCATTAGCTAAAGTGGTGCTTCAGGTTTCAGTTTCAGGTTAAGTACAGACCTCCGCAACGAATTAAGTACTTAACCCGAGGTACCACTGTACATGCTCATGGGTTATTTCATACAGCACATTGTTAGATTATGGAATTTTCTCTCCCCAATAGTGATGACCACCAAGTTGGACAGCTTGAAAAGAGGATTAGACAAATTCCTATCTGGAAATATTCTACACATTGCTTTCTAATTCTGACTGTATAGACCCAGAGCCAAACTAGAGGAGATATCATTCAGTCAGTGAGCTATTACTGAATGTCTTAAAAAAAAGGTAAACAGCAGGTATGAAGGGTCAATCCAGATTGGGGTCCTGATCCAGAACAGGGGCCCTCTGCTTTCTATTTGCATTGGAAGAAAAACTTTCTTTGGTGCAAATGGAAAGCCCTTTATCCCCATCCAGGGTGCTAATCCAGTTCAGGCCCTCTGCACCTGCTGTTTGCTTTTTAAAAAATCATTCATACAATTGCTAAGGTTGTCCATGGTGTTTCATTTAGCTTGGCTCTAAGGTAAATAGAAGCCCCACTTATTTACAGATGTTTTGAAATTACTTGCCAAAGAATTGTTTGATTGTAAAACAACAGGTAAGTCATGCATACTGAAGACAATCTCTCAACAATGACAAGGTAATGGATGTTTCATGTGCAGTCTCCCCTCCAAATGAGCTGAAACATATTCTATTCTCTTTTGGCTACTATTATAGAATGTCTGGAAATAGTTTTCATAACAAAAACACAATACATTAATTTTTTATAATGTTCATGAACCACAACATTCTGGGCACCTGACTAACTGAAGCATAAGAATCATAAAACACAAAAACAGATAAAATGTTATGAGCTAGTGGCAAATCAATATTTCAAAAGCAAGTCACTGCCTTGCTGAAAACATTCTCACATTAAATAATAAAAAAACATTTTTATTGCCTGACCTTAAGGATTGCTTACAATAGTATGTTGTGCTCATGTTGATGCTGCTTAAGAAAAGCATATATGGCATCTATTTTAATATAAAAATGAATGCTTCCTGCGTTTTATTTGCAGGAGATTGGAGGGGCATGTTTTGAACATATATCTCAGTAGTGAAATAGATACACGTATACTCCTTCTTAGGTGATACTGACAGCATCTTGCGAGTGATGAAATGTAACATTGCCTTAAGTGTTTGGGATGTTACAGTCCAATAGTGTTGGCAATGCAAACAAATAATAACAAATGCAAACTATTGAAGACACAAATACCGACTGTGTTACAGTGACTCATGCTCTGCTCTGCTGTGGCATGAATGAGCAATTCACGGCTATTTTCATATATGTGTGTGTGTGATCATATAATCATTTTAAACTTTTCATCTAGATGATTTGCATTTCACCAATTAATCTGCCTCATCAGGATCCAAAACTTTCCTTCTGTTGAACTTTACCGCTGTTTTCTTGTCAGTTTGCTGACTCACTTTTTCAAGTATTTCTATCAACCCTTGTTCAGTTACCTTCCCACTTAACTGCCCATCTGTATAAGGTAATTCTCCACTGCTTTTGCCTTTTCTGGTTTCACAAGCGCTAAATTACTTAATCTGGCACGAGCTGCCTGATCCAAAAATTGAGCCAGAATGTTATTCCCCGTTTCTGATTCTTTCTGTTTGGCTTCTTGCTCTGAGATGTCACTGGAAGCATCCTGTGGGCCAGGAGACTGGGCGCAGTGTCGAAGGCGAGACCCACCTGCGTATGAGGGAAGGGTCCAGGCCCAGTGCTCTCCCCTCTGGTGGGAAGAATGCTGTTAAAGGGAGGATAGAATAAAGCAGAAAATTCATTATCTTGCTAATGTAAATGTTACACTGACATGGCAGACAAACAGTGTAATCCATGTCTGCTCAGACACATGTCTGATTGAGTTCAATGGGTCTCGCTCCCAGGTAAGTACGTTTAGGGTTGCATTAAAGACAACAATTTTTTTTTTTTAAGACAAAGAGATTCAGGGGTGCTGATTTTGCTTTGAGATTAGCTGTACTGTCTGAGCTGTGGCTTGATGTTGCTGTGGAAAACATTCTTAAGTGGTTGGCTGGGTATGTTTTTAATTGGCTTTTATATGTGCCGGGAGGTTTTAGGTTTTGCACTGTTGCTATTTGGTAGCCTTTTTTGTATGGTGAGCTGGGTGGGCACTGCCTGGAAAAGCAGCCTAGAAATATTTTTGAAATAAATAAAATGGATAATGGAGCCAGCATGCAGACAGCTCAGTTTTTGCAAACCAAAGGGCCTGGCCAAAGTGAGCATCCTTATATTAATTTTATTAAAATGTTGATCTCCTACCCTTCTGGTAAAAACCACCATAAGTGCTTATGGTGATACGGAGCTTGTGGTTTCTTGACTGGTGGCGCTAATGTTGTGGAATGCACTCCCCCCTGAAATATGAGAGGTGCTATCAGTATTGCCATACCACCATATTTTGAAGATGCACCTGTTTGCACAGACATTCCTTTTGCTTCTTGACTTGAGTTGCCTGTTTGAGTGGCTGTGTTGCTTTAATGGAACCGTTTGATTTCTTAATTCTAGATGTTTACATTTTTGTTTCAATATGATTGCTTTGTTGTGAATTTTAATTATTCTGCATTTTTAATTTCTGTGTTGTTGTTTTATTAATGATGTGATTGATTTTTTATTTTGGAAACTGGTTAGTTAGAAGTCTGTTTTGGCAAGAAATGCTAAATAAATAGTAAGACACCTTACTTACTTCATAACGACAATTGTATTTTTAAAAAAATGGACCCAAAAGGACCCAATTGGCCTTTAATATCAACAAATGCCCCCTGTAGGACAAGGAGCTACAAAATACTTTTTGGCTATCTATAGAAGTGGCCCTGGTGCACAGTAGAGATTAGAGGCAAGGACTTTCCTTTTCTGGGAAACTATAAGAATTCTCTGTCACAGAGAATAAGGCCGTTTGGTCCCTTTGCTAGAGTCCTAGGTTTTAGTTCCTTGGCACTTTCCTCCCAGCCCTAGACGTCAGTTCTGGCATCTCCTCCGTGGAAACTTTAAAATGTAATTTGGCAGCCTGAGAGCTGCAACAAATGTATGCTGTTAAGTATCTCTGACGAAATCCAAGAGACTTTGTAGGTACAGCTTTGGCTATGTTCATATCCCCTTTATTCAATGGATATTATCTTTATGGAGAAGCCTCAGATTCATTTCAGTAATATTCTTGCAACTGCCTTCTGCTTGATGCAGTGACACTTTACATGACTTTGTGGGTGGTGTCTCTGTCTCATTTGTCTAGTAAGTAGAAATGGGCTGAAGTTAAAGTAATTAAATATACTCTTCTGCAGAGCTGAGATTCATTCATCGGTCTTGGTGATTGTTGCATAGCAATTTGGCAGATCACCCCACTCCTGAAGAATTTTTTAAAAAATCACCAACTTTTGTTGCTATAAATAATTCCTACAAATCTCCTTTAATTTGTTCAGGTTGTTGCTTACTCTTGTCAAAACTCCACTTGTTTTCCTTCTGTAATTATTTTTAATATGGTGAAGTTGTTCGGGCTTTTCTGAAGTGATACGTTTAATTGCCTTTTTCTTTAGTTGTTTGCAGCCTCTGGGCTATGCAACAGTGGTGGGAGGCAGGCTGTGCTTCAGTGCTCAAGACCCATTCAAATCTGTGTGAGGGGAAGCTGCACTCTAGCATTGGCCCAATGGCACTGGCAACATATTTATTTACAGGTGTCAAAGGATTGAGGGCACCAGTGAAACAGGGAACAATCTGAGAAACTGCAGCTCTAAGGATAAAATGAAGAGCCTAATAAAAGTTTCTGGTTGGTTTAAAGGAAATACTTAGGAAATACTGGTACAATTATTTCTAAGATATTGTTTGTGCCACAGACCGGTACACATGACACCATCCGGTGCAAAGACAAGCCCTGTTTACATTTCCAGTCCGTCTTTCCTGTAATGGATTTTTTAATTACTTTCTGAAGTATTCTCAAAGACAAAAAACAAAACAAGATTGTCATTAGGCTTCACCTTAGGGTATTATAATAATAAAAGTCTGTCCATGTTAATGCACATCACAAGATTTTGTCAATTCTTACTAGTGCCAAAACCTGTCCTTCAAATTTCTGTATATTGAGAAGGAGGTTTCCATTTTTTCTGCTTTATTTTCGGGACACTTTAGAATTTCCTTGAATTTAGAATGGGGTGTGGGTTTTTTATTCTGCCTTATCAATGTCCATGAGTGGTGTGGATGTTTTTCTTTCTTGTAAACTTTTCTTCAGCACACTGCAGCTTCCCTGGCTGCCTGCACTTCTTGATCTGAAAATTCCCCATGGGAGGAATTACCTCAGTATATACAACTGGGGAGGCTGAAGAATGCTGAGATGCCTTGTAGAACGAAAGAAGGGACCCTCAGACGCTTTGGCCATCTCAAAAGTGAGGGGAGTGTGACAAAAACCCTGTCCCCACCCAAAAGAATTTCACAGAAGTTTTCTATTCCCTTTGATAATTCTTGAATGCAATTTCTTTTCTCATGAATTGATTGGGAATGGCTGAAGGAATTTTTTTTGACAAAACGCTACTTCTCACCACTTCTGAACTACCTGATAAAATATTATAGCAATGAGATATATTGTCCAAACCTTATATAAGAGTATCATTGTTCTGATTCAGTTATTATTGCTTATGATTATTATCTACTCATGCCTTTTATATCAGGCCTGTATTATGCACACGGGTCTGTAGGCCCAATTTCCATGGTTATGGTACCTTGAAAAAGAAGTGGAGAAATTATGGGAATCAGGCCCACTCAGAATTAAGTTTCATTTATTTACAGTTATATCCCACCCTTTCTCCAAGGAACTCAAGGTTGTGGACATGGTTCTCTCCCTCCCCATTTCATCCTCACACAACCCTGTGAAGGAGGTTAGGCAGAGAGGCTATGACTGGCCTAAGGTCACCCAGTCAGCTTCATGGCTAAGTGGGGATTTGAACCATGGTAGCTCAGTCTGACACTCTTAACCACTACACCATACCAGCTCTCCAAGTCACTTGGGCTTACTCTTGGATAGGACAGTATAGTTTTGGAGTCTTAAATCAGGGATGGGGAACCTGAAACCCTCCAGATGTTCCTGGACTTCCAGCAGCTCCAGTCAGCATGACCAACATCTGGATAGCCACAGGTTCCTCATCTCTGCTTTAAACAAATAACCTAAGAGAATATGAGAAATAATTTTGATTAAACTTCTGCTTGCTGAACTTCAAGACCTTAAGAAGTTTTCATATATTGTGGGCGTGATAAGATTCTGAGTAATTAATTTAAGTGCAGAAGTTTGTTAGCATGCTCACTTAGAAGCCCCATTAATTGCAGTTAGATATGGTATTTATTCTACTTAAGCACATTGACGACTGCAGCCAAACTAAGTGCATGAGCCAATTCCAGGACATTTCCCCCCCTGCATGGAAGAATACTCTAGAACAATACCTGTGAAGGCATATTACATTAAACTGTTATCCATCTAGTTTTTGTAGGAAAGACCATGATCAACAGACCTGATCACATTAAGCAATTAGTGCTCAATACATCACAAGTGCTATGCTTAAAGTTCAGGCTTCCAGCCATTCTGCTGCCAGCTCTTTATGATGAGATAACATTAGGTTTGGGAAGGGCAGAAATAAATTGACAACAGAAAGTTAAAACAAAGGCCAGCCAGGAGTCCAGCCCTGCTCTGTATGTCGAAATAATCACCCTGCTATCCATCAAAACATGGCTTGGGGCTAACACAAAACTGAATAATATACATGCTTATATCTAAGCTAGCATTTGCCTTCTGCCTATTAATCAGGGACAGGTACCTAGCAGGTATTTAAAAAACAATTTAACAATAAAGGTATATATTAATGTAAGGAGCCTACTCAGTCAATCCATCTCTTTATCATGGTCAATGGTCAGTGTTCAAAAAAGAAGTTCATTCAAATATATAAAATAGTACCAAACAAAACAAAATAGGAAACCACGGCAATAAAATTACTAATAACTGTACCATATTACTACTACTACTTGTACCCAGTCTATCAAACTGGGTTGTCCCAGCCACTCTGGCATAAAACAATGAAATTATAAGTTTACAAAAGTCCCTGGCAAGTTTTACATGCAACATCCAATCCATCTGATTGTCCTGGGAATTTCTGTAAAAAGGGTTTTTTTTAAAATCTTATGTACATCGCAATGAAAAGAGCAATGCATAAGAACATGATTTATTGATTCTTCCTCTCCAGATTCACAGAGACCTTAACATTGACAAGAGGGGATTTTCTTTGAGTTTACTGTATTTGTGTGTTCTGGCCAATGAAATAAGCACTTAAGATAACAACCCTCTACCCATTCACCTGAGAGCAAGTCCCCTTGAACTCAGTGTGTTTTACATCTGAGAAGGCAAGTATAAGGTTGTGATATCATCAAAAGAGCATGCTATATAAGCAAAGTAATAGAAACAGGTTTGTGTGCGTGCATTTAATGAACATCACATGAGACATACACACTTTCTTGCTGTATCAGATGTTTGGGTAAAAGCAGGGCTTCCTATATTTTGTAGCAAGTTTAAAACCTAAATTATTACTTTAAGTTAGGAGTAAAAAATTACCATACCTTTCTCCACCAATGGGAATGGATGAACTGTGCACAAAGTTATTGATCTCCACAGCACCACCATGTGTGCTATGGTGAGGCCAGGGTTCAAATCCTCCTTTGGCTATGAACTTTTGCAATTCGTTCCCCACCCCCCTTTTCTTTTTTTTACCAAAAAATAATAATGTTCCCAATCAAAAGCAGCAAAGCTGTTAGTCAAATAAGTAAACCAATAAATAACAGTGAGACAAATTAACCCACTGTCCCCTTTTAAGAATAAATACAGAACACATGCTCTTTCAGAATTTCTCGACTGTGAGAAAATTTTAGAGGCATGAAATATCACCCCTTAGCAAACTCTCTTGCTCGGCTATTTTACAGCCAGCAGGAGGAAAAGCTGTCAGAACATATCCTGAAAATTGATGAGTCCCGGTAAAAGGATCGACTGGGTCCCTTTGCATTATATGGTATTATACTTGCCGTTCTCATCACTTCTGCTACCTGTTTTCAACTGTAAATATTAGAAAGGAAGGACCTAACACAGTTGATCTAGCCTCTAGTTTAGCATTTATATTTCTACACAGTGTAAGGAGGATGAAGAGACTCTGACCAGGATACTTTAACAATCACACAACAGATGCTAGGATGGTGACAGAGGAATTCTAGAAACATCTGGTGGAAAAACACATGTGAAAATCCTTAGGTACTGTACTGTAATTTAGTGGTGCTTTTCTGTTGTAGCTTGAACAATATGGCTAGCACTGAAGTAAAAGGTCACAGCCCAGTGATGGAAATAATACTTTGCATGCAAAGAATAGCCTTAATCAGGTGTTCTAAAAGAATAACATCATTCAGGTGTTCTAAAAGAATAACATCAGCACAGCACTGCTGGATCAGGTCTGTGATATATCTAGCCCAGCATTCAGATCTCACAGCAGTCAACCAGATGCCTATGCAAAGCACACAAGCAGGACCTGAGCTCAACAGATCTGTGGTAGAAGGTCCCTCTCCTAGGTTTGATCCCTGGTGTGAACCCTAACTTTCTGTCTGTGAAGGAACAGAGTTGGTGTTCACTGAATGAGGTTTTGCTTCTGTCTCCCTTAACTCTGCATTCCTCACAGAAAATCTATTCCTGGGAGATGGGGGCCCATTGGGAAATCTCCTCCCTTGAATTAAAAAGTGAGTACCTAAGGATCCATACCAAAGTTGTATTTCAACAAGGCTGGCCCAAGATACTCTGAGGTGATGGACAAAATAATGTCGTTCCCCATTCTAGGCAAAGAAGTCAGCTAGAATGGCAGTTGAATCTTACTCCTCCCACCACTCCTAAGACAGGAGCACAGGGTGGCCAGCGCAGGCTTTGCAGATGGGAATGGCCAGAGGTCTTAGAAGGAATAGCCAGAGGGCTGTCAATGCTGTCACGCCCCTATAAAATCTACTGCCTGAGGTAGTCGCCTCATGTTGCCTAATGGTCAAGCCAGCCCTTTGGAAAGAGTTATTTCTGCATAACCAACCAGAAATGTAAAATACTTACATTTTATGTAAGTTGTACTATGTGTAATAGCTAGGCAAGTTACTAGCTCTGATTAACATATTAAATTGCATTTTTTAAAAAATAAAAATATTCAAGACAATGAAAATCAAGTTGAAAGACAATGCCCTACTGTTATAAACAGTGGTGATGAATGAGAGACATAGGAAAATGGAGTTTACGTTCACAGTAGACATTACCCGCCCCTCTTTTTTCAACCTGAAATATGTGATGATTCACTATCAACCATTTCCCAGAGGGTGGCAGCAGGATTCTCTCATCAAACAGACATTCTCAGAGATAGTAGCTTTTTATGGGTACAGTTTGCAAAATTATGTAACTGATACAATTTACGGTTGTTGAGCTGCATTAGGCTCAGCTATCAAATGTACATATCACCTCTTTTACTACTGGTGTGAAATGAAGTCCCCATTCTTCATAGAACAGCAAGGCTTTGCCCTACCTGTCATCATTCAAGAAAATCCAATAATTAACTGCCCGTAGATATTAGAAACAGGCCCCACATTCACCAGGACTGCAAAACCAAGCAGAAGTTCACGCAATTGCAAAATGACCCAAGTTCTGTTTGTACTATAGTATTTTCTTGCTATATTTTTTAAAAAGACATTAAATTGGCTCCCTTATTGTGATAAATCACAGTTCATTCACATTATATATATATATATATATATTCCTGAATTTTTCCATTGCAGAGAAAGCCACCTAATCTGTTTGATGTTTTTGCACTTCTTTAAGTAGTCACTGAGAACAAATGTGGGTCATATGAGCATTGCAAGGAACTTTGCCAGATTGCCAGGCTGCAGTTATTTGGGACAGTGACTCAAGGATTATGTAGTTAATGGCCTTGGACAATAGTGGGAGGCGTGAAAACCGGATGTGTGGGCTTTTTGTATTTGCACATGTTCAAAATGTCTGAAGCAAACCTCGTGCATCTCACCAATGGGGAAGTACATGTGCTCCTAATCAACTACCCGGTACTTAAGCTGCCTGAACAACTATAGACAACAGCACTGATTTGTTGAAGCTGATGTTCCTATGGATAAAGGGAAAGCCGAAAGGGTGGAGGGAACCCTGCTTCCCATTCACTTCATATCCTCCTAACAATCATTTCCTCTGATCTTCTGGACCACCGCCTCGCAGACGTGGGGATACAGGGCATAGCCCGTAACTGGTTGTGCTCTTTTATCTCTGGTCGGGGACAGAGGGTGGCACTAGGGAGGGAAATGTTGTCGCGCCACTCCTTGGTGTGTGGAGTGCCGCAGGGCGCAATTCTCTCCCCGATGCTTTTTAACATCTTTATGCGCCCCCTTGCCCAGATTATCCGGAGCTTTGGGCTGGGCTGTCACCAATATGCTGATGACACTCAGCTCTATCTGCTGATGGATGGCCACACCGACTCGACCCCGAACACACTGACCAGATGCTTGGAAGCTGTGGCTGGATGGTTTCGTGGGAGCCGATTGAAACTAAATCCTTCGAAGACAGAGGTCCTATGGCTAGGTCGGGATGGCATGGGGATGAGGGACCAACTCCCTTCTCTTGCGGGGGCCCAATTAGTGCCATTGACTTCCGTTAAGAGTTTGGGTGTAATCCTTGACGCCTCCCTTTCCATGGAGGCGCAGGTTACAGCAACAGCCAAGACGACATTTTTCCACCTTCGCCGCATCAAGCAGTTGGTCCCTTACCTTTCCCGCCCTGACTTGGCCACAGTGATTCATGCAACGGTCATCTCCAGGTTTGACTACTGTAATTCGCTCTACGCGGGGCTGCCCTTGAAGCTGTCCCAGAAACTCCAGCGGGTGCAGAATGCTGCAGCGAGGCTCCTCACGGGGTCTCTGCCATGGGAGCATATTCACCCAGTGCTTTTCAAGCTGCACTGGCTCCCGGTGGAGTACAGGGTCAGATTTAAGGTGCTGCTTTTGACCTTTAAAGCCCTTCACGGCCTAGGACCCTCGTACCTACGGGACCGCCTCTCCTGGTATGCCCCACGGAGAGCCTCAAGGTCCATAAATAACAACACCCTAGTGGTCCTGGGCCCTAAGGAAGTTAGATTGGCTTCAACCAGAGCCAGGGCCTTTTCAACTCTGGCTCCGGCCTGGTGGAACACTCTGCCTCATGAGACCAGGGCCCTACAGGATCTGATTTCTTTCCGCAGGGCCTGTAAGACAGAGTTGTTCCGCCTGGCCTTTGGCTTGGAGCCAATTTGATTCCCTCCCTCCCTCTCTTTTTTCTTTTCTTTCTCTTTTCCTTCTCCTCCTGCGATGATGCAACATTTTAATATTTTAAAGTTCCATTATTTTAATGTTGTATTTTATTTTTGTTTTTAAGTTTGTAATCATTCATCTTGTTTTTATTATTGCTTGTAAGCCGCTCTGAGCCCGGCCTTGGCTGGGGAGGGCGGGGTATAAATAAAAATTTATTATTATTATTATTATTATTATTATTATTATTATTATTATTATTTCTGATGGATACCCACAACCTCAAAAAACTTGACCCTGGTCTAAGCAGCACAATTGTCTCTCTCAGCTGAAAATCACCATCTGGGAAAATGGAAGCAGATTTGTTTCTTCTTAAGATTGCACAAATACAATATACAAATTATAGCCATTGTACCTAGCTGTAGCAGACCACTCCAGCATACCTAATTTACAGGATGCAAGACACATGCACCCACTTAAACAGAACTCATAAAGGGCAGAGGAAATGCCATTTTGACCATTAAATGTCTCATATAATAGTCATAACTCTTCCCTTCACAATAGGGCTAAGTGTAGACATTCTTCCTGCATCCAAGTACAGTAGCTATAATGTTATGCCTGCATAGGAACTCCAAAAGTAAGTGTTAATCTCAGAGCAAGCTGTCAAAACATTGCAGCACTCTTGGATTACAAAGCTAGACGAGAGTGTAACATTAAGGCAATGTGAGTATGTCTGCTGGATACGGCCCATTTAACACTAAATATGGAAGTTCTGCTTATAGCAGCTGTTTCTTCATGTCACAGCAGGGCTGAGAATGATGCATGCTGGCAAGGATGAGAGCGAGCCGATGCAACAGGTAGAATTTCTCTCCCTGAAAGAACACAAGCATTTGACTAGATGCGAGCAATCGATGGCTGCAGCAGCTGAATCCAGCACAAAAACCAAAAGGCCTATTTTGAACTGCACACGTCAACACAAACTTTCAAAATACTGTAGCAGAAAAGACCTGAAGGCAGCACAGGTATGATGATTCATCTTTGCTTAAGCAGCTGTTAAGCAGTTAAAACCTAGCTTTCCAAAGCCCACCTTGTCTTTGAAGGAAATGGTGGCAATAGTTGCAGGGCCAGACTTTTTTTGAAGCCAAAATCAAGGATGCCATTTTCCCAGATGCCATCTTCCTGCATTTTTATTGTGAGAGCGCGGTGGCCCTTTTGGTTCCCATGATCTCACACAATTTTGTGCTGTAGCATGGCACCCCCCAAAAAAAGTGCCAGGGAGAGGAATCATGTGAGATCATGCCAACCAAAATGGCCGCTGTTCTTTAGCAATAAAAAATTGAATGTCCAGGACATTTGTGGTGTATGCAAAGATGCTTCTGCGGTGAACAGACAACAGAACTTTTGAATAGAAGCCAAGCTGTTCCTCATCTAAGTTACCCTCATCATGAAGTTCTCTCTGGACTACACCAATAAATTTCATACATCTACAGAACAGGGCACTACATTTTGCAAAGCTTAAAAAGACTGGCTGTCACCAGAGCTGGGACTTGAGCTTAGCCCCCATTGAAAAGCCACAAGACTGCCCACTGCTGAAAAGCATCCAGGCGGGGATGGAGATGAATGGGGCTGTGGCCCTTTCAAGCCACTGAGACCCATGGCCAGTGCCTGACAGTTCGTACCAGGCTTGCACAGTTGCCAGCTATTTATTGAGAAAGCTTCTTTCAGCTTCTAAACAACACATCTTAGATGCATCACACAGTGGTGGGCTTGGGGGGGAGTAGGGTGTGGCCCTGGGTGCAAAATTCTGAGGGGGGCAACCAGGCGCCCCCACACAGGTGCCAGGTTCCACAGGGAATCCCCTGGGCATTTTAAAAGGCCTCATAGAGGAGTGAAGTGGCCAGGAAGATTCATGCCTGAGTATGCACATCTATTCAGCTCAACTCCGCTCCCTTCCCTTCATGGTTGATGGGAAGAAAAGCAGCCTATCAAATTCCCAGCACCAGCCAGCTAGAAGCTCACACCTTCAGTATGCTGCCAGGATCTCATGTCAACAGAGATGCACATCCTGAAATGTTGCAGCTAAAACAACCCTTTTGAACAAGTCCCCCAAATGCTTCGTTTTTAAAGCAACCAATGCATTTTTAAAAAATGCAACACCAAGCTAAGGAAGCACTATGAGCTCAACTGTGGGCGGCAAGGAACAGGAGCAGACATGTTTTAACCAAGAGATCTAGGTTTTAATCACAGTAAATTGTTTTCTCAGGGCACTTCGGCCACTGTAATTTGAAGCCAATCCCTATCAATGACCCTTAGGGTAATCACATTTTAACTTTTGTATGTTTTAAAGTAGGATTGTATTTTTTTCTTCTTCTTGGTCTTTTTGTAAACCACTTTGAGGGTTGGGTGTTTTATGAAATAAATAAATCCCAGATCAACCGTGAAGCTCGCTGGGCGACCGTGAGTTAATCACAATCTGTCAAGCCTAATTTACTTTGCTGGGTTGCAATGAGGACTAAATGGGGAGGAGAGTAGGCCACCCAGAGCTCTTTGGAGGAAAAGCAGGATATAAATGTAACAATAAAATAAAATAAATAAATGAAGTCTGAGCCAAAATATCTGCAAGTAGCAGAAGCTGAGAGAAATAACAAGGGACTTTATGCCCCTCTTGGAAGCTACCCAGAAGCATCTGTATGGCCATGTTTAGAAACAGCTGTGCTGGCAGGGGCTGCAGTGTGTTGTAGTCCCCAACATCTGGTGGGCCCAAGGCCGGGAAAGACTGAACTAGGAAAGGTAGGGCTAGATAGATCTTTCTTCCCATCCCACCCTGCCGGGTTCTTATGTTTGTACTCTTTGTATTCGTTTAGGATTAGTCTGTCAGTCAGTTTCTCCAAGAAAGCATTTGGTTTCAAGAAGCCTCTGAAGTGATCCATCTGCCAACCACTCTCTACAAATTCGCTTCCCAAAGACGAAATCCCCTCCACAAATATTTACAAGGAGGGACTATTGCCATAATATCTCTGCGATGTTTCTCCTTCCTGGTTGGTGCTACTACCCAGGAATTCCAGAAACTGCTTAACTAACCTACCTGCTATTATTAAGACAATCTTATATTGATTTGGTTCCAGCAGGTGCAGATTGCAAAGGAAACACTTCCAGCCTATGTAATTTAATTTCAAATTGCTGCTGTGAATCTGAAACCTTCAATTAAAGTATTAAATATACTCCCTCTTAGGGTTGTTTCTGTCTTCGCTGCAATCCAAACAACTCTGCCCCAAGGCTTATCACAGCAAAGACATTTCCCACCAACACCCCAAGGTTAAGTCAGTCAAACAGCCAGAGATACTTGGGCTCAGATGCTCGCGTTAATGCACGCCTTAGGCAGGTGAAGAGCACTGGAGCATTCAAGAGTGAAAAGTCAGAGTAAAGGTGATAAATTACCATAAGTGAAACCTAATGCAAGGCAAAGCTTACCACAAGAACAACAACTGTGATTGTGTGTCACCACCAGCTCCACCGAAGAACGTCTCCTTCCCAGATTTAGTTTAGGGAACATTTATTTAATTACATGAGGTGGCCCAGAATCATTCTTTGCAAACGTGTCTTATCTCGGTTTTCTCATCCACAATAAGCAACCCATTTTCTTCTTCTCCAGAATTCCTAACTGCTATTCTACATTAGTGCAAACTGATTTGCTACCTAAGTTAATTAAACATCCTTGAATTTATCGCCCCAATAGCTTTATGCAGGTGTGACAATTAAGGCAGTTTAAACACGTGGGAGGCACTGCTTAGCCCTTTCTCCCATGGTCGACGTATCTTTAACTTTGGCTGCATTCATATGTGGGGTTTAATGCGTTAGTTTAGCTCCTGCCCCGTCACATCTCAACTGCTATAGCGCCATGTTGCAGTAAATGTCATTCAGACAACAACTATCCATGAATGTGAACAGATGCCAACAGAGATGTTGGTTCTGCACACCCTGTATGCACAAGCGCACTGTGGTCCCCGCATGATTCATCTCTCCTCCATGCTTACCCTCTACATTTGGCCAATTTTCTGGACTTTACCTTTCTCCATGGCTTTCTATGCCAAAATAACAGCAGACTTTCTAGTCAGGCCAACTTTTTTAAAAAGTGGGAACCTTGAAATGGGCGAAGGAGAGCAGTGCATCCTGATATGCTGCCTTGTGATTCATCATATGAGCAGCTGTGATGTGAACCTTTGAAAAGGGCAGGGAAAGTGCCATGCAAAAACCCCATAATTTTCCAAGTTAACAAACAGATTTTTTCCCCCTGTAATCAAATAACATGGAAATGAGTGCTAAACCTGAGCTATATTCAATTGCATTCCATTAATTTTCCAGGAGTGGCTTTTATGTCATGAGAAATCTCAAATATAATGTGCAAACTGTGGTATGGATGCACTTTGAATGGAAGGTGACTCGTCCCAAGTGGAGAGACTTTTGTCTATATAGAGACATTTCAGAACCCTGGAAAATGAATGCAACTATTGCAGCATGGAGCAGAACCAGCATGCACATTCCTACTCCCCACCACCAATTGTAATGCCTGCATAGTGTCAATTTGATTTGTAATCAAGTCCTGTGAGCCACTGCAGGCAGACTGGCATGGTGTCCTTGGCAAAAGGTTATAGCACTGTGACCCAACACCATCACTGGTACACAATAGCTCTGGCAGGTCAGGCTGTATCTCTCACCTACTGAAATGGAATTGAATGAGGACCAACCTACATATCACACAAACTTATTTTTAAAACAACAACATGCCTGGGGTTTACTTAAAAGACAATTTAAATAAAAATAAAATTGTAAATAAATAAAATAAAATAAAATAAAATAAACAAACACAAGAATTAAAAGAGGCAGCAACATATTAAAAGCCAAATAAAAGGAATCAGTGATCATCCCTAAGAGGTCTGGTTTTCAATACCAGAACTGAATTCAGTCTTCTTTTTAGTGTGCAAGTGCAGGGCAGGCGGCTGGCCGATTGTGCATATGAAAAGCTGATAATGAACACTTGGAAAAATAGATGGAAAACTACACACATTAAAAACATGTGTTTTAAAAAAGCACTTAACAGGTAATGTCAGGAACACAAATTATATATTTTTATTTTTTTATTTTTTTTTATTAAGGATTTTCTTGTTTTACAGAAGGGTAGTGCCTCGTTTTTTTTTTTTCTTCTTCTTCTTCCATGTAACGTTTTTACAAATCCGTTTCATTTGTTGAGGCATTAGGGGGAGAAGAAAACAGAAATAAAAAAGAAAGGGGGGGTGGGGAGAGGGGGGGATGGATGGGGGTGGGGTCGGGTGGCAGTGTTTCTATTATGTTTAATGTATGTAGAGTTTGGTGTCAGCGTTGCTTGTGTTGTTCACTTGTGTTCCTTTGGTGGTGAGAGAGGTTGGGGTTGGCTTAGGGTGTGATTGTTTGCTTGTGATTGGCTGTGGTGATCTTTGTTTTCGTGTGTGAGTGAGGTGGGTGGGTGTTTTGGATCAGGTTAGCCATATTGATTTGTATGCTGTTGGTGGATTATTGTCATTGTCCTGTTGGGCTGTGTATGTGATAAAGGGGAGCCATACTGGGGTGAAGGCGTCTTCTTCTGTTTGTCCCCGTGTCAGTTTCAGTTTATTAGTTAATTTTTCTAGTAGGGCTGTTTCCCATACTATTTGGTACCATTGGTCCATGCTTACTCCTGACAGGTCTCTCCAGTGTCTGGTTATGATGCTTCTGGCTGCTGAGAGCAGGTGGGTTATGAGTTCTTTGTGGTGTAAATGGGCATTGTTGTCTTGGAAGATGTTTAGTAGGGCCAATTCTGGGGTGATGTCTATTACTTGCTTAGTTATTTTACATATTTCTCGTATGGCTGTTGTCCAGAATAGTTGAATTTTGGGACACTCCCACCACATGTGGAGGTATGTGCCTGAGGAGGTGCACCCTCTCCAGCATTTTGGTGAGGTTCCTGGGTGTATTAGCGCTAGTTTCCTTGGTGTTAGGTACCACCTGTAGGTGAGTTTCAGTGTGAGTTCTTTTCTTTTTGTTGATATGGATTTAAAGGGGGGTTTAGACCACATTCTCAGAAGGAGGATGGGGAATCCCCAACATAGAAGCATATTACAATGCCAACCAAATACGCCATATAATCCCATATATACTAGAAGATGAGACAAAACAATGGGTACACCTAGAGAGGGACACAATTGAAAACACCTGCACCACAACATACCCACTCCTCCCAAACAAACTAAAGAAAATTCCCACAACACTTAACAGGTACACACAGACCATGCTCAAAGCATGGAAAACACAAATAGGCAAACTCTCCCCAACCCCATCCCCACTAATCCCCCTGGCGTACCACCCATTATTCCACCATGCAGCACAAAACCTCCAGATAAAAACCTGGCGAACCAAAGGCTTATATCACCTAATAGACTTTTATAAAAATAACAAACCCTTGTCAACACAAGAAATACAAGACAAACTAGAAGACACCCAAATGACCTGGTTAACACAACACCAACTACATGCCTTCTTAAACACAAATTATATATATGGGTAGAATGCACTCAGTTTCTATACTTAAATTGCCCAAACTATATTAAAACACCTTGCTTTTTATGTCCAGAACTTCCTCTACTTCTCCTTTGTCTTTGGGCAGGTACTGTAATACTTTGTCACATCCTTGTAAATACCCTTAAAGTACTTCTGCTTTTGTGCCTCAGGTCCAAGCTCCACCCTATGCGTCATCGTCATTTTCTTCTTCTGGGTCCCACTCAATGAATGGTGGCAAATTTTTAATGGCTGTAATGACAGACGTTTTCTGTTTCTCAGATAGTTGGGCCCAGCTTTTACTTCTGAGCACAACATTGGCACCTATGAGCCTCTTGACGTCAGCACTATGGGGTTTGGCAGCAAGCACGCCAGCAAGATTCATAGCAGTGTTCTTGTAATTTGGCAACCCTGCAAAGAATTTGACCTTGTCCCTCAAAGCAATGGAACACACTCTCAACACACTCCATGCCCAATAGTTCATCAATGAAAATTATATAACACACACAAACACACAATGTATTTCCTGGAGGACTGCTACACTCAACATTTGTTCTTGCTACCACCCCATAAGAGACACAGAAGGAACTTCAGCTGAATATGACAGGCAGAGAGGAGATCTACTTAGTGAACCAGTCCAGAGAACTACTATTAATTTAGGAAAGGCTTCAGTGTTTGATTTCATTATTCTTTATCACATTTCTATTTTACCTTTTCTCCAAGAAACTGAAAGGCAGCGTACATCTCCCCTCCCCCTCCCCCATGGTGAGGTAGGTTAGGCTGATAAGACATGTGAGTCTCTTGGGGTTCCTCAGCAAGCTTCATGGCAGAGTGAAGAACAGATGTCAGGCCTCTCCCACATCTAGCCACTAAGCCACACCTGCCATCTTTTGTATTTTAAGGTTGTGTACCCTTTACCTTTACCCACCATCAAGTTAAAGCATATTTCAAGCACACACCACATTTCCAGGGAGCTGTGGTTTGCCAAGGTTGCAGAGAATTGTAACTCTGTGAGGGGGGAACTTTATAGCTCCTGTGGGGTGGCAAAGGAAGGTGTTTTAAAAGTTATGGGGGGGGGCAGGCGGCTTAATGATGCACGCAGGAAATTCATATATTACAAATGAGTCGGTGCAACAAAAAGTAACCGGCTTTTTCCAGAGATGGTGAATCCAGGTTAAAATGGGGGTTCATGGCCCCCAGAAACGTCATGGCGATGCTGTGAAAAATCATCACACATAAAGATCCGCGATTCCCCCCCCCCCAAATGAACAGCTATGTGGAAGCACCCTATGCCCTTTCAAAATGTGCTGGGGGGGGGGCTATTGGGTTGTTTTTATTTTTATTATGTATTTTGTGTTTTTTATATCTTGATTTTATTCTGTGAACAGGGCATAGGGTGTAATAATAATAATAATAATAATGCTGCTGCCAGCCCCTACAACTCAAGGGATGCATGTGTGTCGTTTCAATCATGCCTTGATCAGGAAATAATCCCTCTCGCTGTCCTTGTCTGTCCCTCGGGACTTCCCGCCCCACCTTCGAGCTTGCCTTTGGCTCCGAGGCACCTCCGCGAGGGCGAGAATGCGGCTCCGGGTCCGGGGTCAGCGGGTCCCGCTCCTGTCGCAGGAGGAGTCCTCTCTCTCCGGCAGGGCCCATTGTCTCTGCGCAGGCAGCGGCGGACTTGTTTGCGGCCTCCTTGTCCATTTCGCTTTCCCCCGGCCTGCTGGCGAGGACAACGCGGGCCAGTGGGAATCAATTAGGAGGTGTTTCGCTTTATTGACTTCCTTTGATTTCAGGATAAATGTTTTGTCTCCCTCTTCTAAAACAAAAGGAAAGGAAGAAATCCTGCCTATAGCCCGGCTGCCGCACGGCGCGGCCCGCCAAGCCTGTATTCATAGAAGCCTTTGCAAAAGCATGCCTTAAGTTTTCTTGCAAAGCCTTTCTCCCCATGTACAATCGTAGCAACAGGAACACACACGGTAACCGAAAAGCCTCCTATATACATTACACACTTAGAACATTAAAGAATGCAAACAGCGAGCCCAAGGCAACAAACGTGCGCAACTTTGGCACACTCCAAATGTATACACGTCTACTCCAAAAGAAAGCTGTAATCCTAAATCCTGAGAGCCCCAATGGAACTTGCTTCCATGAAGGCATCCAGGAAATTGCTGCATATATCCCATAGATTTAAATGGGAGTCTAGGTAAATGTACATTGCAGTGTACTGTAGACCTCTACTCAGAAGTAAGCACCGCTGAATTAAATGAGGCTTGTTTACTACTATTACTATACTGGTGTCCAGCCTTTATATTGCTAGAGCTTGATTTACTCCAGCAATGTGAAAAACTGGAGTTCAGGCATTTTCCCCTTGGCATCCTAACGCATAACATCCCAGGTGGAATTCAATGGCACAGAAAAGGCTTGTGTATTGAAGCCCCCCCTTTCAACGAAGGTGTTACAAAACAGAAGATATTTTTAGAAACTCGACGCGTCCAGGTCACTTAAACAGATTATGCAAGAATTTTTTTAAAAAAACCCGTCCTTTAAAAATTCCACTTCAAGCGACGCGCCAACATGTGGCACAACTACCTAGACTGCAGTTCTATATTTACGCTGTCAGGGAAGTCGGTCGCACAGACATCCGCGGCCCTTACTTCCGAGTAAACGGGTTTAGCATTGCGCGATGTCAAGAGAGCGGCCGGCTCCTTCGCTCGCCAAGTCAGCCGCCCTCCCGGCCAGGCGCCAGCATCAAAAGAACAGCCTTAACCTGAACTCTCGTCCCCCCCCCGCCCCTTTTCTCTCTCTCCCCAGCCCTGCCTTAATTAGGGCCATTGTTGCGAGCCACGGTTATGGAAGTGACAGGCGACCGAGGGAGAGAGAAGGCCCAGTCTTGAAAGCGGAAAATAGGAGGGTAGGCGGATTTCTTGGCACCCGAACATGTAAGTTTGGAAACAGCGACCATGGTAGACAGAGCAGTCGTATACTGTAAATGTCTGGTCGCAAATATAATCGAGATCAACGGGACTGCTTTTGGGGGAAAGCGTGATAGCATTGCAGTCTAAATTCCAGAACCTAAACCGCCCAATTCCTAACACACCACAAACAAAACAGAATTTCATTTGTTTATATTTTCCCATCTCAGACACATTAATAATATTTTTCTATCTCAAAACGCATTACCAGGGTGACTTGCAATTAAAAAGCTAAGTGTCTAATTCAGACTCTACGGAGGAAATAAGTCCCTTTCAACTCAGTGGACCGTACTTCTGACTTGAGTAGACATGACTTAGGATTGGATTTGAACTCGGCAGAACTTGTTTCCGAGTAAACAAGGAAGCTTAGGAACCTCTCCGTAAGTTATCAAAAAAGAATCACCTCGGTGCCGCCTGAACGCGCCTTAACTCCTTGCTTCGCTCCAGAGTCCAGACGGCTTCCTTCTAAGACCAATCGCCGTCTATTAAGCCGAGGTAGCTGCCCTTAAATCGACGGGAATCCCATCCTAGCCAACCCTCCACTTGAAAGGGATCATTCACGCCGCCTTTGTGGCTTTAAAAAGCAAGACCTGAAGTGAGCGCATTTCCAAAAGTCCGCTTCAAACCAACGGGACGCAGCAAGTCCCATTTTAAAAGCTTGAATTTACTTTTGATTCAATAGGCCGGTGTTGCTCCAATGCTCGGTCTTCTTTGCCCGGTAGAAATGCCACAGGAATAAATGCGGGGAGTAAGTACTCAGTGAAAGAAAGGCAGCCTTCTTTCCTACGATGCGCACTGACTAAGGCGCAAAGGCAGCCATGTTGGCCTATACGGGGGGAAATGGCAACAACCCAGTTGAGCAATAACTTTATTACAGCCAACCAAAATGCCACAAAGGATTCTGAGGATTCTGGGACAGAGAAGCCATGGCTGCTCTTGTTGGCTTGTAAGGGTTGTCGCTAAATAGCACTCAGTGGGGCTGAATAAGGCTGCTGTCTTATTCTACACGGTGAACTACGTCCCATGGACCTCCTCGGGGTGTACTTCTGAGCAGACAGGGTCAGGATCGCGCCGTGCTTAGGATCAACACGTCCATTTACTTGGAAACATTGGCTTTCCGTGGATCGCCCAAGGAAGGGGGCGCACGGCAGGCAGGGGACACCTCCCTGCCCCCTCGCTGCCAATTCTGCTCGTCCTCCTTTCGCGACAGAGCGCTTCTTTGCGTGAGACCGACTTTGAAGGGCCCCACCTCCGATGCGGTTTCGCCACTTGGACGGCCAAGGGCTTGTTCTCTACATTTCTCTCCCACAAAAGAGGTTAGCATTCAGGAAGCGAGCAATTAAAGGGCTCCTCAGCGGGGATGCGGATTAATTTTGGACGCTCGATTAAATCCCCAAAATTCTTCCTATAAATTATTGTCCCAGCTCCCTGGGCGGACACAAAGATGATCTTTTGTGTTTGTCCAAAGAAAAGAGTTTTTATTTACAAACTTGCCGACCGGCGGGGATTTATTTGGGTGCTCGACACGCGAACCTGCCCCCTGGTCGCATAGTGTGAAAAAACAGGAGCCGCAGAGCTGCCGGCGCGTAAACAAGCGGGCTCGTCCCCCCTTTGCTGTGCCGATGGCCGTGAATTGCGATGCCCGGGAGACGCTTGCAACTCTCTCGAACGGATGAAAGGGATCCTTAGCGCTTGTTTTGGGGAGTGGAGCCCAGTGAGATCGGCGAGATTTGTTCACTTTCTCCGAAGTAATATCGCTATTTCAGGGCCCTCTACTTTGCCGTAGGACCCTGATCGCGTTACCCAAAGGAAAGCGCAGTGAAAAATCAGGGGCTTCACCAACTGAGAGTTGGAAGTAATTAAGGCGTAAATCTCCTATATGCTTACCGGGGAGTAAAATCTTATTGAAGTGGAATTCAATACTCTACCTGAGGAAACACATCTAGGAAGCCCGTAAAGCTGCAGTTGTAGGCACTAGTGCTATTAAGTCTCATTGAGACTAGTAAGATTTACTTCTGAGTAAGTTCGCTTACACTTGCACATTTACTTGGCTACCATCCTTGACACTTGTTTTGAAGGAAACAACATTTAACTCAGTGGGGTTTACTTCTAAGTAACATGCATGGGCTCTCCCTGCAAGATCATATCTTTTAAGGGACTTCTACTTTCAGTCAGATTCTGAAGATATTATTAAACTGCTGTCCATGTTGGGCAACGATTATGTTGATGGCTGTAACTGTAGCACAGGTTATACAAAGCAAAAGCTTTTGAGATGCACATTAGGTGTGCTGTGTACTGTACTTCAGTGGGGCTCCCTTGAAGGACTTGGAAAAAGTTTTCAGTTGTAAAGGCATTATATTCCACTGCACCCAAGACCACAAAAGCTTTAATATATTTGTTCATCTTTAAGGTGCTGTGAGGCTGTTTGACTGCAACCTTTTACACTCCTGGGAATAAGACCCATTTAACTGAATGGGCTTTAGTTTTGGGTAGACATGGGCACTATCAGTTGTTGTTGTAGCAATATCATTTCACTGATTTGCTCAAGCTAAATCCCTGTAGAAGATTGTCACCTTTTTATTAATCTCCATATTGTATTTATTTACCCCTCTGTCCTGCAAAGAAGCACATCCATTTACGCAAATTATTCTAACTTCCTTGAAGGGCAAAGTTTGCTTAAACCCACTTAGGAAGTCTTTACTTCATTTCTGGTTGTTTTTTAAATCACAAATAAAACTCTTCTGACAAATGCCAAAAACTGCAGCTTGCAAATGGGTAAAAACCATCAAAATATTTGTTATATACATATACTTATTTCATGCCTAGCATTTCATCTACAGCAAGTTCCACAGATTTCAACAGAATTTGCTTATGAGCAGGGTAAGAAGATTGGGTTGTGTGTGTGTTTTACAGAAACTGGTGCTTGTGAAATCCAGGATAGTTTGTCAATTATTTGACACCCCCTCCCCCCAAAAAATTCTCTGCTCATCCCCACTTAGGGCTTATTTCTCAGTCAAGAGGTTTTAGGCTTAAAGCTTACTTGAAATCACACCTTTTGAACTGGTCATCTTTATCTCTAATCCTAGACATACAAGAATTGAATGTGGTTATTCAGTGGTAATGCAATTGCCAGAACTTGGAAGTAAAACCTACTGGAAACTCATTGCTACAGAATCCTTGATAAGTAGCTATACAGCCCTTTGCTGAAAAAACCTCTAATGAAGGAGAATCCACCACTTTCAGAGTCTCATCCTTCTTTTTACTTGTAACTTGAACCCACTTCTTTGGATCCTACCCCTCTGCAGCAGCAAAAGACAAGTTTGCTCAATCATCTATGTGACAGCCCTTTTGTTGTTACTTGGCAGATTCCAAGACAGAACCCTGACACTGCTGCGGCTCCAGTGAGGAGCCCAGCTTCAACTTAATCCCTGAAACTTAAATAAAACATAAACAACAACAACACTTGTGTGCTGAGTTAGGATGTGAAGCAATTTAAGAGGCAGCATTTTATTTTGTTCATTGCATAGATCAGTAACATGGCAGCAGTGTACACTTAATTAGAAAACTCTAAAGGAAGTCTGATGTTTTTCAAAATACAGTTAAAACTGATTTAATTCTATCAAACACAACTATTATATACACATTCCAAAATAGCCCTATGCTGTGGATTAGTGCATTTGTTAGAATCAAGGATCTAAGGCCACGATGCATAGTATCAAGATTGTAAACAAAGCTGCTACACGAGAGTAGAGAAGGATCCTTAACTGAAAACCATGGATCTTAGCACAGTTCCTTGAAAGCAAGTGAAGCCAATGGGACTTGCTTTCAAGCAAACATGCTAAGGATTACATTGTAAAAAGGGGGGGGTGGAGGGTGTATTCTGGTTTGTACCACCTGGTTAGAAGTACGTTTTATCAGCATTTGGTTGTTTAATTTGTAAAGCTGCTGCTGTTAGGCACAGAAACACACTGTCCTAATTTGGTACAGGAGGTGGGAAAAACCACAAACCAATGGCAACTCCTGCTTCTAACTGACAGGTGACAGAATCAATCCACTAGGATGTTTTCCTGTATAAGCTGATTGAAGCCAATGTGGCATGTGCAAAGTACAGTGAATTGTATCTTGTGGGTTGATCT